>NC_143067.1:6825151-7128181 GCF_052426305.1 Pelodiscus sinensis
GCCCAGAGCAGGAAGCTGCACCTCGCCCCGCTATACAAGAGCTGCTATTGCAAGGTGAGCTCACTCGCCAACCTTCCCTCACTTGCTGGGTTTCCCCCCTGAACTCCTGTTGTGAATTGAACCAAAAATTTCCCTGCCTAGCTCAGCCTCAGCTGAGGAAAATGGAGCTTGGCCATTCACTCCCCCTTTTCCTGATATCACCTGCTTAGGCAACAAGGACAGCTGTCCAGGAAATTCTGCACAAGTCCGGGGCCCTGCAGGTCAGCTGTCCTAGCCCAGCTGTGCGTGACACTCCTCCTCCCCTGCTATAGCTGCGGTGATATTAACCCCTTGCTGTCATAAGCACCAAAAGGAAATTCATTAAAATAGCAACAGGAGCCGCTGCCCAGGAGATGAATAAGAGACTGCACAGAGGAACACTTGGATGTCTCTGAAATCCCCGGCTACTCAGGCCTTGTTGTTCACTTTGTTTCTAGGTGGAAAAGGAAAGAGACTTAGTGCTTAAAAAGCAGGTCTCGGAGCAGTTCAACACACTGAAGAGAGAGCATGAAGAGAACCTCCGAGGTAAGGCCGGAGTCTCTCCTTAGCTGGGTGCTGGCTTCCCTCTGCACCAGCGTTCCCTGTAAGCTGAGTGCTTGGGCAGCCACCCAAGAGAGATTCAGATGGTACCCAGCTGATGAGAAGCACTCGCACAGCCAGCATGTATCTCTCTATTGGTGGTGCACATCAACACATGCCTCGGTGCACATAACAAAATTTATTCTGCACTTGAATGGAAAAATGGATTGCTCTATGCCACTGCTGCTACGGTTAAAACTTCTTTCAGGCCTTTTCTTGCATCTTTTCTCTCCAACCCCCTTGGCTCTTTTGAGCAAGGGCCAATCACTCCTGTAAATATTCAATGTTGTCATTGGATGCTACATGTCCAAGAGTTCTCCCCACTCTCTCTTTGACTGGCCAGTTGACAGTTACCTCCCATGCCCTCTTAATTGCCCATACTGTCTCCTATTATGCTCTTGATGCCCTGAGGGTGTTTACTTAGTGGCATGTTGGCATCACCCCATCAAGCCAGAGAGGAGAATGCCCTGGAGAGAGGCCGGCAGGAGAAACGACTCTGCATTGTGTTACTGATCATGGCGTGTTTGTAGAAACCCAACCCAACGTTTGGAAAATTGAGATCTTGCTCTTGCAATGCCAATGCCCTGAAATTAACCTAAAATTCTTCAAAAAGGAAACGCCTTCCCTTGGAACTAGACAGGGGTGGGCAGTAATTTTTGATGGGGGGGCCACTCCAAGATTTTGGAAAGTGGTCGAGGGCCGCACTCTTCCAGGATATGAATGGAGGAGATGTGGGGTCTGGGATGGAGGCTGGGTGCAGAAGGGAGTTTGGGGTAAGGGATTGGTGTGCAGGAGGGAGAATGGAGTCTGGGAGGGAGTTTGGGTGAAGGAGGCGATTGTGACCTAGGGCAGGGCACTGGGATGCAGGATTTTGGGATGTGACCTAGGGTAGGAGGGGACTGTGATCTGGGGCAGGGGATGGGGGTGCCAGATCTGAGAGGGGGTATGGGTGCAGGAGGAGACAGAAGGTTTGGGTATGTGTGGGGGGGGGGGGCAGAGGGTTGGGGAAGGGAGGGGCTGGGGTGCCAGAGGCAGGCTCTGGGTGAAGGTGGCTTGCTGCTGCACATGGCTCTGCTCTGGTATGAGAGGGAGGGGAAAAGGGAGGGGGGATGAGGAGGGAGGGAAAAGGCTTCTTACACTGTCCTCGCTCCCAGCAAAAATTCTTGGCTCCAATTGGCCGGAAACTGAGAGATGGGCCAATGGCAGCTAAGAGATTTTGCTGGGGGGCGGGAAGAGCATGAGAAGTCTTTCTCCTCCCTCCCCAGCTGTGGGGAGCAGAGACCAGCTGGCTTCCTAAAACCTGAACTGATCTCTGCCCAAGGGTTCCGGCGAGGGGGCGTGGGCCGGATTTGGTGGCTTGGTGCGTTGGCTCTGGCCCCCTGGCAGCCTCTTGAGCTAGAGGCTTTCCAGAGAGCTCCTGGGCTGGCACGTTTACACTGCAGCCCGCAATGTGTGATCTGGTCTCTCAGTCTCCGCAGTAAGGCTGTGAATGGGGCATTCCCTCTGCAGCATATCGCCTCTCTCCTTAGCGTAGCAATCGCTCACCTAGGAGCTCTGTGACTGTAGCTGAGGGAGTCCTCCAAGGAGCTCCGGACTCCAAGGCTGCTCCAGGAAACTGCACGTCCACTGCTGTCAGCCCCCAAACGCTTTGTGCTAGTGCCGCTTACCACCATTCTGTGTGGGATTGGGGATCAGGCAGGGCTTGCTTTCCTGTCGCCCACTTCTGACATTGCCCGTATGGTTCCCCTGCAGAACTCCAGAGGGCCCACGACCAGGAGACGCTGCTCTTGAGGGAATCCTACCAGAGGTCCCAGTCTTCCTTCCAGGTATTGCCCCCTTTGCTTTAGCTTGCTGAGACGGTCCCCGTGGAGCAGAGCTCTCTAGATTCAGTGCAGATTCAGGGCTTGGGGGAAAGCTTGCGAGGCACCTGCCTGACCTATCGCTGCGGCAGAATAGTATTGTCTGCCCCTCACTTTCACAAGAGCCACACGGAGAGAACAAAGGTTGTTTGAGCTGCCCAGAGTCCACCAACCTTGGCTGGCCGCCTGTGAGAGTGACCACGAGTCCGGGGGCGCCTCACAAAGTGAGCTTGCCTTAATTTTGCAGCAGATGTTTAAATCAAGATGGCCACCAGGGCTTTACATTCCAAACCATAAAGCAGCCCTTCCCTGGCTCAATCAGAAAAGGGCCACATGGCCCCAGCATCTTCTTCACCCTTGCCTCAGCGTACCAGTCCTAGCAGCCAGCCAGCGTGGAGTTCCCCTGGCTCCCCTGGTCCCTCTTAGCAATGCTCTGTCACTTACTTACAACACACCCAGTTCTCCCTCCTTGTGCTCCAGGGAGTCACTGACTCTGCTCCATCCTCCAGCTCTTTATATAGGCCTGCTGGCTGCTCCTCGTAGTCCCTCTCCTATTGGTTGCCTCCTGCACGGGGAGGGCTCTGTTAACCCCCTGTATGCCAGTGTGGGGCTGCACCCCATCACACCATTATTGGCATAGGGGACAGATGCAAACATTGGCTTCAGAAGAGGGGCTGTGTTTGGAATGTCTCCGTGCTATTCATGGTGCTCAGAGCTCCGGTTTTGGCTGGCACATCTCTACCGGCAGGCAAGTCGGTAACTTGAGCACTCCCAACGTGAAAGGTTGGTGCAAATGAGTTACCAAACTGCCATGCTTGTAGCAGAATTGGCAGCGGCAGGGAGTCTGTTCTTCTACAACTGACCCAGGAAGTGCTGATCACAAATTGATCTCTCTTGTGGTTACCGACGAACCCGTTGTAACCAAGGCAGCCATGATGGCAGAAGGCGTTACCGTGGGAACTGCTCCCTGCTGCCATTAAATACTGTATTATGGGATGGCCCCCTGGGGCTTCATTATTCGTGGTGAAATGTTTTGCAGATTGACTCATGCCACCCCTGTCCAATGCAATCTTATCTGAACAGCGCCCCTGCTGGGCAGGAGGTCATACAACAGGACTCTTCATCATGCCCCTCTTCCTGTCTCTTCTCCCCCAGGAGACGATCGACAGGTTGAATTCCCAGCTGAAATCCTTCCAAGAGAAGATGAAACGGGTGGAGGAATCGATCTTGAGCAGAGACTATAAGAAACATATTCAGGTGCAGAAAAACAAGCAAACTCTGACCTCTTGGAGCGTGTTTCTTTAATCCATCATTTGCCAGGGTCTCGGCGCAAGCCTGTTGGATTCGCAGAGTCCTAGAAGCGTCTATGTGCGCTAAATTGTCACCAAAAGAAAAGGCAAGGCCTCTGTCGAAGACACCCCATCACCGGATCTGGAGAAGGCAGTGTTCTTAGTGCCTGGTAAATCTGTAGCGGGTTGGAGCAAGCAAAGGGATAGAACATAGACCGTAAGAAAATTAAGGGTCCTAGTATATGCATTACGTTGAAGCTCCTTGCACGTAGGTGGTGCAAACACCATAAAGTGGTGCAGGTAGGTCTGAATGAAATGTGTACGCACGTTTTCTGGGGTAAGAATCCTACCAGTCCAGGACTGAGAACACTGGACAGTTGTGCCTGCTCATTGTTGTCACGTTTGGCTCCCCTTTGTTCAGGAACAAAGCCCCCCCATCCTCTCCAGTCAGCGGAGGACTCATCCCTTTTCTTTCTCCTCTCCTAGGATTATGGGAGCCCCAGCCGGTTCTGGGAGCAAGAACTGGAGAGCCTTCATTTTGTCATCGAGATGAAGAACGAACGCATCCATGACCTGGACAAGAAGCTGCTCAACTTGGAAATGGTGGTGGGTTGGGTGTTTTTTCCTTGCTGCTTTCCAGGGGCAGCGAGAGCAGAGGTGGAAAAGCAAAGCACAGCTTCCGGGAGCGCGCGCCGCCTGCCTGAATGCAAACCGCGCTGTCCAGACGCATTCCCCTCTGGCTTACCTGCTGCTTGTGGGCAGCCCTGTCCTGGCTGGCTTCTCTGCCAAGCGAACATGCCCAGCAGAGACGGTGGCTGTGTCTAGACTGGCCACTTTTTCTGGAAAAGCAGCTGCTTTTCCGGAAAAACTTGCCAGCTGTCTACACTGGCCGCTTGAATTTCCGCAAAAGCACTGACGATCTCATGTAAGATTGTCAGTGTTCTTGCAGAAATACTATGCTGCTCCCGTTCAGGCAAAAGTCTTTTTCCGAAAAACTTTTGCGCAAAAGTGTAGACAGCAGAGACTTGTTTTCCGCAAAAAAGCCCCGATCGCGAAAACTTTTCCGTTAAAAGCATTTCCGGAAAATCATGCCAGTCTAGACGTAGCCGGTGAGTGCAGCCAGCCTCCGTGAGTTGGCAAGGCTGCTGCTGGTGATTCACTAAATGTGCCCAGCGGTGGAATTTGTTAGGAATCCTCCATGTTTTTACGTTGGTGTTTGGGCAGGGCGTCGTTAGCCAGTGAAGGGCATCGTCTGGTGCCAGATCCATGTCCCTTTTGACCCTTGACCTCTCCTTTGATTCCTCCCTTCCCAAACCCTCTGGGACCACACAGATGGAGAGGAACCTGCTTCTGGAGGAGAAAGTGAAAACCCTTCAGCAGGAGAATGAGGACCTGCATGTTCAGACCCAGAACCACTTGAAAGTGACCAGGTAAGCGCTGCAGCCTGGTACAGTCCAGCGTACATGCGGGAGCTCACAAGCTGAGCTCTGGGCTGGGGTGAAGAGAACTGGGCACAGTGACCGAGCACACAGCAGGGGAGATGGCATCAAAGCACGGAAGCGGCAGGCCAGAGGGAGGGACCTGAACAGAGCTGTTATGGGGTGCTGCGGTAGGGGGCCGAGGTGCAGCAGTCCCCTGTGGGTGCCTGACTTCGCACAGCACTGGTGCAGCTCTGGTGAATATATGGGTGTGTATTAAGGAGGGGAAAGGTTAACTGGTTAACCACCAAGCATCACCCTTCCTGCTTATGGGTAACCGGCAGCTCGGCAGGGCTGGAGCAGCTCTCCACCGGCCTGCCACACTGCCCGGCACTGCAGGCCGGAGGCTGCTCCAAGGTTAACCGGTTGACCCTGGCGAGTAACCGGTTCACCTCCTAAATGAGCCTGAGCACCCCTCATGTGTCTGTGCATGCGTGAACTTGGGTGTGTACAGCCCCCATCTGGCTCTGAGCTTGCCCAGCACTTCGCTGACCCTGGGCGTGAATATAACCCACCGCAGCCCTTTGCAAGACCATTTCGGGCCCGCCACCCTGGCCTCCTTTGGCAGCAAGGAGAACGGCTCGCCAGTCTCTGATTTCCCTGTCTCCCTCTCACTCGGGGGGGCTCATTCCACCAGCTCAGCTGCATCGCCTGCCGTTTCTTTGCAGGCAACTGTCTAATGAGCTCCTGGTGGTCCGGGAGGCCCTGGACAAGGAGTCCCAGCTGCGGGAGCAGGCTCACCGGGAGAAGGAAGAGCTGCTGTACCGGGTCCTGAACGGCATCTCCTCCCCCGCCTTCCCCGTCGCCTCCAGCGAGGTGCCCCTCATCGCCACGTAGTGCTCCGGGAAGCAGCGACGGAGGCTGCTGGGATGAGGAAGCAAGCGAGGGGAACCAGTGACTCTGCCACCCTCGTGTTCGCCCTTCCTTTCTTACGCAAGTCCAGAGCTGCTGCCATGGGGACTCTGGTGGAGGGCAGCCCCGGAGGACTCCCCGCCCCTGGGGACGTCCTCCCTCCAAGGGGACAGAGCCGTGTTTCCTGGGACCTTTTCAAGGTGCTTTTATTCCTCCTGTGTGTCCCCCGGTCTGACTCCAAACGTGGGGGAGTGGCGAGACCCCCAAAAGCTAGACACGAGCGGCGTGAGGTGTCTGGGCTGAACCCAGCTTCACATCTCAGGCAGTAGCTGAGGTTACATGGGGCCCAAGCTAGGAAAGCCAAGGGGTTCTCCGGAGCGTTCAGGATGGGGAAGGACCGGCGTGCCCCGGAGCCCTGCATCTGAACAGCCTCCGCCTTGGGGGACGTTTAGTTCAGGCTCCGGGGCTGACGGTCGCAGCTTGGGTTGGTCTCTGAGCAGCCCCACCGTGAAGGATGCTCCTCTCAGCTGGGGATGTTTAAAATAGCGCCGAGCTGAACCCAGCCTCGGTCCCGGGCGGCTTCGTGGTGCTCACGGGCAGGCAGCTGGAGAGGCGACGCCTGGGCCTTTCTCTCTGGTGTTCGGGCATCCCCACAAGGAAGGGACGTGAGAGGTGGAACGTGCTAGGTGTGGGCCAGGCTCAGGGCTGACACGAGGAGAAAGCAGCACTTTCTGCTGGCCAAGCAGCAACAGCGGCTGCAGGCAAAGCAGCTCGCCGGCTGTTCCCGGAACCGGCGCTGCTGGCAGATAGCAACCAGCCGGAGTGATGAGCCAGACGGCCAACTGGGGACTGTCTCCTGGGCCGACGGAGGATGGGGAAGGGTGACGTGGCGAGCAAGAGGTGGACAGCGCTTGTCACTGCCCAGGCTTTCTGGGGGCAGAGGGTTCTAGCTCCGTAAGGTTGCCTATATCCCGACCCCGGGAACTGCCTGGCGGTAGAAGCCGACACTGAACCAGTGAGGGCCTGGGGCAGAAGAGGGGAGGTTGGACAGCTGCATTGTGAGGAGGGGCCCCCTGGTTCAGCCATCCCACAGCTGCAGGCGGGAGAGGAGCTGGGCTGCACGTGGCCAGGGTCTCTGGTGCCCGGCGACTAGTTACATGGGACTATGGAGGGAGGCTGGGAAGTTTGTTCTTGTGAGCAGAGCTGCTTGTCTAGCCCCATTCAGTTCCCCCTGCATCACCGAACTCTGGCTGGGCTGACCCGGCCCTGACCCCTTGTCTACTGCCGTGCTGGTCCCTTCTGGCTCCCAGCTCTATATTAAACCTTCCGGGGGGGCCCGCTGCCCTGGAATCGCCTTTGCCTTTGCCCTGCCTCCCGTGGCCTTCCCCAGCAGCCTCAGTTTCCCTGCTCCAGCCCACGCCCTCCTTCCCGTTGGCGTCTTGCTGGGGCTCAGCCCAAGGCTTGCCACGTTCTCTTTTGCTCTCGTGTCCCAGCGCCGCCTCCCAGGGCTTCCTCGCTGGAGTCTCCCCTCTGCGGGGGCTGCTGCAGATGCCTGTCCCTCGCTCTAGCGCCTCTCAGCTGAGCACTTGGGCAGCCACCCAGGACAGATTCCAGTGCTGCTTAGCTAATGGGCAGAGTGCCCACAGACTCCCACAGCTGGCAGCATGGGGTTCTGTTGGTGGTGCACCTCTGCACATGCCTGGGTGCACATAACAAAAATGATTCTGCACACGGATGGAAAATCCTTCTTTTTTACACTGACGTCAGCAGCTGCCCTAGTGCCAGCAGAGTGTTACACCAGCAGACGGGAGAGCTGAAGCTACACCTGTCTAGGAGCTCGGACAAGACCACCCCAGTCATCTCATCTGGCCTTACGATCCAGGAATGTGGGCTGGGAGAAGCATGATGGTCGTAGGATATGTCACGACAATGTGGCCTGAAGTGCGTGCTCCATTTTCCTCACAGAGGGCTCAGAGACTGTCCCAACGCCCATCTTAGACGAGGAACCTCTGTTAGCAAAGCCGGCGCTGGTGGCAGATGGTTAATCCACCCTCGGCTGAGTTAGAACCTGAGCCATGTTTGGGTGCCACCATACAGCTGGCTCAAGAGCACAGAGCCTGAGAGGAGAACCCCAGGGTCTGCACTAACCAAACAGAGGTTGCTAACTGTGTGGTGTCTGTCACTCCTCTATGTGCGGCTTCTTTCTAAGTGCCCATGGTGTGTGTCCCTACCACTGGCTGCCTTCTCGTTCCTTCCCCCTCCTCCGTGCCCCTCAGGGTTACAGGAGATGGCGGCCCAGAGCAGTACGGCTGGGGAGCTGACAACTGCTTGGATGCACACAAGTGCGTTCCACTGGGCGTGCAAATGCTTGTGGAAGAGACCAACTGGAGTGTTAGCTAGTGCCACCGACTGCCCTTAGTGTGTGTGTGTGTGTGTGTGTCTCTAAGCAGGCCCATGTGCTAAAGGGGAGTGTGTGTCTAAAGTAGACCTACGTGGTAAAACGGGGTGTGTCTCTACATTAGGTCTACCTGGTAAAGGTGGCTGTGAGTGTCTATAGCAGGCCCATGTGTTAAAAGTGTGTGTGCGTGTGTGCGCGCACGCGCGCCCACAGTAGGCTCATGTGGTAAATAGGTTTGCCAGATGGTTTCAACAAAAATACTGGACACACTTGACACATGACATCACAATCTACATGACATCTTATTTAGAAAATACGGGGCAGTTCTGTTCTCTCATTTCTATTTTCTCAATGTGTTTCCCGAACAGAAAGCTCAAACACTGGACTGTCCAGTTCAAAACCGGACAGCTGGCAATCCTAGTGGTAAAGGTGTGCATGTGTGTGTAAAGCAGGCCCATGTGCTAAAAGTGTGTGGGTGTGTGCGTCCATAGTAGACTATGTGGTAAAGGGGTGTGTGTGTGTGTCTGTATCAGGCCCATGTGCTAAAAGTGTGTGTTTGTGTGTGTGCCCACAGTAGGCCTATGTGGTAAAGGGGTGTGTGTCTATAGTAGGCCCATGTGCTAAAAGTGTTCGTGTGTGTGTGTGCCCATGGTAGGCCTATGTGATAAAGGGGTGGGTGTGTGCGTATCTATAGCAGGCCCATGTGCTAAAAGTGTGTGTGTGTGTGTGTGTCCACAGTAGGCCCATGTGGTAAAGGCTGTAACAATACAATTGTGTAAGGCAGAGGCACAAAGAATGACGTTGGTATTTGCCACGTGGAGGCCTGTGTGTGGGATTTATTTGGCTTGAGTCACACGTTGCTCCCGCGGCTCTCCAGGTGGCTGCCGTGGGATGGTGTCGAAGGCCGTGCCCGGAGGTCGCCCCTCCTTGGGGTAAGGCAGGTGGCTACTTACCTCACCGATCCTTCCCTGGGCAGCAGCAGCCCTGTGGGCCGGCCTGGAGGTCCAGTCTAGAGCCCTCTGGCTGCAGCCCTGATGAGTTCGCCCTCTTCGGGGGGCATGAAACAGTCCAGGCAAAAAGGCAAGTAGCTGCAGGGCCCAAGAGGGGCGAACCCCCTTTTCCCCCCACAAAGGGGGGAAGCTGCCTCTCCAGCCCCTCAGGAAGTCCGGGTTCCCACCCACCCTGTGGCTGAAGGCCAAGAGTTCGTCTGGAACCGGCCTGTCTTCTCAGGCGGGCGATGCTGCCAAGATGAGAGCCGGGCCCGTGGGCTGGGTCTCTCCCGTGGAAGGGCCTCCGTGCCAGAGCTGACACAAGCCACAGGCAGCACGGGACAGTGCTTTAGCCTCGTCTTCACCGGGGGGGAGGGTTCTAGCTTATCTGCCCCAGCACGGATGGGAGGCCGAGAACCTGCCCTGTGAGTGGAAGGGAGGGGGTTAAACTCGAGTCCTGGCACACAGGAGACGCTCAGGAACCAGAACGGGACCCATCTGGAATGGTCCTGGAGCTCAGCCCGGAGTCAGCCTGCAGCAGGTCCGCCCCCCTCTGCCCCCGACACTAAGAGAAAGGGGAAGATGTTGGCTACCGAGACCTTTGGTCTGTGGAGACAGGCTGCCAGGACTCCTTGCTGGGTTGTGTACAAGCACAGTCGGCGAGACGCCCTTTCCTGTGTGAGGGGCGGCGACCGGCGCTCGATCTTGCTGTGGGTCGCCCTCGCCATACTCTTATGAAGCCCACGGTGCTAACACAGGCCGTTGGGCAACAGAGGGTGTTTCCCTCTTCAGCTGCCCCAGTGGTCCCACGGGGGCTGACTGACGTCTTTCCGATGGGAGGGGAAGGCAGAAAGCCCTTGCAATGATTTCCTGACTCCCCCGCCGGTTTTTTGAGGAGAGACGATCCTTGCTGGGATTCTCCCAGCTGACTCAGTGGGGAGCGCACGTTCCTCATGCGTTTAGCGCTGGGAATTCCCAGCCTACGTCAGCATGCCGTGTGGGCTCAGAGGGCCCCCAGGGCTACCTCCCAGCACAGAGGAGCTGGGGCTAGCACACAGCTCTCCCTAGGACTCACCCCCAGGATTTGCCTTCCTCATCAGCCGTCTGCGGAGAAGTCAAGGCTGGACTGGGCTGTCTCACCTGCCCCATCAGGCAGCGCAGCCTGGGGGTTGGAGCAGGGAGAAGGGAGAGGAGTGGACCAGTCGTTTTCCAGCTCCAGATCTGGCTCCCCTGCCGATAGCATCTGAGCCCTTCAAGAGCACTAGTGAGTTGGGAACTGACCCCCGCTCGCCTGGCTGCCTACGCCGGCGTCCTAACCCCAGAACCCACCCCCACACTGCAGAGACAGTGAGCCGGTGGCTCTCCAGCCCCGTCAGTCAGGCCGTTGTCACCAGCACTAAGCTGGTCGTTCAGAACAAACAGCTGCCGCAGAGCGACGTCTCGGTGCCTTGCGCGCAGGAGACGGGAAGGGACGGGCGGGGGCTGAGATGAGCTTGAGGGTCACTGCTGCGGCTGGGCCTCCAAACTGATCCTCTCACATGGCAACACTGGGAGCCCAGCCCAGGAGAGCTGGCTGGAAGAGCAAACCTGCTGGTGTCTGCCAGAGAGGCTCTCTGGGGTCTGTCATGCCTCCAGTGCCTGGGACCAATTAGGCTGCGGGGCGCACTGGACAGCTTCCTTTCTCTCTCCCAAATTGGTATTTTGCTAATTGCTTTTCAGCCTGCTAGGTCAGGAAAGAGTCAGGGGCAGTACGGGGAGAAGAGGCCTCCAGACATCCGTCATTTCTCTGGCCTGCTCCATTAGGGGGTATTTGTCAGCTCCCCGAGGGACAATCCTTACCCAGGTCACGGCACTGCTGGCTTCAACAGGAGCCTTGTCTGCATAAGGACGGCAGGCAGTGACCCTACAGAGTGCTGTGTCTGCCCCGTCAGCCAGGCAGCCAATGTGACATCCTGACCAGGTGTATTTCTTCATCATGGCTATATGGGGCTTTCCCTGTGAAAATAAAGTTCATGGCTGCTAGAAAAACCATATGATGGTCCCTGTGTGCACGTGGGAAAGCATGTGCCTGTGAAGATGTGCGAGTACCCTTGTGCACTGTGCAAATACATGCATGCACGGTGTGGATACATGCATATGCCTATACAAATTCATGCACAAACACATATACCCCTATATAGGGAGAGACATGCTCTCTCTCTCTGTGTGACCCCAGGAGCATACACGGATGCACGTGCAGGTTCCCAGATGCTGTGCACCCACTCACATATGTGATCACACACAGCACACTGGTGACAATGTGTGCTATTTCAGAAGCACCTCCTCCCTAGGGTTACTATGGCCAGGTGTATGCTAGACCCGGAAGGTTGAATTAAGGTATGCAACTTCAGCTACATAATATATATAGCTGGAGTCATTTTACCTTAAGACGAGATTGGCACCATTTTCACAGAGGGAGGCCGATAGGAGCAAACACTCCCATTGGCTTCCTTGGAGTACCAGCACTGACTGGTGAGGGGGGGGGGGTGGCTCCCTCTGCATTTGACTGAGCAGGTCTTTACCAGACCTGCTAAATCAAACACCAGGGCTGTGTCTACATTGGCACCCCTTTCCGGAAAAGGGATGCTAATGTAGACTTCGGAATTGCAAATTTAAATATCCCCCGCGGCATTTGCATTTACATGGCTGCCGCTTTTTTCCGGCTTGGGGATAAGCTGAAAGTAGGAATAAGAGGTCCTCTGGAAAAGGGCTTATTTTCCGGAGAATCACGTCTAGACTGGCGCTTTTCTCCGGCTTATCCCCAAGCCGGAAAAATGCGGCAGGCATGTAAATGGCTGGGCTATTCCGAAGTCTACATTAGCATCCCTTTTCCGGAAAGAGGTGCCAATGTAGACACAGCCCTTATGATTGATCTCCGGCACAGCAAGTGGAGACAATAGAACCACCTGCCAGCCTGAACTAGGCCCCGGCCCCAAATCCTGGAACCGACTCCACCTGAACTTTGGGATACATTGGGCCTTCAGTTCTGGACATTGTGGTTGACCACTCTCTGTCCAATGAGCCCTGGGTAGACCCAAGTGGGCCTAAACCTAGCAGAAACGTAGACCCTGCTCTGGATCAGACTGTAAGAGCTTAAACCGTCCAGCTCTCTCTTCACCTCGGACAGCTTTGCCCAACTCTTTTTTATTTCCCAGCAGCTCTGAGCCAACCGATGTGCTCCAGAAGCAGTGAGAGAACCCAACAGACAGCCATGTGCCCCTCTAGGGCTATGGGGGACAGAGGAACTGGTTTTCCCTCCCCTCTGGGCTCCTGTTGGAATGCTCTGCTGGCTCAGGGCTGACCCAGATACACCTGCTCTCCCCTCGTTGTACCGTGTGGACAAAACAAAGTCTCCCCTCTTTGAAGAAGCTGGTCTGTTTAATGAGTACATGGATGACATGATGGTGAGGAGGGGGAATAGCGGATCTCTGGCTCTTTTATTTCTTAGTGCACCCGGGGATGCATTGACCTGTCTGTCGCTCAAGCTGGCTAGCCAGACCGGGCTCCACTTGGGGCTGGGGTGGCTGGGAGTATCCGGACACGGGTGGACACAGCAGTGGTGCCCTGCAGGTTGGTGGCAGTGCAGGTGTACAGCCCCTCATCTATGGTGCGTGCTTCATCCACGTAGAGGATGCTCTCAGATTCCTGCTGCACCTGCCCGCCTCGGCGCGCCAGGTCGGCACGTTCGCGGACGTAGGGTGGCCGGCCAATCTGAAAAACAAGCCAGGCACTTTCTCCTACTCCTTGTAGGTACAGCACCGGACACAATGGGACCCTGATCTTGGCTGGAGCCTTCAGACCCTGCTGTAATTCCGAGACTTTGGGCTCACAACACCCGCCCCACTCCCCTCGCTTCCCTACCTGCTGCCCTGGATACTCCCAGGTGAAATCGACTGCGACTTCTGGCTCCCCAAAAACCGTGCAGGTCACGTTGAAGTTTTCCCCAGCCCGCACGGTGGCTGCGGAGGCACTGACCGTGGGCTTGGGAGCAGAGGAAGGGTCTGCGAGGGCGAGAGTGAAACGGTGAGAAACAGGGTTAGGAAGGGCTGCAAATCCCCATGGGTTGGCCATGGTCCCTTTCTGAGACGTTCCAGTCAACCAATGGCAGTTCATGGTGCTGAGAATCCATCAGCCCACCACCTCCCAGCCAACCCTTCTGGGCTTCCGGGCTGGGTTTGGTGAGGGACAGGCCTGCTAGCAGGTATCTCAGCTAACAGGGCCGCTGCTTCTGCTTACCAGAGACCTGTCTATATTGCAACCTACCGTCTCCATGTGCGGCGTGGCACGTGTTCCTCTGGCTGGCGGATGAACGCCAGGGTGGCATGTGTGTGGCCCTTGATAATTACAGACTGGTGCAGGTGACAAAGGGCAGGCACATGGTTAACATGCCCAGGTAGCCTAGAGGAACTGCTCAGCACAGGCAGGTTGCCCATCAAGGCGAGTGGCAGTGATGAGAGGGCCACAATTCATACCCTCGTGGGCTAATTCCTCCTGCGCTGTCTTAGGAAATCAGGTGGGATTCTGTGTCCCCCTCCCCTCTCCACCATTCCTGGCCCCACTCCTGGGGTAGCAGAGTGTTTCTGGCTAGCTAGCCCAGCTCCTGGGCTGACGGCGGTGGAGGTGGCTGGGTTAAAGGCAGGGGATGTCAGCAAGCAGGCAGGTGGAGGTCTCAAAAGGCGAGGGGCTGGATCTCATGCACACTCACAGTTGATGTAGATGAGCATGTACTTGGTGGAGATCTGCCGCACGCCGTCCAGGCCGGCCATGCAGAAGAGCGACCCCGCGTACGAGGGCCGCGGGCGGTGGATCACGAAGCCCCTCTTCACGTCATACGAGATGTCCACCCCGTCCACGGCCACCTCCTCAGGGGGGAATTCACGGTGCAGCGTCACCTGGGCCAGGGGGCTGGTCACCTGGCAGGGCAGGAGCGTGGGGTGGTTCGTGCGCAGCTGGACCACTTCGTAGTAATCCTCTGTCGGCACAAACAGCTCCTGGGGGTCTGGGGAGGGAGGAGGGCGGTGGGGTCACGTACTGCAGGCACGGAGGCACTGCTTGGCTCTCCCGCTGCACCGGCCTCCTGTGAAATGCAGCCTGGCATGCAGCAGGCTCCCCTGCCCACTGGATGGCGAGAGCAGATGCTGATTCTCTCCAGCGCCAGTCCCTGGCCGCCCCGAACCGCGCTACGCCTGACCTGTGAAGAAGATGAAAGCTTTGCCCATCCTGTCCTCTCCGGCCCTGCACTCGCTGTCCCGGCACTGGAAGGACCAGCAGCTGTATTCGCCCGTGTCCGCAGCCGCAGCGTTCACCACCAGCAGCTGGCTGTACCTGTCAAAGTGCTTGATTCTGAAAAAAGAGAGAAGAGAGCCCCGCTCAGCCTCCAGGAGAGTTGCCCTGGGGCCCTGCATTGCACTGAACAGCCACACAAGGGCTACGTCTAGACTGCTGGAATACCAAGAGTTTGGGCTCACAACGCCCACCCCACCCACCTCGCTTCCCTCCCTGCTGCCCTGGATACTCCCAGGGGAAATCGACTGTGACTCCCCAAAATCGACTGCAGAAATATCTACATCTAGACTGTCGACAGAGGGATGCAAATCAAGCACGCTGAAATTGCTAAAGACACTGGGATTTAAATATCCCATGCTTCATTAGCATAAACATGGCTGCCACTTTTTTTTCGAAACGGAGCTTTTTCGAAAAAAAATGGCACCATGTAAACCCCAGAACCAGGGTCTTCCCGGCATCTTCAAATCCAGGCCTCCTGCGTGGCATTTGGTGAAGCCATTTGACACCGTTGGGCATCATGGGGGAAGGGACGCCACGCAGGCCCTGCTCCATGGACGTCCACGACGGGCCCGTGGCCAACCCCACAGGCCTCCCAGCGCCCGTTGCACACCACGGACACGCACCTGAGCCGCCCCTCCTCCTCGTCCTGCAGGTAGGCAGGGAACCTCCACCTGACGGACCGCCCTCGGCAGCGCAGCTCCAAGGTGTCGCCCGCCGCCAGCGTCAGGGCGTCAGGCACCTTCTGGAACTGCCCTCTGGCCACCACCCGAGTCAAGATGGAAGCCGGCGGCTGCACCGGGCTGGGAGGGGCCGTGGGTTTCCCTCGGGCTTTGGCCTTCAGGGCTTTGGCTGCTGCCTGTTGGCGCCTCTGACCTGCTGCTTTGGGAGGTTTGAGCTCGTTAGCCTTGAGTTCTTTCGTGGCCTTCTTCTCGGTGGCTTTGTGGGGCTTTTCCTTCTCCTGACACTCAGCTGAGGAGAGAAGACGAGGTTGACAGCAGCGCTGCAGCAGGCATGCACCCACGGGGAGAGGGCTCGGAGGCTTTGCAGGGTCTTGCACCGACCTTGCCTTACAAGGCTGCTCAGCCGCTAGACCAGGCCAGGCCGAAGGCCTGCACGCTTATTCTCCCTCCTAACCCACAGCCCTTCATGGGCACACCAAGGGGCTGGTTAGGAGATGCCCCATTTCTGTGCATGCTGCTAACTTCAGCCTGCAAAATGGGGACCAGTTTGCCACAGCAGATGGACTGGGATGTGGCCAGCACCTCAGCAGACTTTAATCAGGGTGATTCCTTTGACCCTGATGAAGCTCCCCCCGGTGAGCATGTGGCCTGCGAAAGGCTGTTTGCAGGTCAAAGCAGGGGGGTGCTCGATCATGGCCACAGTCACTTGGAGAGGCCAGGTCTGCAATTCTGGAGCCATAGGCCAGTTCGGGACGGCCACCTCAGACCCCACACTTAGGGGGTCCCACAGCGACCGCCTCAACCGTCCTATAGACGGGACCCAGATTCCCTGGGGGCCAGGTGTGGGGCAGCAGTAGGGGTCGCTATGGCGACGGGAGCTGGAGCGGCCAGGCCCTCAAGTAATCCCGGGGCTTGCATTGCGCTGGGGAGAGGGGGAAGGGGAGGGAGCAGGACATGGTGGGGGTGGGGCAAGGTCGTGGTTTGGGGGAAGGGGTGGAGCAGGTACAGGTGTCCCGGGCCCACGTCTGGGGTGCTGTGGGGGGTGGTGCACCCCACTAGGGATGACCTTGCGTGTTATATGCCCTAAGGGGCGGAACTCTGCAATTCTTGCAGGGTAACGTTATTTGCCAAGGAAAGTCTTACCTGCTCACCCTACACAGGGCATGGCTGGCAGGATGTCTGTGCGCTGCAAGGCTGGGTCTACACTTTCACTTGTTTCATCACATTTGTCGTTCACGGGGGCTTAAACTGCCCCCCTCTCCCGTGAACAACAAAGTTTTGCCTCAGCAAGGTGCATGCGGGAACGCTGCTTGGTCGGCAGCCAACGACCCGTAAGCCGTTCGCCGGGGGTACAGGTGCCGACAATCAGCGTGCGCACGCGTTGACTTTAGCGACAGGGCTGTGCCAACACAGCCTTCTCCCTACAAGCTGAGTAGTGTAGACATACCCTAAGCCAGTGCTTTTCAAACTAGGGGGCGTGACGCGGGGGGTGGGATGTCGGGCGCTGGGGCTTGTGGCTGCAGGGGGATCAGGTGAGCAGTGGGGGGCTAAGGCAGCTCCCTGCCTGGCCTGGCACCGCAGACTGTGCTGCACCCCAGAAGCAGCCAGCAGCAGGCCCGGCTCCTAGGTGTGTGGAGAGCGCACAGGGCTCTGTGCACTGCCCCTGCCCTGAGCGCTTGCTCCACACTCCCTTTGGCTGGGCACCTGCTGCTGGCTGCTTCTGGGGGCAGCCTGGTCTGCAGTGCCAGGAGAGGCTCCGCTAACCCGGAGCTGCTCAAGGTGAGCCCCTCCTGCCCCAGCCCTGCCCCCCCCCCCAAGCTGGAGCCCCCTCCGACATCCCAAAGCTCCTCCTCAGCCCCACCCCGGAGCCCACAGTCTAGTTAAATGATGTTGGGTTGTGGGCATCAATGATTTTCTTCATCTGGGTTATGAGTGAAAAAGTTCGAAAAGCGCTGCCCTAGGACAAGGCTTTGCCTAGGACGGTTAGTTGTCTTCCTGCTCTAAGCTCCTTCTTGGCAAAGGCAGGTGCTGTGGAAGTTTCATAGCCAAGTGGACAAGGGGTCTCTCTGTTCACTCATTGTTTTGCCTGCTCTGTGTCTATTGATTGCTGGGAGGCATTTTGTAGCAATTGGCTTTTGCCTCCTGCCTGCCAACCCCCCAGGCATGCAGGCACCGGATTTCTGGGTTACACCTGGCAGAGATCAAGAGATCAGGTATCTTAACTTAGTGGCGGATCTCCCAAATCTGCCAAGCCGTCCGACTGACTCTCAGTCCTCAAATCCTCGCCAGGGACGGGCTGGCTCCTGTATGCAGTGCACGGCTGAAAGGGGATGCATCAGGCTTCCTTTTGTGCTGACCCTCAAAGCCAGCGAAACCTGGGATCCTTCCCTTGAGGACACTCAAGTCGAAATAGTTGGGTCTGCGGTCCATCGGCAAAGTTATTTTCGAACCCCAAGGCCAAAGCTGCAGACGCCAGCGCCTGCATAGTCCCCGTCCCTGAGTTCTTGCCGGTACTGCAGGCGGTCTGTGAGCATCCTCAGGCCATGCCCTTTCAACATGCTGCCCTCCAGCAAGGCATCCGTGTGTGGGCCACTGAGGAATGCAAGAAGCAGCATGCTAGGGAAGGGGAGGGAACCGTATGCGCTTGGGAAATGAGCAGGAGGAAGGGAAAGAGTCCGAAAAGCGAGACTCACCCACGACAAGGAGGAGGAGGCTGCAGCCCAGGACAGCCAGTGCCTTGCCGTTCATGCTGGGGCAAGCTGGGCACAGAGCACGGAGCTGTGCTGCCGGCTGGGGCTGGAGCGCGGGAGAGGTTCACAATTCCACCCGCACGTTCTCTCCGAGAGGGAGGAGGGGGCGGGCGAGGGGACAGCGTCCGGGGGGCTCGGAGATGACGGGGAGAGATTTCAAAGCAAATCAAAGGCTCGACTCTTCGCCTCGTTAAACAAAATTCCTTTCACCCCCGCGTGCCATGAAGGCATTCAGGTTCCTTCGGGGGAGGTGAATGGAGCTATTCAGAGCCGGGCCCCAGCAGTCACACTCCGGGCTGAAAAAGAAAACAGTTTCCACTTACTCCATTTCCAGGCTGGGCCTGGTCCAGTTATCATGGGGTAGGTGGGAGGGAGGGGGTTAGACTTCGGGCATTGGAGAAGGGGCCAGATCTACCCCAGTGTTTGCGCAAACTCCTAGGGCAGCGGGGTGCAAATCCAAGAGCCTGCCATGATGACTGTGATAACTGTGAGGAGAAGGGGAGCTTCTTGTTTGCAGCTTGTGGCTGGCTTCCCCGTCCAGCTAGTACCTGTGATACACAGCGTGGAAGGGCAAACCTTGCGGTTTAGCACAATGCGGGCCGGCTCAGCAGCCTGCTCCTGCACAGCACTGTTCATCCTCTGACCTCAAAGCACCATCCTTGTTGTACAGCGGGGGAGCCGAGGTACTACGATAGAATTCACTAAGGATGTTAAGCAAATGCTTATCGGATAGTCAGTCGACTAGTTGACTAATCGATCCCTCTCCCCCACCCGCTTGCTGCCTCTATCAGATAGAGGCAGCAAAGAGGGGAGGAAGGGGGAGAAGGAATACTTCAAAGTGGCAGTGCCGCACAGCTGAGCTGGGGATCAGCTGTGTGGTGCTGCCGCTTTGAAACCCCAAGGTGGCGTTTCAAAGGGGCAGCCACTGCACAGCTGATCCATGGCTCAGCTGTGCGACTCTGCTCCTTTTAAACACCAAAGCACCCTGGAGCCCGGGGTCAGCTGGGGACTCCACAGCTAACCTCGGGTCCTGAGTGGCATTTCCCCAGAACCCGGGGTCAGCTGGAGACTCCCCAGCTGATCCCGGGTTCCGCTGAAATGCGCGGAGCTCGGGATCAGCTGGGGAGTCCCCAGCTGACCCAGGGCTCCATGGCACTGCCCCTGTGAAATGCCGAGGAAGCATTTCAAAGGGATAGCGGCCATACAGCTGATCCCCGGCTCAGCAGTGCAGTGCTGCCCCTTTAAAACACAGCCTCAGTGTTTCAAAGGAGCAGCACCACACAGCTGATCCCTGGCTCCATGGCTTTGAAATGCACATTTCAAAGTAGGCACGCCTGATGCAGCCTGGAGTCAGCGGGACTTCCCACTGACCCCGGGCTGCACACGGAGTTCCGCATTCTCCCTCTCTGCCTGACTCTAGCTGGGCACATGAGGCAGATATCTTCCACCAGAGCCAATGCCAAAGCTACCCGTGGTGGGGCTGGTGAAAGTTCTCTGTCTGACTTAGCTGGCACATCCCATCAGCATCTCCCCCCCATCATTCTCCATAATGCTCCTGGCCTCTTGGGGCAGGAAGGCAGTGAGTAGCGTCACCAAGCACCCTGACCTCAGCCATTCAGTCCTGCTGCACTAGTCCCCTCTCTCCAGCCAGGGCCGTGTTCATCATATGTGATCCCAAAGCACTGCTACTGTAGCACTACACCCAGGGACACCTAACCCCTCAATGCGCCGTGTCGGAATCCAGCATCCCTAGCAACTCTTCCCATCGTGCCAGCGTTGGAGAGGGACAGAGCTGCCGCCTCCCCACTCACTGGTCACACAGTTCGAAGCCCCAGGCCAGCTCAGAAGTTACTATTCGATCCACCTGTCTGTTTCCTCCTCTGAATGGTTTTGATGTGATAGAACACGACATGAGTCCTGACACCGCCAGATCGCCGCATTCCAAGGTATGTTTATCAGTCCCTTTGCTCGGGATGGTCTTTTTCTTCCTGTCCCTCTCTCTCGCCTTTGTGGTCCTGTGGAAACACTACCCTTATTCACAAACCCTCAGTCCCTGTCCTCTGGCCAAGGCCTGCTGTTATATCCCAGGATTGGGGACATCTGTCCCTCTTTTGCAAAACTCTCCAACCATTTTGCATTGCAACCTCTGGCCTGATTTTTCCCTCTACAAAATAAGTTCCTTATTTCTCCACTCCGCCAGCTTCAACCTGAGAGAGGGAGAGATGGAGAAAGAGAGACCCCACCCCATCAGGAATATTTGCCCTGTCCACATTTAAATCTACCAACGCCCACCCCTCTGCCCAGCTGCCCACCTATCTTTGACCTCCTCTAGCCTCTACATTTGGGTATGCCATGGGAAATCTGTGCAGGACGATTTTTCCCATGACTGTTTCCAAATCATGCACACAGCCTGCTATGCAAAAGGGCGCATTACTGAGAAACTGTAATTACCATTTGAAAATTGCCTGCACTGGCCGAATAAAAGAACTGCTTTCCGATTTCTTTCCTTTCTTTTCTCCTTCTTCTCCACGCCTCTCGCTCTCAGCCTCTCTCCCCGACTGTCCGTGGGAGGGATTTAAAAAGGAAGGCGAGAGGCTTAGGCAGAAAGGGCAAATGTAGGTTACCAATTTGGAATGTGAGCAGACAATGCATTAGGAAATGGGAGAACAGAAAGGTGAGTCTGAAATGTGACCAGATGCCTCAGGCAAAGCAGGGGCACTGTTACATGGGACTAGGGGGAGGAGGAGTGGATTTCAGTGAGTATGTCCCTGGTGTAACTTGCCTTAATACTAGGGCTGTTAATTAATGCATGTTAACGCCTGTGATTAATGCAGGGCAGAATTAACGCATTAATTTTTTTAACGTGCATTAATCGAACCTACAATTTGCTGGAAAAAGGACCCAGGAAAGTATTTAGCAGGCAATGTTGCAGACAAAAGGTGTGTGGAATGTATGTAGTGATTTGCACTCCACAAGGCTACGTCTACACTGGCCCCTTTTCCGGAAGGGGCATGTAAATTTCACGAGTCGTCGTAGGGAAATCCGCGGGGGATTTAAATATCCCCCGCGGCATTTAAATAAAAATGTCCGCCGCTTTTTTCCGGCTTTTAAAAAAGCCGGAAAAGAGCGTCTAGACTGGCCCCGATCCTCCGGAAAAAGTGCCCTTTTCCGGAGGCTCTTTGAAGTAAGAATAAGAGCCTCCGGAAAAGGGCACTTTTTCCGGAGGATCGGGGCCAGTCTAGACGCTCTTTTCCGGCTTTTTTAAAAGCCGGAAAAAAGCGGCGGACATTTTTATTTAAATGCCGCGGGGGATATTTAAATCCCCCGCGGATTTCCCTACGACGACTCGTGAAATTTACATGCCCCTTCCGGAAAAGGGGCCAGTGTAGACGTAGCCCAAGTGTTTGGCATCCAAGAATAATGGAGCCTCATAATGTGCGTGTATGTGTCTGTGTGTGTATGAAGGTTTTTGTCACTCAGCGCACAGTCGACCTGTGGAACTCCTTGCCAGAGGATGTGGTGAAGACTAGAATTTTAATAAGGTTCAAAAAAGAGCTAGATAGATTCATGGAGGTTAGATCCATCAATGGCTATTAGCCAGGGTGGGTAGGAATGGTGTCCCTAGCCTCTGTTTGTCTGGAAATGGATGACAGGAGAGGGATCATGTGAGGATTACCTGTTGTGTTCCCTCCCTCTGGGGCATCTAGTACTGGTCACTGTTAGCAGACAGGATACTGGGCTAGATGGACCATTGGTCTGTCCCAGTCCGTCTGTGCTTATGTTCTATCTCTGGTTTCTAGGCAGGAGATCTGAGGCAGGAGGAGACACAAGACTGAGGGGGGGAACCTGATAGTCTTCAGATCTGTTAAGGGCTCTTCCAAAAAGGGTTGTTTGCCCTGTGCACCATGGGTAGGGCAAATAATAGGTTTATAATCTGCAGCAAGGGAGAGTCAGGGGAATATTAGGAAAACCTGTATAAGGATCAGGGTAGTTAAGGATTGGACTAGGTTAGCATGGGAAGTTGTGAGATCCAAGTCAGTGGTGTTCCTAAAAACCTCGGAGGGGGAGCCAGGTTAGTCTGTAGCTGGAAACACTTAAAAAGCAACCAATAGTCTTGCTGCACCTGAGAGACCATCTCCATGCTTTGTGAGTCTCTAAGGTGCTGCACGACTATTTGTGGGTTTTTACGTTGTTCCTAAGAACCTGTCAGGGATAATCAAGCTGCAGTTGGGCCTGCTTTCTCATGGGGTGAGGGGGCTGGACGAGATGACCACTCAGGGCCCTTCCAGCCCAACATTTCTATGATTTGCCCAAGGTCACGACATGTCTGGGCTAGAGGAGGGAACAAAATCCCGTTGGTCTCCAAGGTCTGTGTTGTATGAACGAGATGCGGCATCCACACACACGCCCACAAGCTTTGGAACTGGAAATCCTATTTCTTTAACGCCCTCGTAATAAACCATTATGTTACTCACAGAAGCCACCATAACCAGGAGGGCTTTTGGGGTGGAGGAAGAAGCAGGTCAGGAGGCTGCCAAGACTGCCATCTGGCATTCACAATCATGTTTGTGGGTGCATTACACCAGGCTTGGAAGGGGCTTTCAATCCGTAAAGGTCGATATCACTATAAACAAGCCCACCCTGATGAAAAAGGATTCTGTTGGTAACAATAAAAACGTACAACTGGGCAAATACTTGAGAACTTTTATTAGAATTGGGGGTGAGGACATTGACTTGGCGTAGTTTGATGTGTGGTGTTGACCTCTCCCGTAATTTGGCACAGTTGTAAAAATGTAAAACTGCGAAATGAGAAAAATGCATTAAAATAAAGATCAGTGTTGTCTTTTGAAGCTATAAACAAAGACACATTGAATTCTGCCAAGCCTAAATCCAACGATGCTGAAAAATCGGTACAGAAATACCACAGGCCAGGCCAACAGGAGCTGGGCAGACAGTGGCTGCACAGTTGCATCTCTTAAGCATTGCTGGTTGACCGTAAGTCGGTGGCTTCCAGCGTGCCACTTTGATTGTGTAGTGAAAAACCATGCTCGCCGGCCGTGAGAGCTCCCGGTGAAATTGTTGTGTCCAAGCTGCGCTGGAGCTGCGCACTAGTTGGAAAAAGGGCAGAGAGTGGAGACAAATGTTGTTTTCCATCTCGCAGCCTGACAGTTGTTAACAAAGCATGTACAGTGTTATCTCCAGCAACCACCTCCGGGAAGCAGCTGCTCCTAATGCACCTGATCGCATCAACACGCATGACTGTCACCCCAGCCCACTGGAGTATACAAAACACGTGGATTTGCGTTACCCACACAGCCAGGTTTGGGTGACAGCCCAGGGCGTTGTGGGATTGACTAGTGGGCAGCAACCAAACTTAAGGAAACTTGTGCTCTCTATAAACATCCACAGAATCCTTCTTTGCCCTTCGGATTCCCTCCTCCACCCGGTGCTCCCACCATACCCATGATGAATGACAATGCTAGCGAGGTGTCCGACCCGTCACCAGGTAGCACTGCCAAATTGCCAGCACGAGTGTGTGTCTAGTTAGCTCCTAGGTGCGGGATGGGGGTGTGGAGGGATTCAATTCGGTTTTCAATACCAGAGAAAGCCCTGCCTTTCCCCTATAGCTGGACATGGCCCTCAGGCTGAGCCAGCCTCTGCCCTGCTGCCTTCTCTGCCCCTTTCTCACCAGACCCCACGGCCTGATGGGAGAGAGGAAATGGGCTCCAGGAAGCGGCTGGGGATTATAACAATTCTGCTGATGCCCAGCAATGCTCCCGCTAATTTTTTTCCATCGATGTGCGGAATACATTTTGTTATGTGCACCAAGGCACATGCAGATGTGCACCACCCATAGACACACAGGCTGCCGGCTGTGAGCGCTCTGCTAATCAGCTGGGCGGCGTTTGACTTTCTCCGGGGTAGCCGCCCAAGCGCTCAGCTTCCGGGGGACACTGATGGCCAGGATGCCACTCTAGTTGCAGACAGCAGGAAGTTGGCGGGGGAGTGTTCACCTCTGCTCCTGCTGCCCTCCCCCTCTGCCAGGATCCTCTGCCCCCTCAACCCAAACTGCTTTGGTGCCCCTGTGGGAGAGTCTCTGGGGAACATGGTGCTGATGCCTTCTGTTGCTGCCGGGCACAGCTGGGCCAGCAGGTGGCAGTGCAGCCGCACACACAGGCCTGAGGCCGGGCTGCAGAGCTGGCTAGGGAAGATGGTTCTCTGCCTAGGAATGCAGGCGGCAGAAGCAGCTCCTCTGTACCTTGATCCTAAAGCTCCCATTAGGAGAACGCTCTGTGGCCGGGGCAGCTAAGGAGCCCAGGGCTAGTGTCAGGCATTGTCAGACCTCGTGGGAAAAATCGGGACACATTTTGGGAGGAAGGGGCAGGATGATTTAATTGCACATAAGTAGGGTTACCAGATGGGTTTCAAGAAATACTCAGAACGAGATGGGGAGTCCGGCCGGGAGGGGAGCAGGGCTGGCCCAGGCGCACACAGATCCTGGGGTGCTGCCCGTCCTGCACACAGTCCCGGCGGGGCGCATGGGCAAGTCCAGCCCCAAGGATTCCATCCCACCTCAGCCCCGCCCCCTCCTCTCTACTGTGTAGTTGCGTATTGCCTGGCTGGTAGACACGCTCACGCAGTGTGAGCATATCTACCAGCCAGGCAGTACGCAACTACATACTGATACTCATGATAATAATAAAACTTACTTAATTAGAAAATACCAGACATGTATATGTCCTGTATTTTCTCAATTTGTTTCCCGGACAGAAAGCTCAAATACCAGACTGTCCGGTTCAAAACCAGACAAGACAAAGCTCTGAACATCAGGGCATTCCCCTAATCAGACCTGCCAGCATGTGGAAGCTGTGGACAGGCTGCAGAAAAGAAAACTCGGTGATACATTGTGGGTTGAGCGAGTGATGGAGTGGGGTAGATGCATGTTCCTAAATGTGCCCCTCGATGACTCCCAGCCTACCCCCCAACAGGCAGCATACCCCTCGCTCATAATATCTGGTGTTTCTCCTGAACACCCCCCCTCCCGCGCGGAATCAGGGAATTGTGGGAAAATCTCCACTGTTCTCTGAAAAAACAAAGAGGGAAGTAACTTTCCAGCCGCTGTGGTTGCAGAGGAAAGCTTGAAAACATGCAGCGGGTGCAACCAAGAAGCTCAGACACCAGACGGCAAAGAAGAGGATCCCACGCTTGACTATTGAAACAAATCCCATGGGTTTTAAGCAAAGCTCTTAATTCCAGGAAGGACTTGTATTCTGTGTTGGGGAGCGGTCCCTCAGTGTCTGTTAGCCAAGATGCAGCCCCCCTACTTTGGGCACCCTTAGACCTCCAACTGCTAGAAGCTGGGACTGACAAGGGCTTGGATCCCTCCAAAGTGCTCTGTTCGGTTCATTCCCTCCTGACTCCTTTTCTGGAGGGGAGGAGAACAGAGCTCTTCGTGAGGAGCTGTTAGGAATCTTTCCCCAAGAGGCCCTACCGCTGCGCTTTCCAGCTGGGGGCGGCTTAAACCCTAAATCTATGCCTGAGTAGAGTGGAAAAACACAAGACATTTTGCCAACAAAGATAGGGCTCACCCCTGCCAAAGGCCCTGCTGCCGTATGCGCGGCACTGCCGTCGATGGCCGTTGCTCTGCTCTCTCACTGAAAACAGGAAAAACATCGAGGAGTCCTGTGGCTACTTTTAAATCCATTGCTGAATATCCAGGGAGGATAAAGTGGTTCCCTAACCCTCCTTCTCCAAAAGAATGTCAAAGCCCCGTTACAAAGGGAGACAGCCGACCTGGAGTTCATTTGCAAGTTCAATACTTTCCGTTTAGGACTAAATAAGGATTTTAACTGGCTAACGCATTACAAAGGCAATTTCCCTTCTCTGGATATCCACATTTCCACATCAACGGCCATGAATGGACCCCTTCCACCCTGACTTGATTAGCCTCTTTCTTTTGTGGTCCTTATATATACACCCTATACACCCCTGCCCCTGTAAACTTCACTCCAACCCATCTGACGAAGTGGGTTTTACCCTCCAACGCTTCTGCCCTAATAAATCTGTTCGTCACAGCACACCTCGTTGTTTTTGCAGATGGAGACTAACACGGCCACCCCTTTGAGACTGAAAACAGGGGTGCTGATCTGGATTTGGAGGTGTTCCTTCTGGCAGCATCGTCCCACATGAAAGGCTGGCTGGCAAAAACAGGCAGGGTGCTTCCCCCTGCAAACAAGACCCGCCCACATCCTCTTAGTCACCGAAAGTAAAACCCTGGCCTCACTGACGTCAGTGTGAATTCTGCCTTCAGTGACCATCCTTGTCATCATCCCCAGCTCTCCAAGTGCTTTACAGAGGAGGTTGGTATCAGATGGGGGAAACTGAGGCATGGAGCCAGCCGTGACTGGCTCACGGTCACCCAGCAATGCAGCGGCAGTGCTGCAAATAGAATGACAGTCTCCTGTGCCCCGGCCCACTGCTCAATCCACTAGTACAGTGAACCAGGACCAGTGCACTGGGCAAGTGATGGAGTGTGCCTACACTGCACTGGACGGGAAGGGGTTAATACCTTGTGGATGGAAGAAATCCTGCCCCCACAGCCATACTGGGCATGCTCCAAGCTCTGAGCTAGTATAAAAGGGAGCAGCTCAGCTCAGTTTGGGGTGGATACAGGAGGGGAAGGACTGTAGTAGAAGTGCAAGAGATGGACCGGCTACAGTCTCACAGTGGGAGCTGTAGACGCAGGAGGTTAGAGTGAGCCTCCAAGCCGGTGGAGCCAGAGAGCCCTGGGGCCTCTTGGGTGGCCCCACTGCTGGGGATGATAGAAAGTGGCCGAGGGAGGGAGGGAGGGAGTGGTAGCTGCCACCTGAATGAACTCAGTGTGTTTTGGTGGGGTTCCCTGCCACACCACCCCTGCCAGGGCCCTGGTTGGGCCTGATGGAGTTGGGTGGGCCTGGGCCCCCTTACTGGGGCTTCTGTCCCAACTCCTTAGACTTTGGCCATTAGAGTGTGCTGCCCTGCAACCAAGGGGCTGCTCTATAGACTCTGCCTATTAGGCCATGCTGCCTGGCAAGCAAGGGCTGCACCATAGACTCTAGCCATTGGACTGTGCTACCCTGTGGTGCTGGTCTGGCTTAGGCCTCTGACAGTCAGGTAGTGGTGTCCACACCCCTCTGGATTCTCCCTCCCCAGGATGTGTGCATATGCCGCTGCAGGGGCTCTTGGTACAGTAAAGGGCAGCAGGCCCAGAACACTGGTTTTTGAAAGAAATATAGGTCCTGATTCTCATTGCCCCTATGGCAGTGGAGAGGCCTGAGAGCCACCCTGACATCAGCCTCCCCTACCTTGCACAGCAAAACAGAAGTCTCCCAGAAGAAAGCTCCAAGGCAGAGGCCAGGAGAAGCATGCGAGGGGTGGGGGGGAATGGAGAGGGCAGCTGATGTGCTTGCACTTGAGAGCTTCCCAGCCAAATCGGTCATGCTCAGCTCTTAGAGGCTCCAGGATCTACCAGTAGATCCTGACCTACTGGTTGGTGACCACGGAGCTACAGGAAGATCAATTTATCAGTTGCACTCACCTGCTCCCTGAAATGTCCCCGTGGGGCTGGTTTGAGTCCCAGCTATGGGATGTATGATCATTTCCTGACTAGTGGGCTGTCGCTGATCTTTCCTGCTACAAAGAGCAAGGCCTGCACTTTGAATCTGCAGTAACCTTTACCTTAGCTGGGCAGGCCACTGAGAGAGAGCGCAGTGTGCACATCTCCTCCTTCTGCAGCCGCTGAGATGGACACGGCAGCTGAAACCAGCACCTGGGCGGAGGGCTTAGACATGTCAAGAGGCGAAGCGCTGACAACGAGAGGCCCCAGGTGCACCCCCACAGCTAGGCCCATGCTAACAGTATTTCTGTTCTCCTACCCAATGATCTGGTGCTTGCAAAGGGCTGACAGCCCTCCTGGGTGATATCGGACCTGAGACTGCTTCTCAAGCAATAGAGAAGAAACTGAAACTTGCTTCCTTCTGTGGTGGGTCAGAGCACAGCTTCCTTAGTTAATTTTCCTGCGGCCAGCGATTTCCTGAGTCAGGGCCAGGGATGAGCTAATGGGCAGAGTGGATCATTGTATTAGTCATTAGTGGTTGTAATTTAGTGGCAATTTGAACTATATATTAAGAGCTTAACTGTGCCCAATGCTCTTGTGTTAGTCGGCGTACAGCGCTGCTGAGGGCACAAGATTCATGCTATCCAATGCACGTAAGTGTTATCACCAGTGTGTGCCCCATAATGCACATCACAAGGCTGATGGCGGTGGCATATGGCCACTGGAAAAACCACAACAGGTTTTCCACCCAGGACCAATTGGAGAGGGAGTGGGGGGGGGGGGGGGGCCCTCCAATGTAGACACTGGTTAATTTTTTTTTTTGGCATTTGATAAGTTTCCCAACTTGTTCTTATGTGTATCCCTATCAGAGCAAAACGTGACGGGCTCTTTCAGGATAAGAAAGCATTTACATACAAAATATTATGTCTTGCTCTTTTTTGATGCTTTGTTTTGTCCATGGGTCACCTTTTATTTTTATTATAGCTAGGAGCCTCAAAACCTGAAAGTGGCCCGGGCCACTCTGGCGTCCCATCTCTGCAGCATGGAGAGGCACCGGAGTATCCCTCTTGTTCCAGAGGTCACCGGGGAGCTGCGTTGCCAAGCTCCGCTCCTACTGGTGCGGCGAGACATTAAATCAGCTTGGGGCAGGAGCTGGATTTTCTCTGCCCCGTTGTCTTTTCTCATGTGTCAGCTTGTTGGTGCATGTTCTGTAAGGCTACAGGTGAGGTGGGCAGCTGAGTCCCACCAGTGGTTCTCCCGGTGGCCTCTACCCCTGCCTGGGAGGCTAGGGGCTTGCTGGATTGGAAGGCTCTGGAGCATGTGACGTTGCCGGAGGAAACAGCTGCATTGCAACTAGAACAGGCTGCTCAGTGTCATACCGAGCGCTGCTCTGCACAACACCGGGCTGTTGCACTGCCGGCTGAGAAGGGCTGCTCTTGGGGAAGAGGCCTTGGCAGGACATGTAAGTCTGGAGCCGTGTCCGGGGGTCGATCCTTAGTTGGAGGGGCAGCTGGAGAGTGTAAGGGCTGACAGTGGGGATAGGGGTCTGATGGGCCACTGGACTGAAGGCAATTCACTAGCCTGTGTGCATTGCAACGTGTTTGGCTTGCTGGGCAGTTTCTGGGTTGTTTTCTCTTTAGCACAACTTATTTATTAATGAAAATCTCTATAAGTCTGACTGGCACTCTCCAAATGGAGCAAGCTCCATTCCACCTCCCCTCCCCTGAGCTCCCTGGAAGAGATTTCGGGTAGCGTTTCTGTAACCAGAGATGGCTGGGAGCTGGTGGGTGTATCCTGGGTCCCTTCCCAACCTCAGGGATGAGCCTGCCTTGATTTTTGCTCGTCCCTGTTTTGGCCAAAGATAGAAAAAAGATTTCCCTGTGTCCTACCCCTTAGAGATAGGGGTTAAATCCACAAGTTGGTCTGGAGAGAGTAGACCCTCCCCCAAGGAATTTTGCTCTCTTGGTTCATAAAATGTCCCATGCAATAGTTATTTTATAATGTACATTTGAATGATTCGTGCCCGGCGGGGGAGGGAATGCTTGAGCTGTGGGCTGGTTCTTGCGGGAGCTGGGTTCACATGTTCTAAGGCTTAGGGCTGAACTGTAAAACCAGATTGTGTTAGATTTGTACCATTCCGGCTCTCTGCCTTCTGAGGCTGCTTGTGCATCTTTTTTTAACCCTCCCGATGTTTCCTTTGCTACCCTACAAGGCGCTTGTTTTAATATGAAAAGCCCCAAAAGGCTGGTGGTGCAGGAGGTCCTTGAGCCAACGCCCTGATTCTAGGGGTCGGGGTGGGGCCTGTAGCTTCGCTTTTGCTCTGGGAGTGACGTTCTGAAACCCCCCTCCTGTCTAAAGCAGAAGTAAACCCCTCCTGTTCTGCAGCCGGGCAGGAGATGTTCTCAGAGTACCGCTGCCAGCTGTACAAATTCCCCGCAGCCCCTTGTGTCTCTGGCCATGCAGCACCCTGGAATGGATTGGGAGGGCTGGGAAGACTAGAAGACCAAAGCCCTCTCTCCGAGCAGCCGTGCCAAGGTGGTCAGACTGGCCGGGGAGGCAAAAGGCAGGGGCAGTGGCTGGCCCATGTACTGTGGCTTTCACTGGCCCTTTTTTAGGGAAGGGGAGCTCAGGCCAATTTTCCTGCCACTTTACCAAAGGGTGTGGGGAGGGGTGGAGTCCCCAGAGATCCCGGCTGCAACACTCTGCTCCGGTAAATTATTTATTAGGTGCAGTGAGGGCAAATCCCTAGAAGGCCTTGAAAAGCATACTGAGTAGTGAATCCTTTTGTTTGCCCAACAAACATGGATGCGCAGCCTCATTCCAACCCGCCCCACCCTAGGCAGTGCTGCCTAGGTCGGCAGTCCGGGAACGAGCGGCGCTTCTCAGGAGAAGGGGCAGCCTGAATTGTCCTGTGGGGCCAGCCCCCACGTAGGGGCCCATCTGTCCCTCCTCAGGTCACATCATGCTGCAGGCGTGAGGCTGTGGGGCACCATGGCAGGTGGAATAGTTCAGCGCCCATCCATGTCGGCCTGTCATAGCGACACAAGGGGCGATGGCTGTTTGTCTTTTCGTGGCTGGACCCGGCCGAGGCAGTTGTCATGGGAGGCGAGTTCCCCTGGGTTAGGAACAGCAGGGGCGTGTTAAAGCAGTGCTGGCTAGAGCGGCAGAAGGCTCCAGCATGGGCCTGGTGGAGGGGTTCTCAAACGTTGAGCCTGCGGCCTACCCTGCTCAAAGCAGATCTTTCCGCAGCCGGCCCACCAGCCAGCCACCCATGATGACACCATGGATGCATGGGCATGCTGGAGGGGGGGTGCAGGGGCGGGCTGGAGGGGGGGTGCAGGGGCGGGATGGAGGGGGGGTGCAGGGGCGGGATGGAGGAGGGTGCAGGGGCGGGCTGGAGGGGGGTGCATGGGCAGGCTGGAGGAGGGTGCCGGGGCGGGCTGGAGGAGGGTGCCGGGGCGGGCTGGAGGGGGGTGCATGGGCGGGCTGGAGGAGGGTGCCGGGGCGGGCTGGAGGGGGGTGCAGGGGCAGGCTGGAGGGGGGTGCATGGGCGGGCTGGAGGAGGGTTCAGGGGCGGGCTGGAGGGGGGTGCATGGGCAGGCTGGAGGAGGGTGCCGGGGCGGGCTGGAGGGGGGTGCATGGGCGGGCTGGAGGAGGGTGCCGGGGCGGGCTGGAGGGGGGGTGCAGGGGCGGGCTGGAGGAGGGTACCGGGGCGGGCTGGAGGGGGGTGCATGGGCAGGCTGGAGGAGGGTGCAGGGGCGGGCTGGAGGGGGGTGCATGGGCAGGCTGGAGGAGGGTGCCGGGGCGGGCTGGAGGGGGGTGCATGGGCGGGCTGGAGAGGGGTGCATGGGCGGGCTGGAGGAGGGTGCCGGGGCGGGCTGGAGGGGGGTGCAGGGGCGGGCTGGAGGGGGGTGCAGGGGCGGGCTGGAGGGGGGTGCATGGGCAGGCTGGAGGAGGGTTCAGGGGCGGGCTGGAGGGGGGTGCATGGGCAGGCTGGAGGAGGGTTCAGGGGCGGGCTGGAGGGGGGTGCAGGGGCGGGCTGGAGGGAGGTGCAGGGGCGGGCTGGAGGGGCGGGACTCTGGCCTGAATTCCGGCCAATGGGAGCAGCGGGAAAAGCCTCCAGGTGAGCGGTTTCCCGTGCTGCTGTTCCCCCAGCTGGGAGGAGGGGGCCTGGCAGTGCACTGAGCTGCATCCTGCCCCCACAAGCTGGATCCCCACCCCTTTCAGGGGGGGGGGAAGCTGAAGCTTCCTGCGGAGAGGGTGGGCGGGCAGCGGAGCCTGCATCTGCAAGAGGGTCATGGACCACGAGTGGTCTGTGGTCCTCGCTGTGAGAACCACTGGCCTGAAGCAACCCAAATCAGAGAGAATGCAAAAGGGCAGCTGCTTGTTGCAAGGACTCATCCGTTCGCTGAGATGGGGCTGGCTGGCTCTGCGAAGGGGGGGCCAGGCCGGGGTAGGTGATCTATACCGGAGGAAGTAAGGGAGGAAGTTTGCACTTCCTACAAGTCCCCTCATTTCCTGGCTGCCATATTTACAAAGAGCACCATCCCCCACCCAGGGCCCCATCGACACACAACGCCCCCTTCCAAGGCTCTCGGCTTTGTGGCGCTCCGGAAAGGGCTGGCCACCCCTCGCAAGGCCTGTCACACCAGCTGCTCTCAGCCCTCAGCCCTGCCCCTGGCTGGTATTTTACTCCCCGGGCTCGCTCTCCTCAGCATTTGTGTCAAGCCGAGTTTGGAGCTAGCCCTGAAGGAAAATACGGCAGGCAAGGAGGTTTTAGCCTCCAAGAGCACATGTCTGCTCCCCGCTGGGTTGGGCCAGGCTCTGTGCCTCCTGCCTGGTTTGCAGTCAGACAGCGCAGCCTGTGCTGCCTGAGGCTGAGGGCTGACTCTGGCTGGTTTTTGGATCCCTGCCCTGCAGCCAGACTGCAATGCAGGGACCGGCTGTCAGCCAGGAGCCAGCCTGGCCTCTTAACCGCCAGCTAGAGATGGGAGCTGTGTGCTCTCCGCCCCCATCAGACATTGCTCTCCCGCCCTCTCTGGGCAAAGCAGCCGTCTAGAGGGCGGGGGCGGCTGACACGTGGCCTTCGGGAGCAGAAACGGAAGCAAAGGGGGCTGAAGAGGCCTCTACGTTTTCCAGCGGGTACAAGTATCTCTCCTCTCCATACCCACTGGTCTGAAATCCTGCCCTTTCACGCGTGTTTAGAAACTGTGAATCATAAGTAAAACAGTGACGATGCGGGATGCATCTGTGGCATCAGAAAGCGCTTAAATCGTGTTTGGAGAGCACGGCAATACGGGGGGAAACTGAGGCACAGAGGCGGTTCAGCGACTTGCCTGGGGTCACCAGGAAGTTTGTGGCCGTCAAGAAGCGGACCCAGAATTTGTCCCTGACGAGGTGAGGAGTCAAACGAGGCAAGCCCATCCTTCCTGCTGCGCCGGGAGATGATTTTGGTGTCAGAAATCCAATGGGACGACCTCCCCGTAGGCTCCTCTAGGGCTGAGTGGGAGAACAGCCTCCTGTTTGAATGCAGTTAGCTCTGGCAGTTTGCAAACGCAACCGGCTTTAATGGAAGTGGACTAGGGAGAGTGGGGATGTGAAAGGTTAGCTGGGGGAGGCTGGAGCAGCTCCCTGCCGGAGGATTTGGTCACTGTGGAATTTTCCTGCACCGTGGAGTGCTGATTCCAGGAAGCTGCAGGGATATGAGTTGTGCGGAGACCCGACAGGTGTCAGATAACACAATAGGCCCTCTATTTCCAGGCTCCGTTAGCCAGCTGCTGCTTCTCTTTCTGTCATCCTTTGCATCTCCCTAGTCCTGCGGAGAACGAAAACGGCTCCCCCTCTTCTGCAAATCTCTTCCCTTGGAGGGACGGGGGGGGGGGGGGGGTGTGTGCCAGTGACTTCCGGCAGCAGTGACTTTAGTGGGGAGGGCTGGTTTCCACTGGTATCAAATCTTTTAGAGTAAGCGCACTGCCGTGGAAACCGAGCTGCATTTCCTGGGGTCGGCTCTGGCAGCCATCTTGCTTTCTTGCCTCGACAGAGGGAGGAGCCCCCGAGGGGGAACAGCTCATCAGCCGCCAGCCTTGAAACATGGCCGTGGGTTCTAGCACCGGGCCCTCTGGAGAAATAAGGGATTGGGTGAAGCTGAGGGGGGATTCTGTCTCTCCAGAGTCTGGGGGTGAAATGGTGCACAGGGAGCGAACCAGCCCTGCTCTTGAACATGGCCCTGCCCAGCCAGGTCACTGAACACAGCCCCCCCCCCCCACCACACCTCATTGTGGAGTTATCGCTTATAGCAGGGGCTTTCCCAGTGAGCCATTGTCAGCCTGCTGCTGCTGCCTCAGTTTCCCTTCATGCCCTGGTAAGTGTCCCCTGCAGGCGTCGTCACACTAACCCTCCCTTCTGGGTTTAGCAGCGTTCAACACAGAAGCCGCCTGCTGCATCCCAACCTTTGGGGCAAAGCCCTGAGCTCCTTGGTCATGCTCAGCCCTAAGCTCTCGTCTCCAGCTCCCACTCCCTGCAGGGCCTGTGTTCCCGAAGACCTCGGCCTGGGGACTCTGGCAAGCCTCCAGCCTGCTCTCTCTCATAGGCCCCCTGGACACTGTCGCTCTGGACTCACTCCCTCATCTGTGCCACGCCAGGCAAGGCGGAGCCCAACTCCCTTGTGCCCTGAATGGGCCGGCACTGGACCTGGCGCTCTGGGACGTGCCTGTCCCCAAGGATGGCTGCCCTGTGGCACCAGCCATCCTGGTTTCCCCACCTGCCTAGCAGGGCTGCCCCAGGATTTTGTAAGATGTGCCTGGATGGCTTGCAATGTCCCTGGCTTCCTTGCCTCGAGGTGCTGCAGCACCTCACCAGATAGCCTCCAGATGGCACAGTCAGGAATCAGAGCCCTATCTCCGGAGAGAGGAGGATGGTACAAGTTGGACCTCCCTGGTCCAGCACTCTCGGGATCTGACTGGCCCTGAACAAGGGAGTTTGCTGGACCAGGGGAGCTGAATTCAGACCCACCCCCTGTCACTTCCCCTTCCCTGCCCATCTTCCACAGCTCCTGGCCCTAGCTGAGCTCCTGCCTGCAGCCGGGCTCCTGGTCACCGGCCCTCCTGCTGCCAGCCCTCTCAGGTGCCCGGCCCCAGCAGGGCTCCCAGCTGCTAGCCCCCTTGCCGCTGGACTTCCAGCCACTGTGGTCGCTGGAATGTCTGTGGTCCTGCTGGACCATGGATGTGGCCAGACCAGAGAGTCTGGGTTTAGTGATGCACTGCGAGCTCACTGCGGGGTGACGCCAAGCAAAGAGGACAGGACGCTGCTCCACGCTCAAGGAAAATGTCTCCGAGATGGTTATCGCTCGGCAGCCTCCTAATATCAAGCGCTGTCAGGACAGAGCTCGATTCTGAGGTCCTTGCTCAGGCCAACTCTGGCTGATTTCCGGGACTTCGTAAAAACAGCGGAGCCTGCCAAGATCTGGCCTTTGGCGCCCACTCCTGAGGGCCCTGGGCGTGAATGGGGCTTAGATTACAAATGAAACCTGTTTGCTGCTTCCAGCCAAGGCTGGGTGGCTGTTGAGATCGTGACCCAGTTGGCCCCACTTAACATGGTGGGTGGCTTCCTTGGGAGAAGCCAAGGCCTGGAAGACGAGGGGGTGCCACAGCCAGGCCTGCGGTGTGTTGGCAGAATCCTGGCACAGCCTGCTTTGCGCCCGTCCAGAGCAATTCGACCCTGCCCGAGCGGAGTTCTCCAGTAAATGACCCACGCGAGATGGAAACACCCAGGGCCTAATCCTGAGTTCATTGGGAGACTTTCCGTTGACTTCAGTGGGGCTTGGGTTGGGCCCATCACCTCTGTAAATTAGTCCCAGCGGGAGGAGGTGTTCAAAACTGAACTGAGCCAGGACAACAATTTGTCACCAGCAAAACTACAGAGGCTGAGCCTCTGATGAGAGAGCGAACACCCTGATGCCATCAACCAGGCACTAACAGGGACAAAGAAGCCCTGGCATTATGGGATGGTCCCCAGACCTGGGCTCCGGTGAGGGATCATCTCCCACTCGCCATGGAGAACTCAACCCTAGGAAGCAACAGCAAGAGCATCCCAACCACTCAGGATGCAGAGAGGGGGAGGTGATCTCCTTGGCAACCAGGTCCATTCCGCGCTCGACTTCGGCCCTCTGTGCTGAAAAGCCAGCTGCTCTTGCAGGTGATCCACTGGAGAGGGCTGCTGGTGGCACCTGGGAAGCAGCTGTTCCCCGGGGACCACGTGCTGCTCCTTCCTGACACGGTGCAACTGACTTTGTGTTTCTTCCCTCCCGCCCCCATTCCTGCATGTGTCTGCGCCAGGCTGCCTGGCACGGAGCAGAAAGCGCAGGACTGAGAGCGAAGCAAAACTGGCCTGTGCCGCTCTCGCTGGTGAACGCCGGCGGTTTCTTGGAACACTGCTCCATGTGCCTGTACGTGGCAGCCAGATTTGTACCCTCCCGGTCTATCAGTACATGCAGAATGGGCCTAGGGGAGAGAAGGGGTGAAGGGCAGAGCAAACCTGGGCATCCTGTCTGTATCAGTGCCCTGCTGTGGTGTGTGGATGGGAGAGCCTGGCCAAGTCTCGGGTGGGGGCCAATAAAGGACATAATGGGCCAAACATCTTGGTTATGATGGCGTAAATCTGGAGTGGATCCATTGACTTCAGTGGCATCACTCTGGATTTACAGGGCTGTGGCTGAAAGCCCAGTGTCCGCCCCGCAGTTAACATGTCTGTTGGGTGAAAGGACCTTTTGGCTGATGGTTTCTTTTTTCTGCAGCTTCCTCTTCCTCCTCCGCTGATTCCGACCCTGAAGCCATGGCGCCCTCCGGAAAGGTACAGTACTAGCGCTAGGAGCCATGTCTTCGCCCTGCTTACTTCCCACTGGCTCCTCTCCAGTGACCTGCTAGCTCCTCTGCAGAAATGGAGACGCTCAGGGTGCCCCCGTGCACCGTTTTGTGCTTGGCACAGATTCCCTGCTGCACTCCGCTTGCTTTGTATCTCTCTGGCACTGCAAAGCGGGCAGAGTCCTGGCTTGAGCATTGGCTGCCAAGAATCCATGCCCTGTTTCACCAGGGAGCCATGTGTGTCCCAGCCCGTGAGCTTCACTATCTAGGGACCCGGTTTATCCCTCTTGCCATAGAGATTCTGGGTAACGCCGCCTTTCCGCTCAGCATACGGAGAGCCTTTGTTTCATGCAGCCTCAAGAGTCTGCGAAGCAGGGACGCAGCCCCAGCTCTGGCAGCTGCCGTTGCGTTTCTTCCAAGAGGGACGTGTACGAGGCTTGAGATCTTGCTGACAGACACTGTTTACAGCCTTCGGCTAGCGCTCTGCTTAAACACCAAGCAGATGCGCAGTAAAATCCCAGTGACTGAGCTGTGCAGGGCTGGGAAGAAAGACAGAGGGGAGCAGAGAGGGGGAAGGACTAGGAAAAAAAGGGAAAGTGGAAACAGGAACAGAGGGAGGAGAGCTGGGAGTCTCAGTAGGGACAAAAGAAGTGGTGTGTACAGCAAACCTCTCATTGGCCCCTGGGAAGTTCAGTTCACAGCCCTCAGCCCAGACGGCGGTCTCCCCGCTACCCCGGAGTAAATCTAGAGCCGTTCCACAAAGCCTGAGTCTAGATTTACACTGGCCTGCAGCCTGGCCTCACGTCCCTGGTTTTCCAAGCAAGAGCTCCCCCTCCCCCTCCCCCCGTTTTTAAAATGCCTGGGGTGCCATGGTGGCTGGGTGCCAGGTGGCAGTCGGGTGCTGGAAGCTTTGTGCCAAGCGGCTTGTTGTAGTCGACCTGGGGGGGAAGGGTCACCCCAGCTCCACAAGCCTGGAGCAGGGACAATCCGGCCACAGGGGCTGCTGTGTGCTGCACTTATCAGATGCGGGGGGGGAAGGGGCCTTCTCTCAGCTCAGCCCTGTCCTTAGTGGGCACTTCAGCCATCCCGCTGCGCCCCAGCCTGGCCATCCCCTGCAGGAGACCGACCCTCATCTGCTAAGAGCATGGCCGGCCGGTAGCCTAGGAGGGGGAGGGCATTGCCTTCTCAAACGCCAGGCGTGGCCCCGCCCTCACTCCGCCCCCAGGACACCTGCTGTAGGCTGCCCCCAGCGCCCGCCCTCCGTGTGCTCTGGGGCCCGGGAGACTCAAGCCACTTGGCCTCCTCCTTCCCTGTGCTCTGGGGCTGGGGAGCCTGGAGCACGCTCGGCCCCTCCTGTCTCTTTTCCTGCCCGTGGGGGCGCACGCTCGGTGCACTGCCCCGCCTCCTCCCCTCCCCATGGTGGGGGACAGGACCTCAGTAGAAGGGCAGGGCTGTAGGTGAGGCTGGGAGCCTGCCTCCCCCAGCTCCAGCTGCACCGACCGCTCATGGCTAAGAGCAGGTCCCTTTGCCCTCTGGCAGCTCCATTAGCAAATACCCGCTCGCTGCCAATCCCGGGGGCGGGAAATCCCGTCCCATCTGTGGCGCCAATGAAGTCTGCAGCCTGTCCCTGCTCCTGCCACCTGATCCCTCCCCCCCGCCGCATGTGTGGCCGGCGCTGCTTCCCGCTGCCTGGAGCCAGTGGCCACTGGTCAGTGTGTTGTCTCCCTGCTGTGCCCGGCCCACACAGGGGGTGGGTCAGCCTGAGCTCAGGCTGCAGAGCCTTGGACAGCTGGATCCCGAGGGCTCGTGGTCAATCCGGGGCTGTCCCATGGACCAGGCATCAGCACCACTCAGCTCCATGGGGTCCAGGTGTCCCCGCAGGACAGTGAGGAAAGGAGAGGTGGGGGAGCTGGTGTGTATCCGCTGCAGAAGTCCTATCCCAGAACAAGGGAACTCCTGTCGGTGACCGCCCTCTCTCCCACCCCTGTGAGGGGCATGTGGCCAGGGCGTCGGGTGCTGGGCAGGGGGGCGCCTGGGGAGCTCTGGGCCTGGAGCAGATGCTGAGGTGCCCGAATGGACTCCTGGGGCTGCGTGAGGAGAAGCGAGTGAAGCTGTGCAGGGAATGCGGCTTCCACCCAGCACAGAGCAGCCTGCTATTTATAATGTCAAGGGCTCCAGCTGTCCGGAGGCTGGCGTGACTCAGAAGTGGGGGATGGGAGCAGGAGGGAGTCGTACAGCCTACACACTGACTGAAACAGCAGAGGGAATGGGGGAGGGGGAAGGAAGGCTGCCCCCCCATCCGCACCCCTAGGCTCATTTCCAGCATCTCGCTCTGCTGCTGCAAGGCAGGTATTGGGAGGGGGGGAGGGGTTATTGCCCCAGGAAAGCTTATTCCTAGCATGGAGCAGCTCTGCTTCCTCTCCCCCCATTCTGTGCCCCCCGTTCCTGCTAAGTGGGTAAACAAGAGTTCCCAACTCTGCTACCGATGCACCGTGCAGCCTTGCTCATGTCACTCAGGCTCTCTGCCTCAGTTTCCCCACTGGCGTCAGAGCGGTGGAGCGGTGAAGGTGAACGAAGAGACATTTGTAGAGCCCCTTGGGATTAGGAAGTGCTTTGCCAGCGCTGGGGGCTATTACAGCCTCTGCCCGAGTGATGAGAGCTCCCCTGCAGTCTATACCACCCTGCTCCCAGGCAGAAAAACGTTAGACCTCATCTGTTAGTAACTGATTAGCCACCTACAGGGCCCCTGCTCTGTGCTTCCCCCTCAGATGAGAACCCGCCCTCCCCCCATGTGCGCACACAGGCTGCGGGAGCGTGTGACGAATGATTCCTTTGCCAGCGACTTGGCCTTGTAACTTTTATTCATGGCTCTCGAAGGCACTTGTGTGGGAAGCGAGCAGACGGGATCTCAGGAGCGTCATTACGGGAAAGCGGGGATCAAACCTGGCCCTCCTGATGAGTCACCCGCAACATGATCCTGCCCTAGCAGCAGGGAGAGGGGTGGCATCTCCAGGCCAGCTCGTCCGCTCCGGGAGGGGTAGTGGCCGGAGCCGAGGTGCCTGCGCACATGTCAGGTTCACCCCAGCACCTTCCCTGTGCCCAGGAAGAGTGTCACAGCCACCTCGCCCCTCCACCCCAAGGAGGGCTGAGAGATGAGACTACAGGTTGGACCTTAATGGTCTGGCATCCTCAGGACCTGACCCGTCTTGGATGAGGAATTTTGCACCTCTAGAGATGGAGATTCCACGCCTCCCTAGGTAACCCATCCCAGTGCTTCCCCACCCTCCTAGGGAAATAGTTTTTCCGAATATCCAACCTAGACCTCCCCCACTGCAATTTGAGCCCATTGCTCCTCGTTCTGCCATCAGCCACCACTGAGAACAGCCTCTCTCCATCCTCTTTGGAACCCCCCTTCAGGTGGTTGCAGGCTGTTCTCAAATCCCCCCTCGCTCTTCTCTTCTGCAGACTAAATAAGCCCAAATCCCTCAGCCTCTCCTCATAGGCCATATGCTCCAGCCCCCGAATCATTTTGGTTTCCCTCCACTGGACCCTCTCCCATACGTCTACGTCCTTGCTGAGCGGGGGGCCCAGAACTGGACACAATACTCCAGATGTAGCCTCACCAGAGCCGAATAAAGGGGAAACTAGAACCTAGGAGTCCTGGCTTGAGACAACAGACCCTCCTGCCTCCTCCCCCGCTAGCAAAAGCAACTCCCCTGCTTGCATCTTGCAAATCATCTACTTCCCGCTGTGGTCTCTGCATTTCCTGGAATGGTGCCATTGTGGTGGTTGAGGGTAGCTGGCTGAGGGGTTTCCTATCTGCCCTGCAGTAGCTCTCCAAAGCTGTGCTGCACACGCTCTGTTGTAGGGGCCTCTGGCTCTGTGAGGGCTGATTCAGCACCCGGCTGGGAGGGCAGTGGCTGAAAATTAGCCAGGGACCGCGTGGGAAATCCAGCGTCACTTGACTTCTTCATTCTGAGACTCACTTCCTTCACTGTGCCTGGTGACCTGCTGGCGATGCGGGTGCAGAGAAATTGCCATGGTGGGTTGGACCATCGGGTCTGCCTACACTGGGGTCCCACCTCTGACCTCCGCCGACACGCGATGCCTGAGAGGCAGGGGTGTGGAACCCCAAAGGAGATGGTGGTGGGATACGCCGCCCCTCGGGAAGTCTCCTCCCAGCCCCCCCCATGGCTGGAGGTCGGCTCAGGCCATGAAGCTGGAGGGTATGCGCATCTCTCCTCAGTGTGCTGGTTTTTGAGTGTTGTCTAGAACTCCTCTGGCTGGGCCTGTCCTCCGTTACCAGGTAGACCCCCCCAAAAAAAGGACACACTTGATCGTGGGTGGGATGGGGAACCGGTTGGGGGGGCAGGGCTGGCCGAAAGGAAGGGGGGTAGGAAGCACAGCTGGGAGGGATTGGGGGCCGCAGGGCTGGCCAGGAGGAAGAGGGGGCGGGAAGCAGAGCTGGCAGGGGGGGTGCAGCTGCGCTGGCTGGGGGAGATCAGGATAAGGAACGGGCCGGTGGGAAGCAGAGCTGGGGGGCGGTGCAGGAGGGCTGGCTGGGGAAGATCAGGAGGGGAAGTGGGGGAAAACCGGCCAGCCGGGAAGCGGGGGGGGGGTGAGCAAATCGGCCGGTGCGGAGCGGGACTGACCCAGGCACTTGCAGATCCCGGGACACTGCCTGTCCCACACAGGCTCCCAGCGACGCACGAGCGAGGAGGAGGCTTCCCTGCCTCCTCACACTCAACCAGCTGAGGGCTCCCGGCGGCAATCGCGGCCCCGCCTCCCAGCCGGTCCCCCCGCCCACGCCAGGCTTCCATCCGGTGCGCAGCCGGAAAAATCAGAAAATACCGGACATTGCACGTGTCTGGTATTGTCTGATTTTTTTTTACCGGACAGAGCGCGCAAATACCGGACTGTCTGGTACAATACCAGACCCCTGGCCCCCCTACCCGCTGGGATCGGTTCGTTGTGCAGGGGGGACAGCCAAGACCAAGGGCTAAGGGAGGCGCCTGTGGTCGGAGCAGGCTCTGGTGCTCCAGCGAGCCAGGCCGAGGGCCGGAGCACAGATTGCTGCACCATTACTGTCCAGCTGGAGGGCTGAGCTGCCTCGCTCCGGAGGAGGGTGATGCTGGAGTGGAAACAAAGGCCTGGGGAGGTAACTCCCCCGCGAGCCCCCCAGCTCTTGGTGAACCTGGGCCTTGTTCGTGTGGTGGGGGAGACTAGCCCCACCCTGCCCCTTCCGCTCGAGGCTCCGACCTGTCCATGCCCCCTGACCGAGGCCCCCCTGCCTTGCTCCCCAGAGCACTGGGAAGCTGAGAGCCACGGCCCCCTCAGAGCAGGGAGGGGGGGACTTGGGGGCCGAGCGTGGGCGGAGCCACGCCTGGCTGTTTGGGGAGGCCCAGCCAATGGGACCCGCTGCCGAGGGCCCTGTTTCACCGAGTCCCCCTGTGGAGGCTGGTTGACAAGCCCAGAGGTGGAATTCATGCGGTAGACTGAGGCTCATGCACGGAGCTCCAGAGGTCCCAGGTTCAATTCCACCGGTCAGCGTGACACGGCCTCTGCCTCATTTACTTTCTTCTCCCCCTCTCTAGGCTGGCCGGTACCGGGGCTCCGTGAAGGAGTTCCCCAACTTCAACGCAAGCCAGGACGCAGAGGCGCTGTACAACGCTATGAAGGGCTTTGGTGCGTACGCTCTGCCACCCCCGCGCTACCGGCCCCTCCGATGGCCGCTGAATCTCCAGGGGTCTTGACGTCGGTGGCTTTGGAGCCGGCCTTGTCCTAGCAGCCTGTTAACAGCTGCTGGGCAGGTGTGAGCGGAATGGAGGGGTGACCCTGTGCAGAAGGCAATGGAGGGTGTTAGGGGGTGAAGGCCACAAATGCACCTCCCAGCCCTTAGTGTCATCCCCTCCGGTGCTGGCAAGCAGTGCTTGGCATTGGAAGAGGTTCAGAAAAGGGCAGCCAAAACGAGGAGGGGTTTGGAGCCGCTGCCATATAAGGAGAGATTAATAAGACTGGGACTTTCCAGCGTAGAAAAGAGGAGACGAAGGGGGGATATGATAGAGCTCTATGAGATCATGACGGGTGGGGAGAAAGTGAATAAGGAAAAGTTATTTACTTGTTCCCATCACACAAGAACTAGGGGTTGCCAAATGAAATTAACGGACAGCAGGTTTAAAATAAACAAAAGGACGTTTTTTTCTATGCAGCACACAGTCAACCTGTGGAACTCCTTGCCAGAGGATGTTGTGAAGGCCAGGACTTTAACAGGGTTCAAAAAAGAACTAGATAGATTCATGGAGGACAGGGCCATCAATACTTATTAGCCAGGCTGAGTAGGAATGGGGCCTCTAGCCTCTGTCAGAGGCTGGAAATGGGCGACAGAAGAGGGATCACTTGATGATTTTCTGTTCTGTTCACGCCCTCTGGGGCATCTGGCATTGGCCACCATTGGAAGACAGGAGACTGGGCTAGACGGACTTTTGGTCTGACCCAGTACGGCCGCTCTTATGTTCATTGCCTCCGTGCAAATGGTAAGCGAGGGTGCACGGTGCACGTTTTCAGGGCCTGTTTCTATAGAGAGGTTTCCTGATGCACAAGCTACCTTGCAATGCCTGGTGGCTTGCCTTGGGGCCGGGGAAGAAGGGAGTTTGTCAGGGGCGGGCCAGAGGCAGAGATCTTCAGCCTGAATCTGACCTGGGACAGTCTCTGGTGCCCGAGAGCGGGATCCCAATGGGGGAGCGCGTGAACAGGGCACTCCATGATATGTCCCCTGCTCTCTCCCTTTCCCCAGTGATGCTCCAGAGCCCCATCAGTCCCTTGCCCTGTTCCCGGGCAGGCCAGGCTCGGAGGGGTCGCAGCGCTCTGTCCTGCCATCTCCAGCACAGAGCTGGAATCCGCTCCCGGCCCAGGGAAAGCGGGATCTTGCCGATCTCAGCTGTGGGAGGAGGGTGACTGACCGTGTTTCCCTGCAGGCAGCGACAAGGAGGCCATCCTGGACCTGATCACATCCCGGAACAACAAGCAGCGATTCGAGATCAGCCAAGCCTACAAATCGCTGTATGGAAAGGTAACCCCAGTGCATCATGGGACAGCCCCACATCCTGGTCTGAGGCGCCTTTGCTGCCTCCTCCAAAGCACAGCATGCCGGGTACACCCCCCCAATCCCCGCTCTGCCTGTCCCTGCCACACCGGCCGGGGCTCCGCACACAGTGGAGCAAAATCATTCACTTGGGAAAATTCACTAGCTATCGACAGGGTGGGTCAGTCACATCCCAGCCACCAGCCGCCGTGGCCGGCCTGCACTCTGCCAATAGCCCTGCTGAGGTCCGGACCGCCCCCCCACACAGCTAAGGCGGCTACCTTGATAAGTCCTTTCTCCCCACGAGTTTGCCACTCACGCCTCCTCCTCTCTCTCTCTCTCCTTCTCGCACCCTCTTCCGTGCCCCAGGACCTGATCGCAGACCTGAAACGGGAGCTGACGGGGAAATTTGAGAGGCTGATTGTGGGTCTGATGCGGCCCCTGGCGTACTTTGATGCCAAGGAGATTAAAGACGCGCTGCAGGTAAGGGGCAGGGAAGGGCTCTCTGAGCATCCTCGCTACACCAGAGCTCTGGGCGCTCCCTCTAAGGGCGCGTGTACTTAGCTCAGCTCCTCCAGGCAGTGCCCAGAGGCTGCCCTTCTCAAGGGGCTACGTGCCTGGCATCGGCGCAGGGCGTCTCACGTGGCGGTTGTTTTTCCTGCCTGCAGGGCATCGGCACCGACGAGAAGTGCCTGATTGAGATCCTGGCATCCCGGACCAACCAGCAGATACACAATTTGGTGGAAGCCTACAGGGATGGTGAGAGTGGGAGACAAGGGAATCCTGGCTTCTCCGGGGCGAGTAGTGCAGCCAGCAGCCTGTGGCCAGGGGAGGGTTAAAGTCCAATGGGACATCGGTTCATCATAAATTAGAGCAACTCCCAAATAGCCTCTTCCCTCCCACTGGAACCCTGTGCATGGGGCAAGGGACTGCATCTGGCCTTGGGTTGGGAGCCATTTCCCCAAACATTACTGGGCCTTTGTGTCCAGCTTTCTGATTGGTGCTGGGCAGCTGGAGTTAAAGAGAGCTGAGTGGAGATTGGTTCACAGGGAGCTAGAATTGTGTTTCTAAACAGAATTGGCTACATCTACGCTGGCAGCTTCTTGCACAAGAACTCTTTTGTGGAAGAGTTCTTGTGCAAAAGTCTTCCACAAGAGCACGTCTACACTGGCATGTGCTTTTGCACAAGAGCGTCCATGGCAGTGTGGACACGCTCTTGCGCAAGAAAGCTCTGATGGCCATTTTAGCCATCGGGGTTTCTTGCACAAGAAATTCATGTTGCCTGTCTACACTGCCTTCTTGCTCAAGAGCTCTTGCTCAAGAAGGCTTATTCCTCCTGGGGAGAGGAATAACTCTTCCGCAAGAAGCCCTGTTTTCCGACACTGGACTGTACATTTACTTGCACAAGAATGCGCGTGGAATGTAGACACCCGGCAGGTTTTTGCACAAGAACAGCTGTTCTTGCACAAGAAGCTGCCGATGTAGACATAGCCTTCGATTAAGACCAGAAATATCTGCTAGGATGTTTCCTAACGTTAAATGATCTGTTCCAACCGTGGTGAACTGAGTAGTCTAAAACGACAGAACATAATGGAAGAATATTTCTTACCATTGTTTCAGTTGTTGGATTGATGGTAACAAAGTGAATAATATCTTTCTTTGAGAAGAAACAGGATGAACCTCTCTAGTCCAGCACACTCTGGTCCAGCAACATCCATAGTCCGGCATGAATTGAGTTAGCCAGATATCCACTTAACATGGGTGTGGCAAGTTTCCCGCAGTCCCATAAAGTTTGTTTGCAGCCACCCGTCCTGGCGCTGTGTTCTGTGCTGTGATTTAGCTCTAATTTACCCCTCAATGTCTTCTCAGAGCCCAGCAAGCCATGGAAGTGTTGGAAATGCTGCTAGACAATATTGACCTCCTGTGGTTTGGCAGAGGTCAGGTCCCGAGAGTGCCGGACTAGAGAGGTTCCACCTGTAACTGATTTTTTAGCCAAAGGAAATGTAGTAGATCTAATCTATCTGGATATCAGTCAGGCACTCAGTTAAGTGCCACATGGGATAGTCTTAGTTAAATTGGGGAAGATGGGGATTAAAAATGTGAGAAGTGAAACGTGGAGAAGGAACTGGATGAAGAGGAGACTGCAGAGGGAGAAAGAGCTGTATTTGTCAATCGCAGGAGAATGACTGAGCCATCAATGTGATGCAGCCGCAAAACAGGCTGACGGTCCTGGCGTGTATCAGGCGAGGTATTCCCAGTAGAGACAGAGAAGTGTTAGTACCATTACACAAGGCACCGCTGAGACCTCAGCTGGAGCACGGGGTGCAGTTCTGGTCTGTGCAGTGTGGGAAAGGTGAATTCAGAGTGGGTCAGGCGCAGAGAAGGGCTCCTGGGATGATCTGAGGAATGGAAAACCTGCCTCCTGAGAGCAGGCTCAAAGAGCTTGACTTGTCCAGGGGTTCTCAAGCTGGGGTCAGGTCGTGACCCCATTTTAATAGGGTCACCAGCAGTGTTCCCTGTAAGCTGTGCCCTTGTCTGGCTGCCCAGGAGAGATTCACACACCACCCAGTTGATAAGCAGAGCACCCACAGCTAGGCTTCTGTTTCTACTGGTGGTGCACATCTGCACATGCCTCAGCGCACATACAAAAACTTTATTCCACACATGGATGGAAAAGATTAGAGAACATTGGTCCAGGGCCGAATTAGACTTGCTGGGGACCGGTGCCGAAGTCTGAGCCCCACCATGCAGGGTAGAGGCTGAAGCCTGAGAGGTTTTCAGCCCTGGGCAGTGGGGCTTAAGTTACAAGCCCCTGGACTTTGCCCCCCGGGTGGGGGACAGATTTTAGCTTTAGCCCCCTCCCCTCCAACATGGGGTGATGGGCCTCAGGTGGGCTTGGGCTTTGGTCCGTCTCTGAGGATCGTGTAGTAATTTGCCGGCAGGGGGTCGCCGTGCAGGGGCGTTTGCAAACCCCTAACCAGAAGCAGGCTATGGGGAGAGGTGGGTGCTGTCCATAAACACACTTGCTTTCCCTGCAGTGTGGGGTCGCCTGCAAGTTTAAATTAATGTCGCTGGTGGATTCTGTGTCACTTGACATCTTTGAGCCGTGATTTGAGGGCCTCAGAAACTCAGCCAGAGGCTGGGGGTCTGTGAGAGGAGTGGATGGGTGGGGTGCAGTGGCCTGCGAAGGGCAGGGGGTCTGGACAGATGATCGCGATAGCCCCTTCTGGCATTAGTAAGAGTAGCTGAGTAAGAACAGAAATTGCGATTTTAAACATAGACGGTATCCCTTAAGTGACTTGCCACGAGCTGTCAGAACAGATTCGTATTCGAGCGGAGTGGGGCTTATATTTATTTGATTTTCTTTCTTGATCTAGTACCAGATCATTCCTAAGCCATTTGCAAAAGTCATTCGAGTTTTCAGTTGCCTAAATAGCCCCTGGAACCATGGTTAAAGTTGCCTCCCCCGTCCCTGATCTGAAATGATGCAGGCACGGAATTAACCCCCCTGTGCAGCCCCATTGGCTTGACAAGAGCTGCCCTCAAATACAGATGTCGGACTATGTCTATGGTGTACGGTTGCCAGAAAATGTTTGCAAAAAATCCCGAACGTGGTGGGGAAACATTGGTTGAGCAAAAAAAAAAAAAGTCGCTGTGCCTTTAAATTGTATATGTCCAGTATTTTTTTCACAATGCAATTACTGAACTGTCTGGGCAAAAAGCAGACATCTGGCAACCCTGCTATGGTGATGGGGCTGGGGCTGGGACGGGGGTTGCTGGCAGGGACCATGCCTCTGAAATGGGCATGGCTCGTTTGGGGCGTGCTTCGGAGGGCAGTGCAGCATAGCTGGTCTCTCAGAGAGGGATGCCAGTCTGGGCGCCCAGTGCTATGTACCCCCCTTGAACCCGGGATCCGGATCCTGGGAGCTAAGGACGCTCCCTTGTGTTGGGCTCCGGCCTCCCCTGAACGCGGAGCTGAAGCGCTTCCCATTTTTCTCTCCCGCTCCAGCCTACGAGAAGGAGCTGGAGGCGGACGTCCTGGGAGACACCTCGAGCCATTTCAGGAAGATGCTCATCGTTTTGCTTCAGGTACATTCCCGGGCAGCGGGTGAACTGGCAGCCAGGAGAGGCTAGCCCTGTCCCCACTACTCTGGCCCCCTCCCTCCCCTCCCGTCCCCCTCAGCTACCGGCCCCCTACCCCAGGGCAGCGCCACCCGCCTGATCCCAGCCCCAAAGCAGGCACCGCCACAGCTCTCCCGAGCCAGCTCCAGAGCACGGACTGGGAACAACACCCTGACCCTGCAGCCCGAGGCGGGCAGCGCCACGGTGGCTCCTTCGCCCCAAAACAACACTGCGACCAGAGCACCAGGCAGGGCACCTGCCCGAGCCTCCCCAAGTCCTAGTGGCAGGCTGCCGAGCCCACGCCTGCCCTGCTGGGCCACGGAAGACAAGGAACTCAGGTAGGGTACTCCTGGGAGCAGAACGTGGGCAGGGCCACGCCAGGCTCCGTGGGGATGCTGCCCACGGGTACGTTGCTCTGCCCACCACTCCCCATTCCCTTCTGCCTGTTCTCACTCCTCCGACTGTACCGCCGGCCTCTTGTCTCTGACGCAGGGCACCCGGGAGGAGGACGACGTTGTGAGCGAGGACCTGGTGGAGCAGGATGCCAAGGTAGGTGGGGCGGAACGGAGCCTGGCTCACTTCGCTGGCGCTCACCGCAGCCCAGCCAGCGACTGGGAGGAAGAATCCACGGATCTCCCTGGGTATCCGCATCCGCGGGGGTGTAGGCAGGTGTCCGGGCTCATTTCTGCCGATACTACATTTGGTATCTGCTCAGGGCTCTGATGAGGGGCCAAAGAATGAGTCTCTCAGGGCCCCCCCGGACCGCCAGCTGGTTCAAATCAGAGCGATGCTGATTTACGGCAGCCGAGAATCTGGCCCCTTGACTCTGCTTTGAGACACAGTTTTTGTCATTTGTTCATTGCGCTGCTTTGTGTCTGGCCAGCTAGGAAGGGGCCCAAAGCCCCGGCTGCTGACGCCCCACGCTGGGAAGGTTCGGCGCGGACTTCTGCAGCCCAGGCGCCCGTTTCTCTCCCTTTCACAGCGTTTGAGAGGCTGCGTGGACAAGAGCCACCCAGGGCCACTTTGTAGCAAGCTCCGCAGACACACATGGCTGTGGCTACACACAGTACAAACCCAGAAGTGTAGCAACAAAAGGTCAGCGAAGCTAATTCACTGAGCTCCCCGAGCCGTCTGCAGCCACCACTTCCAGCCATGTGATCTTACGGGTTGTAAGTGGCTTATGCACACCCCCTGCTCACACCAGGCTGTCGTTTGGAAGCAAGCACTTCCAGCCATGTGATCTTGTGCACACGCTGACGCCAAGCTATCCCCCGGCGCCCTGAGCAACCCCCCCCCCCCTACAGCCACCACTTCCAGCCATGTGATCTTGCGGGGGTTGTAAGCAGTTTACACACATGCACACAGAGTTGTGGTCCCGCTGTGCCCCATTGAACCTTCCCCCAGCCCCGCAGCTACTACTTCCGGCCATGTGTTCTTGCTGTGGTTGTAACTGGTTTTTATGCACACACACTGCAACCTGTAGCCAGAGCGTGGGAGAGGGAGGCTGGGGCAATGCGCCACCCCTGTCTTCCCTAGGTCGGCTAGAGTCAGCCCCATGAAGGACCATGAAGGACTGTAGGGGGTGTGTTCGCACCCCCTTCACACACCCTGCATACGGGCCAGTGTAGGAACTAGTTTTACAAACACACACACACTTCAACTTCCAGCCATGTGATCTTGTGGAGTCACAACTGTGTTTCTTGCACACAGAGTTAGTTATAGCCTAGGGGAAAGAAGACAAGACAGATCAGATTTTGAATTGACAACCTCCCTAGAGATGAAGTCAGTTAAGAACATAAGAGCAGTCAGACTGGGTCAGACCAAAGGTCCATCCAGCCCAGTATCCTGTCGTCCGACAGTGGCCAATACCAGATGCCCCAGAGGGAGGGAACACAACAGGTAATCCTCATGTGGTCCCTCCCCTGTCACCCATTTCCAGACAAACAGAGGCTAGGGATACCCTTCCTACCCATCCTGGCTGATAGCCGTTGATGGACCTAACCTCTATGAATATCTAGCTCTTTTTTTAACTGTGTTAAAGTCTTAGTCTTTATCATATCCTCTGGCAAGGAGTTCCACAAGTTGACTGTGCACCAAGTGAAGAAAAACTCCCTTTGGTTTGTTTTAAACCTGCTGCCTATCAAAACTTAAGTTAAACAAAAGATTCCAGGCTGCTGAGTGAGACCGGGAAGGAGCCTTGCCTTTTGTAAACAGCGGCATTACGGTTTGCAGCTGGTCCTGACAGCAGGAGTTGAGCGCGTTCATTCTGGGCTGCTTGGTCAGGCTTTCCGCATTCTCTGACTCTGTTTCTGCCTTTCTGCCAGGATCTCTTGGAAGCCGGCGAGTCGAAATGGGGCACAGACGAGGCCCAGTTCATCTACATCCTGGGAAACCGAAGCAAACAGCATCTCCGGCTAGGTGAGCCACTTCCATCTCCAAAGCACAACGCCCCCTCCTTCCTTCCAGAGCCGCTAGCTGGGTCTTGCCGAGTGTGTGTGGATTGGAGGCCGGCCAGGCTGGGCGCTCGCCATCTGGTGGTCATGCTTGGGGAGGACAATTAAGAGGTGTTTTTCCATGAGAGCTGATGAATTTTGAAGGGGGAGACCCCGGTGCCCAGTGTCCATCTCTGGCGAAATCTTCTGGGCTTTGCTGAGGGAGCCAGGAATGTTCCTTTTCGTCCTCTCAGGCCTCGTGCTACAACGACGTGTTCACCCCCCAGGGCTTTGTTTCTGTGGTCGAGCTGCGTGGTGTCCATGATTGCCATGGGTGCCTCTGTGGGTAGCTCCCCTAAAGGCAGCTGCTGGGTAGCTCATCAGGGAGGCAGCTGCTGGGTAGCTCCCCTAAAGGCAGACTTGCTGTCGGGGGTGACGCGAAAGGGGGCGTGCGGGGGCATGTGTACCCCCCGATGGGCCCGGGGGACAGCAGCCGGGAGCAGGGGTTGGGTTACCTCCCTGTCCCCGCTCCTCCGGCAGCAGTGAGGGAAAGAGGAGCGACTGGCGTGTCGCTCGCGGGGGGAAGCGGAGCGACAGGGCCGGAGGAGCAGAGCAAGGGCCACGTTGCTCCGCTTCCTCCCACCACAGTTGGTGGATGCTGGACTCCCCTGGCTGGTCGTACTCTAGGCCGCATCATTCAGGGGAGAGGGCTTGGGGGCAAAGGCAGGGCAGTAGCTGACCAAGGGTGGGGGAGAGGCAGGGCCTGGGACGGAGAGGGGTTCTCCTGACTCTCCTCAGGGCTAGCGGTGGCACAGGGAGGAGTCATGGTGGGGGGCTCGCCAGTTGCCCCTGCTGGCTGTGAAAGCACGAGAGTTCCCCGGCCGCTGGCCGGCTGCCTTCCTGCGGTCGTGTCTGAATGACTCGCGGTCTGGCTAAGGCACAAAGGACGGGCGTGCGCCTGGCCAGCGCACCGGGGAGTGAACGTGTGTTCCAGGCAGGGGCATTGGAGCAGTGGTTCAGTGGGCGCGCTGAGCCATTGAACCAAACGGTCCCACTGGTATAGGATGGAAACCACTCCAGGCCAGCCAGGGGCTCCAGGGGCCCTCTCTGCCGGACACAGAGGAGATGAGTTGTGTCAGTCCCAAGCACGAGGCGTTTGGGGGTTCTAACGCCAGCTGTTGGAGCCCCCGGTTCATTCCCCGGCGTGTCTGTCAAAGATTTAGGATGGCCGGCGCACACTTGGCCATCCTCACAGCAGCCCAACGGGGACCAACGCCGGGACAGCTGCAACTTGGCGTAACCACAACAGCTCCCACGTTCCCACGCAGACATGGGCCAGCTCCTGAGAACAGCCGGACGCTCTGCCGCCTCTGCCGGCCAAACACGTCAGAGGCAATAATCGCTGTCTCTGAGAGCCCCTCAAACATGCAGACGGGTGGCTGCGCCCTGCCAAAGAGACTGCGCCCTGCCAAAGAGGCTGCCCTCCATTTCCCCCAACCCTGGCTTGTGACGGGGCCTCTCTCCGGTTTTCACCCCACAGTCTTCGACGAGTTTCTGAAGATTTCCGGGAAGCCCATTGAGCAGAGCATCCGGGGCGAGCTGTCCGGGGACTTTGAGAAGCTGATGCTGGCCGTGGGTGAGTGGTGCTGTCTGGTGGAGGGGCAGGACTGGAGGAGATGTCGGAACCCAGAGGATCACACATGGGGACTTTAAGTGAAGAGTGGGGGGCTGCTCCAGCAAGGCCATGCTCCAGTTACCGGATTATCACAATAAGCATGCCAGTAAGGCAATGCTTACCGGGTAAATGGTTAATTGGTTACCTCTTTACATCTCTAGTTACAGTATATCTTACGGGGAGACCACTGTCCTGTGGGCGGGTTACAATGCGCCTTAGGGGGAGGCCACTGTCCTGTGGGTGGGTTACAATGCGCCTTAGGGGGAGACCACTGTCCTGTGGGCGGGTTACAATGCGCCTTACAGGGAGACCACTGTCCTGTGGGCGGGTTACAATGCGCCTTAGGGGGAGACCACTGTCCTGTGGGCGGGTTACAATGCGCCTTAGGGGGAGACCACTGTCCTGTGGGCGGGTTACAATGCGCCTTACAGGGAGACCACTGTCCTGTGGGCGGGTTACAATGCGCCTTAGGGGGAGACCACTGTCCTGTGGGCGGGTTACAATGCACCTTACAGGGAGACCACTGTCCTGTGGGCGGGTTACAATGCACCTTACAGGGAGACCACTGTCCTGTGGGCGGGTTACAATGCGCGTTAGAGGGAGACCACTGTCCTGTGGGCGGGTTACAATGCGCCTTACAGGGAGACCACTGTCCTGTGGGCAGGTTACAATGCACCTTACAGGGAGACCACTGTCCTGTGGGCGGGTTACAATGCGCGTTAGAGGGAGACCATTGTCCTGTGGGCGGGTTACAATGCGCCTTAGAGGGAGACCACTGTCCTGTGGGCAGGTTACAATGCGCCTTACAGGGAGACCACTGTCCTGTGGGCGGGTTACAATGCGCGTTAGAGGGAGGCCACTGTCTTGTGGGCGGGTTACAATGCGCCTTAGAGGGAGACCACTGTCCTGTGGGCGGGTTACAATGCGCCTTAGAGGGAGACCACTGTCCTGTGGGCAGGTTACAATGCGCCTTAGAGGGAGACCACTGTCCTGTGGGCAGGTTACAATGCGCGTTAGAGGGAGACCACTGTCCTGTGGGCGGGTTACAATGCGCCTTACAGGGAGACCACTGTCCTGTGGGCGGGTTACAATGCGCATTAGAGGGAGACCACTGTCCTGTGGGCGGGTTACAATGCGCATTAGAGGGAGACCACTGTCCTGTGGGCGGGTTACAATGCGCCTTAGAGGGAGACCACTGTCCTGTGGGCGGGTTACAATGCGCAGTAGAGGGAGACCACTGTCCTGTGGGCGGGTTACAATGCGCGTTAGAGGGAGACCACTGTCCTGTGGGTGGGTTACAATGCGCGGTAGAGGGAGACCACTGTCCTGTGGGCGGGTTACAATGCGCCTTACAGGGAGACCACTGTCCTGTGGGCGGGTTACAATGCGCCTTACAGGGAGACCACTGTCCTGTGGGCGGGTTACAATGCGCCTTAGAGGGAGACCACTGTCCTGTGGGTGGGTTACAATGCGCGGTAGAGGGAGACCACTGTCCTGTGGGCGGGTTACAATGCGCCTTAGAGGGAGACCACTGTCCTGTGGGCGGGTTACAATGCGCCTTAGAGGGAGACCACTGTCCTGTGGGCGGGTTACAATGCGCCTTACAGGGAGACCACTGTCCTGTGGGTGGGTTACAATGCGCCTTACAGGGAGACCACTGTCCTGTGGGCGGGTTACAATGCGCCTTAGAGGGAGACCACTGTCCTGTGGGCGGGTTCTATTGCATCTTGGAGGGAGCCTCTGGAATTGTGCTGAGCCAGGAGAAGGTACAGGGAGAATGACTGAAGCTGGGGAAGCTGGAAGTGCGGCTCAGGAAGCAGCATCTAACAGGGTGTTGGAGGTGAGGGAGAAGAGACCGGGAGCTTGAGGTGTTTGAAGGGGTCAGTGGAGCCCTGAGCTGGGGCACGGTGGTTCGAAGGGCTAAGGAAGCGGCTGTGCTGGCCAATGGGTACGGGGTGACTGGACTCTCCAGGTGACTCTTCTTGGTTTTTCCTCTTCGTTGTTTCTCCTGCAGTGCAGTGCATCCGGAGCACCCCCGAGTATTTTGCTGAAAGGCTCTACAAGGCCATGAAGGTGAGTGGGCCAGGGAAACCCTACTAGCCAGCCGTGAGCCTCCCTCAGTCCATGAGAGGCACAGGGGCTCTCTTCTGGGCCCAGGCCTGGCAGGGTTCTGGCACCAGGACAGGTGCAGGCCGAGTTAGAGCATGGGGCAGAGGTCAGGGCAGATACGTTTTGTGATGCACGGGCTGGAAATCCGAGCCCACGCCGACGCAATCGCACAGGGCCCATTGCTCTCCTCTGAAACTGAGCCCTAGGAGAAAGCCACGCCGCTCCTGCTCCAGGAGAACTAGCCATCCCGGGGCCAGGGGACTAGCAGTGTGAAGGAGCCATGACTCTGACAGCGGGCCCTGGAAACACGGCCTGTCCGGCACTCGGCTAGGAGAGCGAGGTCCTGGGCGCCCAGCTGGGTTGCTCATGCAGAGAGAACCCAGGGTTTCCTGTTTCTTGGCGGGGGCGCGGTCTGGGAAGGAGCTGTGCCTTTCTGGCATGGTGCCGTGGCTAATCCGGGGCCTGGGGGGCCTGTTGCAGGGTCTGGGAACCAAGGACAACACGCTGATCCGCATCATGGTATCCCGCAGCGAGATCGACATGCTGGACATCCGGGAAGTGTTCAGGACCAAGTACGAGAAGTCCCTGCACAGCATGATCAAGGTAAAGGGGGGCGCTGCCAGAACAGCCAGTAATTCAGCTTCGCCGCCATCTCCACACACGTAAGGGAGACACGGCGGGCCAGGGAGGTCCATCCTCCTCCTGCCCCATCTTCGGACGGGGTGGGGAGGGGCGGCGAGCAGGTGGGCTTGGAAGACTCTCGAGAGAGAACATGGGGCAGCTGTAGGGGCGACTGGTGAGGGTGACATGGGGGCCACCAGTCACACGACCCCCCCAGCCTAGGGAAGGGACGGGACCCCTGCTCCACTTCCTACCACCTTCCTCCCTCCCCCCACCCCCCCAGCTCTGTCCCATCTCTTTCCCCGAGTGATGCGTCCCGAGGGACTAGCAGGGCTGAGGGGCCAGTGCTGGCAGCCGGGGTCTGGCCTCCTGCACTCCGCAGCAGCAGGGGAAGTGGCGTAACGCAGCCCCTGCTCACTCGGCTCCTCCGTCCGTATCCCTCCGCCTCCTGCCAGCGAGTGCAGGAGCCGGCCTGCCCCTCCCCGAGCGACGCAGCTGGGGGGGAGCGGAGCGGGCTGGAGCAGCATTGCTTTGCTTTCCCAGCTGTGCTGGTGTGTGGGGGGCCCCCTGCTGCAAGTGGCAGCTATGACGGCGCGTTGGGGGTCCCCCGTCTCCTGCACCCCGAGATGGCACAAACAGACTCCACCAGCCAGTGGAATTGAGGGTGGTTTATTGCTCCTCCAGGATACAGCACAGCCCAGATGTAATCTGGTGACAGGAACTGGGGGCTAAGAGGCCTCAATGCCCCCCTTGAGATAGGGGAATCCCAGCCCCCTCCCCAGTTCCTTCTCCCCTGCTTTCCAGCCAGGAACTAACTCACTCTCCTCCAGCCCTGCCCCCCAGCCAGGGCAGCATCCACCTTCCTTTGTTCCTCTCCATGGGGGTCAGCTGGCCAAACCAGTTGGGATCCCCTCTTTGCATAGTGACTCATCGCTTGTCTGCTCGGTGGTGCTACAGACAGCAGCCAGAGAGTTGGCAGGTTACCCCCCACTATGTCATAGCAGCCTCCTCCCCGCTGGTCCCCCGGGACACCCAGGGACTCTGGCCCTACCGGCTGGCCCTTTGCCCTTCCCACTCACAGCATGGGGGGGGGGGCAGGTGCTCCCTGGGCGCTGCTCTTGGGAGGCTGTTGGGGTTGAATTTTGCTTTGTGAATAGCTCTTGTCAGCGCCTGCCCACCCCCAGCCCTGACACGCAGAACCCCTGAACCCCCATCCCTTGCTGAGGCAGAGATTCTCCGTCCGACTCTCCCTGGAATTTCCCCAAAGGCACGTGTAGAAGGCGCTTCGTCGTTTTCCCCCTCCAGCGAGCTCTGGGGTTCCTCCGCCTGGGACTGGCTAAAGCTCCTTCTACAATGTCACTATGTGGCCCTGAATCCACAGCGGGTGGGAGGGTGGCGCTGGGCCCCGCCAAGCCCTCTGTGCCTCGTGTCCCAGCCTCCTTTGGAGGGGCTCCTGGAAAGCCCCTCCCGCTCATGGGCGGCTTCACGAGACCCACGGCCGTGCCCCTCTCTCCCCGGGGATGGACGAGCTCCGCCTTGAGGTCTGCCCCGCACACGCGCGTGGCTCTAGCATCTCTCTCTGCCGCTTGCTTTGCAGGACGACACGTCCGGCGAGTACAAGAAGGCCCTGCTGAAGCTGTGCGGGGGGGATGATGAGTAAGTACGCCCGCCACGCCCACCGCCTGCCTTGTACCGTCCCACCGGCTTCCCTCGGGGCGAAGCCAAGCACGGGGCCCTGCAGCTCCCTCTGGGGCCCGGTGGCGGGTTTCCACGGCCGTCCAGGAAAGGCAGCCAGCCCTGGTCTGGTGCCAAGTGGAGAGTCCACATCATGGAGCCTGTCCCTGACCTCAGTAAGAGTTTGCCATTTTGCGCAGAGGGGGCAGGAGCAGGCCCCGTAGTCTGCATGGACAGCACAGCCAGCGGGGTTATAGTCCTGCCCCACCTAACTCACCCCTCCCCTCCCCCATCATTGCCTCGAGAGGCAAACTTTGACCCCACATTGCGGGGGACAGTCCCACGTCCAGCCCCATGCCAGGCCCAGTGCCAGCCGACACCTGATGAGAAACCAGCCTGGCTCACAGCCCTGCAGTCCCCCCAGCGGCACCCTAATGCTGCCAGCTGGGGGAAGGCCGGGACGCAGCAGGGGGAACGCAGCAGATGCGGGATATGGACTGGAGAGCGAGTGCCCTGCTGTGGGGGAAGGTGGGGGAGAATGCTTTGTGCCCCCTAAGTGCTGGGTACAAAAGCAGAGACTCCTCCCTGCCCTGTTCCCGGCCCACCACCCACTCAGCTTACAGAACCGACCCCTCCCAGTGTCCCGGCAGTGCTAGCGTGACACAGCACCACCCCTGGCACCACTCACCCCCGCTCGGGTCGCTTGGTCCTGACAATGCACAAAAGCCCCTCTATCTCAGAAGCTCTGTGTCACTTCAAGATTCATGCTGCGGATTGGGGGGTCATAGGGATTGGGTTGACATGCTGGCTGACTTATCCTGAGGGGCGTCTGATTTGATTTGGGGGCATTAGAAAATGGGCGATGGTGTGGGTTGATTTGGTGTAGAGGCTTAGAGATCCAGCCATGGTGTGGGGGCATAGAATTTGGGCCATGGTGCGAGTTGATTTGATTTGGGGGAATAGAGATCGGGCCGTGGTGTGGGATGGGTTGGTGTGGGGGCACAGAGATCCGGCCATGGTGTGGGTTGGGTTGGTGTGGGGGCACAGAGATCCGGCCGTGGTGGGGGTTGGGTTGGTGTGGGGGCACAGAGATCTGGCCGTGGTGTGGGTTGGGTTGGTGCGGGGGCCCAGAGATCGGGCCGTGGTGTGGGTTGGGTTGGTGTGGGGGCACAGAGATCTGGCCGTGGTGCTGGTTGGGTTGGTGTGGGGGCACAGAGATCCGGCCGTGGTGTGGGTTGGGTTGGTGTGGGGACGTAGAGATCCGGCCGTGGTGTGGGTTGGGTTGGTGTGGGGGCACAGAGATCCGGCCGTGGTGTGGGTTGGGTTGGCGTGGGGGCGTAGAGATCCAGCCGTGGTGTGGGTTGGGTTGGCATGGGGGCCCAGAGATCGGGCCGTGGTGTGGGTTGTGTTGGTGTGGGGGCACAGAGATCCAGCTGTGGTGTGGGTTGGGTTGGTGTGGGGGCACAGAGATCGGGCCGTGGTGTGGGTTGTGTTGGTGTGGGGGCACAGAGATCCAGCTGTGGTGGGGGTTGGGTTGGTGTGGGGGCACAGAAACCCGGCGGTGGTGCTGGTTGGGTTGGTGTGGGGGCACAGAGATCCAGCCGTGGTGTGGGTTGGGTTGGTGCGGGGGCACATAGATCCAGCTGTGGTGTGGGGGTTAGGTTGGTGTGGGGGCACAGAGATCCAGCTGTGGTGTGGGGGTTGGGTTGGTGTGGGGGCACAGAGATCCAGCTGTGGTGTGGGGGTTGGGTTGGTGCGGGGGCACATAGATCCAGCTGTGGTGCTGGTTGGGTTGGTGTGGGGGCGTAGAGATCCGGTGTGGGTTGGGTTGGTGTGGGGGCGTAGAGATCTGGTGTGGGTTGGGTTGGTGTGGGGGCACAGAGATCCGGCCGTGGTGCTGGTTGGGTTGGTGTGGGGGCGTAGATCCGGCCGTGGTGGGGGGTTGGTTGGTGTGGGGGCACAGAGATCCGGCCATGGTGCGGGTTGGGTTGATGTAGGGGCACAGAGATCCGGCCGTGGTGCTGGTTGGGTTGGTGTGGGGGCACAGAGATCCGGTGTGGGTTGGGTTGGTGTGGGGGCGTAGAGATCCGGTGTGGGATGGGTTGGTGTGGGGGCGTAGAGATTCGGTGTGGGTTGGGTTGGTGTGGGGGCACAGAGATCCGGTGTGGGTTGGGTTGGTGTGGGGGCACAGAGATCCGGTGTGGGTTGGGTTGGTGTGGGGGCGTAGAGATCCGGTGTGGGTTGGGTTGGTGTGGGGGCGTAGAGATCCGGTGTGGGTTGGGTTGGTGTGGGGGCGTAGAGATCCGGTGTGGGTTGGGTTGGTGCGGGGGCACAGAGATCCGGCCGTGGTGCTGGTTGGGTTGGTGTGGGGGCGTAGAGATCCGGTGTGGGTTGGGTTGGTGTGGGGGCGTAGAGATCCGGTGTGGGTTGGGTTGGTGCGGGGGCACAGAGATCCGGCCGTGGTGCTGGTTGGGTTGGTGTGGGGGTGTAGAGATCCGGTGTGGGTTGGGTTGGTGTGGGGGCGTAGAGATCCGGTGTGGGTTGGGTTGGTGTGGGGGCACAGAGATCCGGTGTGGGTTGGGTTGGTGTGGGGGCGTAGAGATCCGGTGTGGGTTGGGTTGGTGTGGGGGCGTAGAGATCCGGTGTGGGTTGGGTTGGTGTGGGGGCGTAGAGATCCGGTGTGGGTTGGGTTGGTGTGGGGGCGTAGAGATCCGGTGTGGGTTGGGTTGGTGCAGGGGCACAGAGATCCGGCCGTGGTGCTGGTTGGGTTGGTGCGGGGGCACAGAGATCCGGTGTGGGTTGGGTTGGTGCGGGGCGTAGAGATCCGGTGTGGGTTGGGTTGGTGTGGGAGCGTAGAGATCCGGTGTGGGTTGGGTTGGTGTGGGGGCGTACAGATCCGGTGTGGGTTGGGTTGGGTTGGCGTAGAGATCCGGTGTGGGTTGGGTTGGGTTGGCGTAGAATTCTTCGGGAGTTGGGTCACGGTGCGGCCTGCGCTGCCCCCTGTTGGTGAGTTCCCCAGTTGCTCACTATCCTTGTGTCCTATCCCCTCCCATTGCAGCGCCGCAGGTGAGTTCTTCCCCGAAGCTGCGCAGGTGGCCTATCGGATGTGGGAGCTTAGTGCTGTGGCTAAAGTAGAGGTCAGAACCCCTCCAGTCCCTTCCCTTCTGCTCCCCGCTGGCTTGGAATTCACAGCTTCCGCCCTCTACGCGCTGACTCCTTCCGATTGGCTGCTGCCCTGGCCAATCACTCGTCTTTACCCTGCATATTAACAGCTCGCTTCCCTTGCCGTTTGGATTTCTGCTCTGATGATGAGTGATGGGTCAGTCCGAGTTAACCCCTGAGGCGCTGGATGCTCCCCGGTGCCCGGTGGGAGGAAGTGTGTCTACTAACACGAGTTGCTAACACCGACATGCAGGTTGGGTTGACCCTGCTGGTGCTGCCCAGTGCCGTGTGAGCGCATTACACTGGGTGCAGCCTGGGGCTGGCTTCAGTGACTCGCGGAGGGCCCGTGCGCATGCAGGAGCGTGCCTTGCGGGGGCCCTCCCATGCAGCTCATTAATGGTGCTGCACTGACGAGGCGTCCTAGGGCTCTGGGGGCTGGTGGGGCAGGTAGATATTCCTTCATGCCCCCAAGGAACGGCAGTGCAGCCGGTCATCTAGGAACCTTTTCCCGGCCTTGTGTGTCTGGCCTAAGGGCTCTGTCCCCAGCACAGAGGCTGTCAAAGAAGCCCTGCAACCATTGCCTGGCATGTATTAGATGCAGAGCGGTACTGGATGGTTTGGCAAGGACCTTCCCTGCCCAGCCAGCCCGTGGAGAGGCCTGGAGGGCGCCGATCCCTTTGGCGGGAGCTGCATGAGGACACCTGGGGACAGAATTTGGCTGAACACGGCAGGGGAGAGACTTTCACCTCCTTTGTGCTGCTGACTCCCGTGGCTCAGCTCTGTCCCTTTGCCTGGCGCGGGAGGGGGTGAAGCCCACTCCGGCTGTTACGCGGCATGACACGACGACAGTTCTTATACAGGCAACAGCACCTCTTCTTTTGGGACTTTTGGGCGATTTCCTTCCTTAGGCTGGGATCTGGACACTGTTGGCTTGGCACCCACACACAGACTTCCCTCCCCACTCCCCCAAACTGCTTTCTAATCCCACTAGCTGCTTTGCCTTTGGCTTGCTGGTTAACCTGCCTTTTCCCTCTCTTGGCTCACTGGGCTTCTGGATTTAATCTAAAACCTCTTCACGTTTCCGTAGCTGAGAGGAACCGTGCGCCCGGCGGCAGTCTTCAAAGTGGATGATGATGTGAAGGTGCTGAGGAAGGCCATGAAGGGACTTGGTAAATAAGGCACCGGGGGCACTAGGACTGGTGGAAGGTGGAGAGGCCCCATCTCCTCTGTCTGCTGGGGAAACGTTCCACTCCCTCGTGGAGTCAAGAGCAGAAAACTGGCAAAGCACCGAGACCCTCTGAATAAAGATCTAGAAACACAGTGCTGCAGATCAACTAGAATAAAGAACTGTCTGCATGAGGCTGGAGTGGGAGCTACAGTAGAGTGGAAAGTGTATAATGAAGGGTTTACTCAGAGTTTGGCCTATTTCCATATCATGGATGGTCCCTCAACTGGTGGGCGTTGTTTTGCACGTTTTCTGCAAACATATTTCAGCCTCGAAGGCAAAGGTCTGCAACCTATGGCTCTCGAGCCAAATATGGCTCCGTATGGACCCAAATCTGGCCCTTTGTCATTCCCGAAATACATGCAATTTTTGAAAATTTTAAAAACGCGCGTACTCCTGTAGCTTGATTGCGCGTGTGAACCTGAATTTGACCAGTTATGATGTAAACGTCAAAGCAATGTGCAAAAAGATGCAGCAGCAGAAATCCCATTTGATAAAATCTGCGAGTACGTTTCGTTCATTGTACTATTAATCATCATGTCAATTATCAATAATATTAGGTTGGATATTTTCAGTCGTGCAAATGGGCATTCTTATGCTTGCTCTTCATGGACCACTTGTTCTGGATTTTGATGTAGATTGGCTCTCCGGTTTGAAAAGGTTGCCAACCCCTGCTCTCAGGCATCTCCAAGCTCTTCACAACAGTGACTAGAGATTTACAACAGTGTCAGAGATTTGCGCTTGTATGAGAGGGCACGAGAGTCATGTGATTTGTTTTTTTCTGTCCCCCAATTGGATGGCTTGACTTTTAGAAATGACTACCACCTCACATGAGTTTTATTTAGTTAGGGAACAAACTTTGATTCCTGAGATGATTCTGGCCAAGTTCACTGTGCTGGTCAATGCCACTTCCCACCGCTCCCGTTGGCCGTGGTTCGCCGTTCCTGGCCAGTGGGAGCTGTGGGTGGCTCTACCTGCAGACGCAAGGTAAATCACCTGTCTGGTGGTCACCCTGACAAGCCACGTACGGCCCGCAGGTTGCCCACCGCTGCCCTTATGCAAGGTCCACTGGTCTTCACATGGCCTGGTTTCTGTGCCATTGCAGGCACGGATGAAGGCGCCATCATCAATGTGGTCACGCAGAGGAGCAACGCCCAGAGACAGGAGATCCTGAAAACCTACAAGTCTCACTTTGGCAGGGTAATGAAGCTGGATCCTTCCCCCGACGCTTCCTGCCACGTTCTCTCCCTTTCTGCTCTTTCCCTTCTCTCTGGTTGCTCGCGTTCACCTTCTGGTTCCCAGCGACCATCCTGTCTCTCTCTGCCAGGCCTGGCCAAGCTGTGCGGGGAAAAGAGACTCTCGGTTGGAGCTCACCTCTTAGTATCTCTTCCTTTCCTGTGGGAGAAATCCCAGTCAGGAAGGAGTCTGGTTTTCAGTGACAACCCTTCTGCCATTCGTGCCCAAATGGCCCTGCCAATAAGGAACGTGGTTTCAAAATGGCCCCATTTTTAGATGCCTCGAGTTTTGAGTAGCTAGCTTTAGACAACCTGGGGCAGAACCCGTCCCGTCCATAGGACGGTTCAGGATGGGGGCCCAAGGCCCCATGCTTTGGGGGGCCCTACGGCAGCTGCCCCAACCATCCTATGAACAGGACGGTTCCCCATATTGAGGGTATCTAAGACCTGGGGGGCCTGGGGCCAGCAGCAGGGGTCAGGCTCCCCCTCCCACCCGCAATCACCATGGCAACGGGTTGTGGAGCAACCCAGTTGGGAGATGGGCAGGGGAGCGGAGCATCTTCCAAGATCACTCTCCTTCCCACAGCTCCCAGCACCTCGGTGACTGGGGGGGCTCTGACCCTTGCTGCCACCCCCGCCAGACCCCCTGGTAATCCCTGGGTCGTGTCACGTGAGGGGGAGAGGGCTTGGGAGAAGGGGTGGGAGCAGAGCAGAGGCAGGGCCTGGGGCAAATCTTCCAAGCGCTGAGCTCTGCCTGTGACATGGGGTCTCAGGCCGGGCATCCCAGAACTGAGACATCCATAATTAGAGACGGCTCTTGAGAATTTGGGCCCAAATGCACCATTTCCATATCTCTCCGTCTCCTCCGTACCTGCGCTTCACCCTCCCTTGTCTCCTCATGCCACCCAAAGGGCAGAAGTATTGAATCCTTTTTTTTACAGAGGGGAAACTGAGGCACTGGGTAGCCGAAATATTTGCCCAGGCTATTTCTTTGCTCCCCTGTCTTATTCCTCTGTTCTGCACCTTTCCTCTGGCTGGCCAGCAGGGAGCGCTGTAGTCACGGGTCCCTCTGTCCCTGGCTGCTTGGAGGGTGGGAGGAGAACAGAGTTAAATCTGGTGACTCTCGTCCCTTTTGCAGGATCTGATGGCCGATCTGAAATCCGAGCTCTCGGGGAGCTTGGCGAAGCTGGTCCTGGGACTGATGATGACCCCGGCTCAGTTTGATGCCAAGCAGCTGAAAAAGGCCATGGAGGTAAATGGTTCACTGGAAAGAATCTCCACAGGGGTGTCTGAGAGTCAGGCATGGTGCACCAGCTGTACTAGGCAGGCACCCTGCATGGCCCAGTGCGCAGGCGCCATGCCGTAGGGTGGCATCTTTCACCCAGCTGGTGGCTCCCGTTTGCTTCTCTGCTGCAACAAACTAACAGGGAGGGGGGAGAGGCAGGGGACGGGCCAAGACCCAAAGTGGAAACAATCAAAATCTGAACACCCAGCTCTCAGGCAGTTCCTGCCACCAGCAGAACTTTAAAGCATTTTGCGAAGGAGGTCGGTAGCATTACAGGTGGGGAAACTGAGTCACGTGGAAGTGACGCGACTTCTGGGGTCATTCAGCAGGCTGGGCTGGCAAGGGCACAGGGCCACTGAGGACCTGTGCAGTGCTCTCTCTCCAATAGGCCAGGGGTGGGGAACATCCAACGGGCCAGGTGTGTCAGCCACTGGCAGGTTGCCAGACAGTTTGTCTACCTGAACGTCCACAGGTTCAGTGGCTGGCGGTGGCTGCGGTTCGCCGTTCCCGGCCAGTGGGAGCTAGGGGCTCCGTGCTTGTGGACACTTGGGTAAACAGACTGTCTGGCAGCCCGCCAGCGGCTTAACCCGACAAGCCGCATGCGGACGGTGCACTGGAGGTTCCTCACTGCTGCACATGGATGGTGGGGAACACCATGGCTTGGGGAGGCAAGGCCCCCCCCCCCAGACCCGTGCACCAGAGCACAGGCCTCCCCCCCTCCCCCACTGTGGCAGCTGCTGGCCCCTGCCCAGCCTCACCCCCTGCAATGTGGCTGCTGTCCCTTGTCCCCTTCCTGCCCCAGGATAGTGTCCCCAGCCTGCCCTGGCTCCGGAGCTCCAGAGAGCCTGTGGGAGGTACGGCAGCAGCCACCCCTGGCCCCAGAGCGCTCGCAGGCCGTGCAGTGTCAGTCTGCCCCAGCTCTGACGGTCTGGAGAGCCGGCCAGCAGGCATGGCACAGGGCTGGGGCCGTGCTGCCCACACCCCTGACCAGCAAGGCTCTCCCCACAGCCGAGCTGCCAGCCCCAGTGGTCCCTGTCCCTGTAGGACAGGTGGCCCAGCCCCCAGCTTGCCTGCCCCAGCCTCTGGCATCACAACAGCAGGCTGGGGGAGCGGGTCTGGAGGCCTCCAGCGGAGCATGGGGAAGGCAGTTTGGGAAGCCAATGCTTTTCATACCCACCATCCATGCCCTTGCACTAGGCCATGCCAGCAGGAGTTTGGGACAGGAGCTAGAGATGGGCAGGAGAGCAAAACGCAATCACCCTGGCAAAGCACCGTTTGTCGGCAAGGAGAGAGAGCAGTCGCTCTGCGGCCGATGCAGCCGGGAGACTTCACGTGCCTCCCACGTGCTGGAAACCTCCCCACCCCAACAAGAAAACATTATAATGCTAGAGAGATGCCTTGCTGTGATTCCTATTCTCTCCAGAGCCCGGGGGCCTGCTACAACAGCAGGACGTCCCCTTCAAAACCCACGGAGCAAGGTTTTCAGGGGAAAAGAGATTTTTTCTTGCATCATTGAATCCTGGGAGTTCTTGAAGGGCCCGAACCACAAGCAGCCAGTGGATTCGGAGGGCATTCTGAGACTCCCCTGATAAATAGGTCAGAGGGGAGTCAAGCCAGCAATCCAAGGAGAAGAGCTTCTGCTTGCAGTGCTGTGAATTAGTCATGGCTTGAGGCCCATACGCACAACAGCCTTGTGTGTCACTGCTTTGGGGGTTGTTCAGTCTCCTCAAATGCAGGGTAAATAAACAGGTGTGATGACAGACCGGCAGCGTATTGACCCAGGAGTGACCGTGTGCTTGCGGATTTTGGCTCCTGGCAGTGCTGTGATTCAAAGAGATCTTCCGTACTGTGCAACCGGGAGGAGTGGAGATACCCAGCCGGGGGGGGGGGGGGAGGGGGTTCATCCTAACTACCCCAGCAGCTCCCCTCTGGAAGGCCCCTCCTGTCCTTGCGGTGCTAACGTAGGGACGTGCTGTTCTCTTGGGCTTGCAGGGAGCTGGCACGGATGAGAGTATTCTCACTGAAATCTTGACCACGCGGAATAATCGGGAGATCCAGGCAATTAACGAGGCATATAGAGCAGGTAAGGCAGCTGGAGGAGAGACCTTAGAGAAATGTAGCACTGCTGTTCCGGGCTTAGGTTCCCCACACTGCTTTTTGAAGGCACCTTGAGCCTTCTAGGCATGGCCAGCACCTCCCAAGTGGCCCTTGCCTCCATTCAGGAGTGACAGAAACATATGCGGGGCTTGGCACGCATCCTACATTTCCTGCTTGTCCATCCTCAGGAAACAGGCTCCCTGCCTATCTACCCATCACGATTGCTCTTGTCCCATCACGATTGCTTCTCCCTGAGGGTCTGTGGATAGAAAACGAGAGAGTGGCCGTCCAAGCCCTTGCTCTCCTCCCCCAAACACTCATTGCTTTAAAGACCCAAGGCAGCTCCCTCCAGGGTAACTAGGAGTACGTGCCCCACCCAGAACCTCACCACGGCCCAGTTCCATGACTCATGTCCGACCCCTGCCCTCTCCTCTGCCCACGCTCCTCAACCTGACCCCTTCATCGTGGAATCTGTGGAACAAAGGGCTTGTCCTGTACCAGGTGGGATCCAGCAAAGGCTTTTTAGCCAGCCTCCAATTCCGAGTCCCCATTTTGCTCTGTTCAAAACTGGGCCTCCAAGAGCTGTTGTGCCCAGGCCCCATTTCATCCCGAGGGCCCGTGTGGTAAGTGCAATCCGCTGCCTGAGCTAAAACAGAGGTGTGAGCAGAAGGCAGGGGCTGACTCTTCGGGAGGGACGGCAAATTCCTATTATGTTCACCTTTGCGGTCCTTTCTCCCCAGCCTATCACAAATCTCTGGAGGATGCGCTGAGCTCCGACACATCAGGACATTTCAAGAGGATCCTTGTCTCCCTGGCTCTGGTAGGGTCACTTTTTGTCCCAAGTGTGTTGCTTGTGCAGCTCTGGTTTTCCATTTAACCCCTCACAAAACTCCAGTTTCCTTAACATCCCCCTTCTCCCCGAGAGATGACGAGGACATGGGTGTGTTTCTTAGGCAGAATCTAAGGCCAGGTCTACAAGACACGAGAAAGTTGACCTAAGATATGCAACTCTAGCTACGAGAATAGCATAGCTGGAGTCAAAGTATCTTAGGTCGAAATTCTGCAACTCGACCTCCACTGTGGGAGGTCGATGGGAGAAACTCGCTCATTAACTTCCTCACTCCTCACGACCCTGCGGAGTACCGGGGTCAACGGGGGTGCCATCAGCAGTTGATTTAGTGGGTCCTTTCTAGACCCTGTAAATCGAACCCTGGAAGATCGATCTCCGGAGCATCGATCTCGGGGGTAAGTGCAGAGCTGGCCTAAGCTGTCTCTGTGTTTGCCCTGCGGTTGGCTGCACCCATTCAAATCTTTCACTTCCAGCTCCTGTGGCTTATAGGCAAGCAACCAGCCAAATGTCCATCTAAGCAAAGTGCAGACTGTGGAAAAGGCCAAGTTCTAGGGCATGGGGGAAACGGAGCTCTAAACGCAGACAAAAATGTCTCTAGAGTCCCTGGGCCGGATCCTCATGCGCTCTGCCAAAGCCAACCTCCTGCTGAGGTCCATACTGCTGTGTTGATTGACCCCGACTGAGGATCTTATTTCTTAGAAAGCAATTGAGGGGTGGACAGGAGATGCTCAGGGCTCTCAGGCAGCCTGGAACTGGACACGGTGATGCTCTGTCCCAGCCGGTCAAGCAGTGCTGGAGGAAATGCACTTGGTGCCCACATGCTGGGGTGGGCCTAGAGATCTGACTGTGCCTGGTTCAATGGGATGGTCTTGCCCTGGCATTTTTGTGCCCCAGGCAAAGTGCTGATAAATAGGCGGACCCTGCAGAGATCAGGGAAGTTACAGAGAGCCAGGTGGTTTGAAGAGATATTGCTCCACAGATGGACGCCAGTCCTCTAATTCTACACCGAACAGGCGGCAGCAACTCAGGCTTCTTCTGGCGAGACCCCTTGGAGGAGTGACAAGGGAGTGCAGGCCCCGGGTGCCCCATAGTGCCTCTGGGATGTAGACATGTGTCCATTAGGAACCAGGCAGAGGTCACCACGCAGTTGTCAGCAGACCAGGGCTTGGGTTACCAGCCACGCGACCTAGTTGTGAAAGTCTCTTCCACCGCGGGCAGCAGCAGAGCCCTGGACCTTCCTGCTCTGAGCAGACTTTTCTTCCAAGACCCTTTCTCCATGTCTGTCCTGTTTAAACCCAGGGCAATCGCGACGAAGGAGAAGAAGACCTCACGCAAGCTCACGAAGATGCCAAGGTGAGAATGGCACGTGCATGCGGGTGATGTTGTGTGAGCACACACGTGTGCAAACGGACACGGGAGTGGGAGGGCATGTTCTTTACCAACCTCTGCTCTGCGGCTTGGATCGGAGTACGCCCACCCTGAGTGAGGCTGCTTCCTTTTTCCATCCCCGGGGGGTTCCCTCCACCTGGTTTTCAAACCGATCGCACTGCTTAGCTGCTCTTTTCCCAGGCAAAAGGGAAAATCTCCGTGACATGTTCCATGACGATAGTCTGGCTGGGGCTTGCAGAAATCTCACTGTGCTGCTAGGAGAACTGGGGCGGTCGAGGAGGGGGAGTGTTTTTCCTTTTAGATTTTAAATTGTTTTATTAGTTAAAAAGATGCAGAATTAGCTCTACACTAGAGTTTTTCCGAAAATCTTCACTTACATCCACACTGCAATCGCGTTCTTCCGAAAGAAAATCGAAAGAACAGAGGGGTTTTTATGACATTGGTAATCCTCATTCTACGAGGAAAAAGCCTTTTTCTGAAAGAGCTCTTTTGCAAAAAGGTGTGTGTGGATGGGGCAGAGGGAGTTCTTCCAAAAGAAGAAGAAAGAGGAAAAAGCACAGGTGCCCTGGTGGCCATTCCGCCCATAGCAATCACAGCTGAAATGCGAGAGCGCGTCCATTCAGTGTAGACACTATCTTTCGAAAAAGCAGGTCGCTTTTTCGATGCGCTTTTGCAGTGTGGATGCTCTCTTCCGGAAAAGCTTCTTCTGAAAGAAGCCTGCAGTCTGGACATAGCCTTAGTGAAGTGGCTGGTGAATGAAGTGCTGGAATATGTGTCCGTCTGCCAAGAGGTCGCTTTGGCGTTGAACTGGATAGAATTTGCAGAGCATTATGGAGGGATTTCCTTCCTGGGTACCATGACAATGTCAGGCTGGTTTGTGTGTTCGCCGGCTCTTGTCCTGCTTGTCTCCTGTCTTGGCTGTGCTTGTCCCAGCTGCCTGGAAGGACACCAGCTGCGGCACTTGGAAACTCGTCAGAGGCAAAATGTTCAAACAGAGAGCCCCATAGCCGGCACCTTAGCAAGGAGCTCGCTCTCGGAGGAGGCCAGCGCTCAGCACCTCTGCAAATCAAAGCATGGCATCCCGTGTCCAATTTCGGGCCCCCCTGTTTGGAAAGGCAGGCCTTGATGACTGGGATGTTCCTGCACATAAGCCCACTCCCACGTCCGCACGCGTGTGCATGTACGCCCAGTAACTGAACCATTTCTGGGACAAGGCAATGTGTGTCTGGGTGAAACTGCCCCCTTGATTTCTGCAAGCCCTAGTTCTAACATCATGGAGCCTGTCGACAGCGGGGGATGCGGGGCAGGAAATAATTGCCCCAGGACCCCGGTGTTTCAAAGGAGTCTGGAGCTCCCAGCTGCTGGTGGCTGGAGGCCGGGGCCCCTTTGAATTGCTGTGGGAGCTCTGCTCTGCCACTCTGCGTGGCTCTTATGGCTGGGGGCGGGGCTGACTGCCCTTAACCCTGCCCCTTTCACCTGAGGCTCCGCCCCTTCTGGGGATGAAGAGCGGGGCTCCCCCACACCTGGCCCCCGCCCACAGTGGCTGTCAGCCCCACTGGCCATTGTTATGGACAGAGCTCTGCGAATGTAGGGGGTGGCTACAGCCCAGGAGAGAAGACAAGGTCCCTCCCCAGAGCAGCTCCCAGTCCTGCCCCTGGGTTTGAAATAGAAGCACCCCCCCCCCCCACCCGCTCCACTTGCAAACTAGCCACCATTGGCATGGGCCACACTGGCCCCTTAAATCATGGCTGGAGCCTCTGGCCACGTGGCCCAGGCAGCGCTAAGGGATGACCAGATGGGGGCGCAGCATGGTCAGGCCTGGCGACTCCCAGCCCCGCCCTTCCACTTGAGGCTCCGCCCCTTCCGAGAGCGGGGAACCTGCCTCCTCCGCCTTGCCCAGGGGCCTGGCAATTCTGTTGGCTCCCCCCAGCCCGTCCAGCAGCTGGCACTACCACTGCAGTTCGCTTAAGAAGGCTGCCCCCTGGGAGAAACTCGGTGCTTTTGCTTTGCATAGGCTGTGCTTTCAATCCCGATCCCTCGCGATTTGCTGGCAGCGACGCAGAATCTCATCATGAAATGCAGCTGACATGGCTGTGTGCCACCTGGTTCCTAATCAGAAGCAACAAGGAACCGCTGAATTCATGATTTCAGCCCCAACCCCGGAACCTATCCTGGGCTTTCTTGAAAGATCCCTGGCCCCAGTGAGCACCGCTTGAGTGCCAGCTTGGTTACACACCTGGAACCAGGCGAGGTCGGCCTGGTGGGGTCAAGCAGCGAGCCCCATTGGCCCCGCTCCGACCTCCCCAAGGCACGCATTTCAACCCCTTGAGGGCAATCCTCACTCCCCTCCCCGCACTGCACCACCTGCACTGGAGGCTGCACCGTGCTTCGTTCAGCCACATTCAGACCGGAACCCCAGTCTGGCTGCAGGGGCGCTGATCCTGCTTGGGGCGCTGAGACTCTCGCTGGCCTTTGCTCTCTCAGGTGGCTTCCACGGGCTGTTTGCGGATTCTGCTGCTGCAGCACCTGCTCTGTGAGCCCGCCCGTGGCCGCTGTCTGTGCTTGGCGCGGGTTGGCATGTGCCCTCCCTGAGCACGGCGGCCGCTGCTCTCCTGGAGCATTGCTACCAGCGGGGGCAGGGCAGCGTACCGGCTGCATGCTGCTGCGCCTTCCCACGCCTGGCCTGTGCAGCCGCTGGTTGCACCAGAGAAAGAGAGAGGCAGCGATCAGTGGCTAAAAGGACCTGTGCTGAGCAGAGGAACTCAAAACCCAACGCCCCTTGTCAGGCCCATCCAACCAAATTACCCCGCATCAGCCCTGGAGGAAAGCACTGGCATTAGCTCACGTTTTATCAGATACCAAGACCGACACCCTCCCGGCCCAGCGCCTAACCTCCCCCGGGCTGGAACCGTTTGTACCAAGGGGTGCTGAGAGCCGCTGACCCAAACTGTAACCCTGTCTGTAATGGGACCCCCTTCAGGTCTGGGGGTGCGGCAGCCCCCGTATTCCAGCACCTCTGGGGCAGAGTAGGCTTTCGAGGCTGGCAGAAGAGAACCACCTTCCCTGTGAATTTTTGTGGGCCACTTTGCCCCGCCCCAGGCAACCCCCCCGACCTCCTTCAGTTCCTTTGGCTCGGCCTTGCACCCCCAGCTGCTCTCTAGCATGTGCACAGGTGGCCCTACCCGCCTCTCGGGCATGTCCCCCTGCACTCGGGGCGACTGCAGTTCACGGGGATGGACCCCCGCTAGCTGTAATCCAGCCAGCTCCGGTACCGGAGCACTGAAGCTGTGTTAGCCGCGCGGCCAGCCCTGTAATCACCCCGGCTCCGGCCCAGCTCGGAGATCCTGTCCTGAAACGCGCCGCTGCGGCTTCCCTGCTGCTGAACCCGAGCGAGCGAGAGTCAAGCTGTAACCGCCCCTGGGCCTGCAGTCGGACCTACCCTGATTCTGCAAATGCTTCAGAGCAGGGGCCTTGTCTTCCAGCCTGTTTGCAACACTCTGGGGGCACTGAGGGCGCTCTGTGAATAGCACTGATGTTGCCCCGTTGAGGAATCCACCACCCTTGCGCTTCCCATTCTCTGACCCACAGGAGGGTCCTCCGACTCCTCTCTCTCCGGGACCCTTTGCAGCGAGGGGCCGTGGGGCTAACAGCTGGATCACCAGCCCTGGCCACAGCTGCATTTTCCGCTTGTCCGCAGCCAGAGCAGCAAAGGGCAGGGCCAAGCCTTTGAGGCTCAGTGGCCAGCAAGGTGGGCGCCACCCCCCGGGGAACCGGAGTGCTCTTCTGCCGCCCTCGCCTGCCTCTCTGTCAGTGGGGGGACTGATCAAGGGGTGCGGCGTGCAGATCTCTGACCCTGTTGCCTTCCTCTCTCCCCTCCCCCTCTCTCCTTCTCTGTCAGGTGGTTGCTGAGAGCCTGGTGAGTCCCTGCGCTTTTCTTCTTTGCCCCCCGCCTGCATGGTTAACAGGAGACTCCCTAGTTTGCCCGCGGGAAGAGAGGGAGGGGGCCAGAACAGCAGCCCACTGCACGCCCAGGCTGCAGGCTCCTCGTAGGGGCTCTCTGCGCTGTGAGCTCCCAGGGGTCCCGCCCGCCAAATCCCGAATCCTTCCCTGGTCACTGCTCTCCCTGGAGGTCAGCTGGGAGGTCAGCATGGGCTCCGGGTCTGAGCCCGGGTGCGCCGTGGCCTGGGGAGCAGCCTAAGCTCTGGTCCAACCCCTCCATGTCTCGCCCTCCCCCGCCCCCCTGCAGGGCCCATGGGAACCCGAGTGACAAGACCAGTGATGGGGGCCCTCAAGGCCGTCCCTGCCAGTGCTGGTGCCCTACACAGTGCAAGCACCTGCCCGGGGGTGGCCGCTCTGTGTGTGTGTGGGGGGGGGGGGACTGCAGGGGCATACATTGCGGGGGGCAGGCCCAGAGCTGCAGGTGGCAGGCGCAGGGCAGGGGAGGAGGCCCTCCTGGCAGCCTCAGGGGACCAGGTGGGGGTACAGGCTGTGGTGAGCGGCGCACGCGTGGGCCGGAGGAGCAGGGGGCAGCCACGCAGCCAAACAGAGAGAAGCGGCAGTTTCCCTGGTGGAAGGGGAAACAGCTGCTTCTCTCTGGCCCACTGCACAGCCGCCCCCTGCTCCTCACAAGTCCGCTGGCCTGCGCTCCCCACCGCCTGGTGCACAGCAGTGTGGCACAGCCCACCAGAGGGTCGGCCAGGGAATGGGGTGGCTGCCGGAGCTGGCACTGAGCCCACGGGGGGCTGGCCAGGAGAGGGGGTGGCCGCTGGAGCCAGCACCGATGCGCAGCTGCCCTAGGGCACCACGAACTCTGGGACAGTTGGTGCCCCAGATGTCATGGTGCCCCCAAAGCTCTAGGGTCAACCCAGAGCACCTGGGAAATGTGAGTGAAGGCCGGGTCCCTCCGAGGGCAGTCCCAGGTCGCACCAAAGGGAGCAGCACCGTGGGCCCACGTAGGGGCGACTTGCCCTACCCTGCCCCCCAGCTTTCCATAGGTCTGCCTGCTCCGTTATGTCTTCCACCTTTGCCCCCGCCTGCCTCGGCGTTGCAGGCTAGAACAGTCACAGATAATGCCGTGTGTGCTGGCCCAGCTGTCCCCTCCCCCCCACTCTTCCGACAGGATGCCCCGGGGCCTCGTGTAGTGATATGCCACGTGGCCACGTTGCCTTGGGGGGTTACTCCTGATGTACAGCACCGTGGGCTTTGGAGCTGCACGCCCAGTAAACCACGGAGGCGTCGGCAGCCCCCAGAGCAGCGCTGGGCAAGTTGCGGCCCATGGGGGCTCTGTGTGTGGCCCGTGAGACGTTTTGTGACCGTGGCCCACACGCAGGGCTGCCGGATTCCGCTGGGTTCTGTCTGCGTCGATTTCTTCCTTCCGGTGTTACTGACGTGCCGCGCACGTAAAGCCAGGGCACGTGACGTGAGGCGGGGGCTGGTTGCACACGGCACTGACTGGGAGAACCGTGGGCTCCCTCTGCGTCCGATCCCAGCGCTGCCACGGTTCAGTCGGCACCTCCCCACTCCCCTGCCAGTTCTAGGGGCGCAAGCGCAGTGAGCACATCGACCCAGGGGACCGTCTTGGGGACGACAATCTTGTAGCCCTCTGAGATGGAGAAGGGCCCCGCATGTGGCCACTCACTAGCCTAGGTGGCCCATCGCTGCCCCAGACGGACTGACCAGCCTGTCCGAGCCCCAGGGGGCTTCACTGGACGTGCGCTGGCACTGCTGCAGGAGGGTCTGGCGGCCTCAAGGGGGCCTTGGGAGCTTGAATTGAAGCTGCTTAACTGAGGTGCACGCTAAGGCTATGTCTACACTCACAGCTTCTTGCACGAGTGATATGCAAATGAGGCTAAGCGTGGAATATCGCCGAGCCTCATTTGCATACCTAATGAGCCACCATTTTTTTCAGAAGAGGCTCTTGCGCTAGACAGAGCGTCTACACTGCCCATTCTTGCGCAAGAAAAACCCTCTTGCGTAATGCCATTACCCCTATTACTTTTCAGGAAGAATGGCTTTGTGCAAGAGGGTTTTTCTTGCGCAAGAAGGGGCAGTGTAGACAGCTCCTTCTTGTGCAAGAGCCTCTTCAGAAAAAAATGGTGGCTCATTAGGTATGCAAATGAGGCGCAGCGATATTCCACGCTTAGCCTCATTTGCATGTTACTCGTGCAAGAAGCCGCGCGTGTAGACATAGCCTAACTGGGAAGGTGCTACGCTAGGACAGGCAGGCCGGGGCGAGGAGAAGGGAGCCGGGACCATTTCCAGCCCCTGCAGACGGGGAACAGTTGGGAGCCACTCCTGCTCCCGTTGACGTCAAGGACAGAACTCCACGGACTCCAGTAGCCTCGGCTCAGGCCCCCGTGCTGAGGGGCACCGGTGCGGTAGAGCCGGAACAGCGTGCCAGCCCTTTGGCTGCACAGGGGTCCGTGGGCTCCTCAAATGGCATCCTCCGCACAGCACGACCTCGTGCACAACATGCCAGTGGGGGTGTTCCGGGTGTGTACAGCCCAGCCAGCACCCCGCCACTGCGTGCAGGCTGCTCCCGGAGAGGGGTGACGCTGGCTTTAGACGGAGGCCTGTGCCCTTTTTAGACCGGTTGAACTATGTCTGTTTGGGGGGTGACTTTCTACGGGAATAATTCAATCGGAGCAGCCCTAGGGGGCACTCGGTTCTAGCGGGATAAAGGCGCTTTACCTCAGTAGCGCCTAGCCCTCTTTCCTGTAGGAACAAAGTCCCTTTGCACCAATACACCCGCACACACTCGGGGGGTCAACTACACCGGGATCATAAAAGCGCTACAGCTTTTGTGTGGAGGCGAGGCCTGAGTTAAACCTGGCATCCCAGCAATTCTGGAAGGGACCTCAGGAAGTTGTCAAGTCCGGCCCCCTGGACCAGACTCCAAGCTAGGGAGCCAAGCTGGTTGGGAAATCATCAACTTTCCCTGTCGAACGTTTTTGACAAGAACTGAACAGAAAATCCTTGGTGTTGCAATTTTTCAGGTTTTCACTGGAAACCACAATGTTTCAGTAACTGGGTTTCCCTTCGTGTGAGTTTTCATCCCACTGTTTTCAAGAGAAGTGGAAGTTTATTTTGGGGAAAATCCTCCGATTTGTCAAAGAAGCCGTTTTTCTGCTGAAAAGCTTCTTGGACTGAAATTCTGCAGGCGACGGCCCTAGGAAAAAGGGTGTGTAGCACACCCCCGTCTCCTCTCCCCCTTCATTCTCCCTTGGTTTTGCAGAAACTCTCTGACGTTTCCAGCGGTGACTCCACATCTCTGGAAACCCGTTTCTTGAGCATTTTGTGCACCCGGAGCTTCCCCCATCTCCGGAGAGGTAGGAGCGTGTTCTCCACCAGCTTCTTGCCCTGTGACCAGGGGCAAATGCTTTGCTCTGAGCTGTGATGCTCCCGCTCCCCCCCCCCCTGCTTCCTGGAAGCATGAGCCTCTATCGCCCGCCCCCCTTCCCCCGAGTCGGGTGATGCAAGAGGGTGATACGAAGATGGAAGTTTTCCTTTAGTCCGAGGGGAAGTGTGGCAGGCCTGCAAGTGGAGGTCTCTGGGTTCTGGTTGCCAACTCCTTCTGCCTTAGCCATGTGCGGGGTTGTATTTCCTAACAGTCCCTTCTGGGTCTGGTAGGATGGGAGGTGGGTGAGACCCAAAGGAGGAGCATCGGGGGCTTTGTGCCCTGCTCCCCTCCCAGTCTTGGGGTCAGCTGGTTTGCCCCGCTGCAGAGCTTAGAGCAGCCATGGGACGGGGGGGGAGCGGGACTTAGTACGCTCCGGCTGGTGACTTGCTCTCTTCTCCTTCGGTCCTTAGTGTTCCAAGAGTTCATTAAAATGACCAACCACGACGTGGCGCACACCATCCGGAAGCACATGTCTGGAGACGTGCGGGATGCCTTCGTGGCCATCGGTCGGTTCCCTATGGGGTGCTCAGTGGCTAACAGGGCCTGTGTCTATGCCGGGGTTTCCTTGACTGGGTCATGCAGCTCACAGTCCGCTGGAGGCCAGCGGCCCCGTGTACCACACCTCCCTGGGGCTGGCTCGGAGATGCCGCTTCTCTCCCCAAATCTAATCCAATGGGATCGTACCACTGCATTGGTTTTCCCAATAGTGGGCGTAGATATTCTCCCCCCATGCGCAATGTAGGCAAGGATCGTCCTGTCGGTATCTCTGGAGCTGCTCACGTGCTCCCACAATCCTTGTTCTGCTGGATCGGGGCCAGAGTGAGTCCACCGTGCTACACTGTGGACTCCAGAGCGGCGGTACTGAAGTTTTGCAAGTGAGCGCCAAAAGAAATGGGCCAAGGCCCATGGATAGGCAGGGATTCTATTACTTACATGACGGGATGGTCTCAGGAAAGCTCTTTGGGTACGTCTAAACTACATAGCTCCGTCGATGGAGCCATGTAGATTTGTTGTTTTGGCAAAGGCAAATGAAGCCGCGATTTAAATGATCACGACTTCATTTACATGGCTGCCGCGCTGAGCCGACAAACAGCTGATCAGCTGTCTGCTCAGCGCGCTAGTCTGGACGCTCCCCTGCCGACATCAGAGCCCTTTGTCGGCAGCCCCGGTAAACCTCATCCCACGAGGAATAACGGGGCTGCCGACAAAGGGCTCTGATGTCGGCAGGGGAGTGTCCAGACTAGCGCACTGAGCCGACAAACAGCTGATTAGCTGTTTGTCGGCTCAGCGCGGCAGCCATGTAAATGTAAATGAAGCTGCGATCATTTAAATCGCGGCTTCATTTGCCTTTGCCTACAACCCTAATCTACATGGCTCCGTCGACGGAGCCATGTAGTCTAGACACAGCCTTTCAGTCTCGTTTTCTGTGTGCAAACCATGATCAAAATAATACTAGGGAAAACAAAGCCAATCGGCGTCTGGTTCTTTCCCATCTTCTCCCTTCAGGGGAGGGGAGGCCGCTGGATAATTCAGAACCTGCCTGGATTGGGGGGGGGGGGAGGTGTCCTTCATGAGTGTGAAGTTGAGATCTAGCTGATATTCTGGTCCTGCTGAAGTCAGTAGGAGTTTTCCCATTGATTTGAGTGGGATCAGGTTTCCCTTTGAGTTCTTGTCCAGCCCCCCTTTAATATTCGGGGAGGGTTGCTCCCTTGGAAATAGCCACTCCCCAGGCAAAATCTGTTTGAGGGGCTGTCCTCTGTGGGGAATGATTCCCCCATGCCAGCCCCACGGGGGTGCCTTGGAGCCGTAGCGCTCTTGCTGTTGTGTGGGGCGGGGCTGGTTGCTGACGGTCCTTGGTGCGGTTTCCAGACGGGGTCTCTCCTCTCTCCGCTTGCAGTTCGCAGTGTCAAGGACAAGCCAGCTTTCTTTGCTGACAAGCTCTACGACTCAATGAAGGTGAAGACAAACTCCATTTGCAGTTCCCATGGCAACCAGGTTTCCATTTTGCAGGCTGACTGGAGCCGGGGCAGCCCTGCAGCCGGGGCTGGGATTTTCGGTTGCGTGGGCTCTGGGGAAGCACCCATCCAGGAGCGATGGCCCTGTCCCGCATTGTGTCAGATACAGTGTCACTGCTGCCTTGCGTCCCTGGGCAGACCGATTTGGGCATCCCGTGCACCGTCTCGGCGGGAGGAACGGTGGGAGGGATCCCTCTCCCCGCGCCCCTGCCCTGCCCGTTTTGCTCATTGTGTTTTCTCCCCACGCGTGTTGCCAGGGCCTTGGCACCGATGACAGAACCCTCATCAGGATCATGGTTTCCAGGAGCGAGATCGACCTGCTGAACATTAGGCGCGTGTTCAAGGAGATGCACGAGAAGTCCCTGCACCACATGATTGAGGTGGGGGGGGCTTCCCGGTCACATTCCCCCGGGTGTTGTCCTGACCATTGACCAAGACTAGTCCCTGCTTTCAAGACCTGCCTGCTAGCCGTGCCTTTGCCCTTCGCCTTGGCTGCAGGGACATGTCCTGGGCTCTCCTGAGCCCCTGGCCTTTAGTGTTGCCATAGGGACTGCTGGGTGCTTTAGAAAGGCTGGCAGTGTGTACCCCCTCCTCTATCTGCCAGCGGGGGCAGGACTGCCCTGCCGGGTGGTAACCAGCATGTTGTGCCACCAAGCTTTGAATGTACCAGATTTGAACTCCGGGGGAGACATTTTCAGGGTGTGGCTGAAGGAGCCCGCGGGGAAGGGAAATCGGGGATATTGCCAGAGCCGGATTAAGGAATGGGCTAGCCGGGCAGTTGCCCGGGGTACCAACCTATGGGGGGCTCCCGGATCGTGGGCTGCAGCAGCTCCCAGCGGCCACCCTGCAGCGGCCGCCTGGGCCGGGGCCGCGTTAACTCCCACAGCGCCGGCCAGCAGCGCCCTACCCCGCACGGCCATGGGTCCCTGCGCGACCAGGGTCGGCTCGCCCCAGGGAGCCTCGGGCTGCGCGCCAGCGGTGGTAGCCGGGCTGGGCCGGGCCGGACACGTGCGTCCTGCCACCGCCCTCCCCCACATACCGGCACGGGGGCGGGGCCGCGCATGCGCCCTCCCCCAACCTGGGCCACGATGAAACCGTCTGCCCGGGGCGCCGGAATGGCTCGGTCCGGCCCTGGATATTGCAAGTGCCCAGAAGAAAGGGAGCCAGGTGAGGCGTAGCCAAGGAGGCGTTCCTTCCGTTGCACGCACAGCCCGCGACTGGGCACGGAGTGTGTGAAAGGTGCTCGGAAAGGCAGATGCTGCTGGCTGAGCCGGGGAGGTGCTGCTAGCTGCCCAGAGACGGCGATGTTTACTGAGCTCACCAGCACCCCCAGGCAGCTCCTGACCCTGAGGCGCGGGGGTTCCCTCGGCCTGTGGCCGTGGTGAGGTTGCCTGAGTTGGAGGGCGATGGTGTTTAACTCCTTGCTTGCTAGATCCTGCTGAGGTGGCCCGAGCACAGAGAGACGTCTGGGCACCGTAGTGTTGATCACTCCTCTCGTGCCTTCGGCTGGAGGAGAGCAAAGTGCATGAAGGGCCAGACTGGGACCCCCGCCTCACGTTGACACAAGAGTCTCCTCTCTCCCGCAGGGTGGATGGGCATCAGATAGCCAAGACCGAGGAGGGCTTTGCCCCCCCCAACCACCAGGCATGGCCCCGCCCACACTCCGCCCCCAGAACACCTGCTGTAGGTATTCTGGGAGCAGAGTGATGCTGCCCCCAGTACCTGCCCTCCCGATGCTCTGAGGCTGGGGCCACGCATGGGTCCAGGGCAGGAGAGGCTGGGCGCATGGCATGCCCTTCTCCCTCCCCCGGTGGTCCAGGGCAGGAGAGGCTGGGCTGCATGGCATGTCCTCTCCCTCCCCCAGTGCTGGAGAAGCTGGGCCGCATGGCATGCCCTTCTCCCTCCCCCGCTGGTCCAGTGCTGGAGAGGCTGGGCTGCATGGCATGCCCTTCTCCCTCCCCCAGTGCTGGGGAGGCTGGGGTGTACGCCTGCCCACCCACTCCCCTCCTTTCCCCTCCCCATGATTGGGAGGGGCGCATGCGGCATGTTGCCCTGCCTCCCTGGGAGGGCAGGTAAGGGGCGGGGCCTCAGCAGAAGGGGTGGGGCTAAGGGCTCGCCACTCCCAGCCCTACTGTCACCAACCTGCCTTGAGGGTGAGACTGATTTGCAGAGGGAGAAATCACAGATGGAATCCGGCTTTTCATTTCCCTCGGGCATTTGTTCCCTTCTTGCAGAAGGACACCTCCGGCGATTACTGCAAAGCGCTGCTGGCCATCTGCGGAGGGGACGACTAAGTTGCCCTGGAAGCCCTGTGGAAGCCCGTCCCTGTGTCTGAGCCGTCACGCACACACAGCCTAGATGTCACTGTAGCTTTTAGGGGCTTCGGAAGACGTTCGGTTCCACTTGGAAGAAGATTCACCTTGTGCTAGAAAAACTCGCCACAGAAGAGCATATAACATCACAGGCAGTGGAGCCCAGCGGGGGTGGGGGGTTGATGGGAGGGAGTGGGGAGGGGCATTACACTCTGAAATGGTGCAAGATGACTCGTGTCCAAATGTGCCACTAACCCGGGAAGTTACTGTGAGATAAGAAATGATTTAAGCCACAGAAATAAAAACTTAATGATGCTGACTGTGGAGCGACTCCAGTTTGCTTATTGCAAGAGCTTCATGTGAGAGAGAGAGCCCATCTTCTCAGCTACCTTGGGTAAGGCTGAGTTGTCTCCTAGTTCTGTCAGCTGCCAACTGGCTAAGTAGCAGTTCTGCAGAAAAGGACCTGGGGGTTACAGTGGATGAGAAGCTGGATATGAGTCAACAGTGTGCCCTTATAGCCAAGAAGGCTAATGGCATATTAGGATGCATTAGGAGGAGCATCGCCAGCAGATCCAGACAAGTGATTATTCCCCTCTATTCGGCTCTGGTGAGGCCACATCTGGAGTATTTTGTCCAGTTCTGGCCCCCCACTATAGAAAGGATGTGGACACACTGGAGAGGGTCCAGCGGAGGGTGACCAAAATGATTAGGGGGGATGGAGCTCAAGACCTATGAGAAGAGACTGAGGGATTTGGGTCTGTTTAGTCTGCAGAAGAGTGAGTGGAGATTTGATAGCAGCCTGCAACTTCCAAAGAGGATGGAGAGAGGCTGTTCTCAGTAGTGACAGGTGGCAGAACAAGGAGCAATGGGCTCAAGTTTCAGTGGGGGAGGTCTAGGTTGGAGATTAGGAAAAACTATTTCCCTAGGAGGGTGGTGAAGCACTGGACTGGGTTCCCTAGGGATGGGGTGGAATCTCCATTTCTAGAGGTTTTAAGTCTCGGCTTGACAAAGCCCTGGCTGGGTTGATTGAGTTGGGATTGGTCCTGCTTTGGGCAGGGGGCTGGACTTGATGACTCCTGAGCTCTCTTCCAGCCCTAGGAGTCTATGATTATATTGGCTGCCTCATGCTTGGCCCATAGGTATTTTCTGTGGGAAATCTGTGGAGTAGGGAACAGAATACCCAGGGGAAACAGAATCATAGAACGGGTGGGGGATCTAAGGTTCAGGGGCCAGATGCAGCCCTCAGCTTTCCTGGATCTGGCTCTGGAGGCTCAGGGCTCCCCCCCAGCATTAGGATGCCCACACGGATGCCTCAGCCCCTCCTCCCCCGCTGCCCATCTGTGGGGCTGGAGCACACAAAATTTACTAGCTTGCCCCCCCCTCCAGGTTCTGGTGTGCAAGGAGAACGTGGGGAGTGTCTTTCTCCGCAGTTAGGGGCGGTGATGAGGATTTGTGGGTTCCCCGCCCCCGGATCTAGACCATCCCTGACAGATGTCGGTCTAAGCTGCTCTTAAATATCTCCAGTGACGGAGATTTCACATAGTGGGAAGGGCACATGCAAAACCATCCAGAAACATCATGGCTTAATGCCAAGATACAAAACTGTCAGGAGTACTCCAAGTGCTGTGACCCAGAGTCCACTCCAAGTGGAAACTGAAATCCAGTCCAGGATCTGTCTGAACTGGGAACCCTTGGTAGATAAAACTCATGGTTCATTCCCTGGCAGTTTCCTATATAAGCTTCCCTTTTCCTCTGTGGAAAACCTGGACTGGATTCCTCTACCCTTATGGAATGAACTGCAGATATTTGAGTGGCTATTGGTATAGTAAAGCTGCAGTAAAAAGCTGACCTTCCTGCCCTCACCTCTGATCCCCTTCATGGCTTGATGTGCTTCGTAAGCTGCTCACAGGGCATCGAAGTTCACGGGTCAAAGATGATGTATGCGCTTAACAATTACTTACTTTAAAATTGCCCTGGGATAAGGTTGCTGGTTGGAAACTGCAATATCGGTTCTGCAGGAAATTCCGACATTTTGGAAACTTTTCATTCTGAATCGGGGGAGGGGAGGGAGGGCTCCACAGAGCCGGCTCGAGCCCCCACCCACTAACCCGGGAAATTCACATGTCCGGGCATCTCTGAGAGGCAATGCTCCCCCGCTCGCCAGCAGAGTCCAAACATAGAAAGAACTTTTATTAAACGGAGGGAAGTAACGTGGCATTCATTTGAGAAAACACTTTCCCATTCATAAGCAAAAACTAGACATCCACCCCAAGTAGGTTGGACCGTATCCTTTTCCTCTCAGATCTTAAGACCCATTCACATGCCCCACCCTTCTCTGCATCCCACTCGCAATGGCTGCCTTTGGTCAGGGGAGACCCAGAGTTCAAAGGGGCATCTGCAGAGTTCACCCCCCACCCTTTCTGGTTCTGCTGGCTGCTCTTGGGGCCTGCCTGCCACCGCTCTGCTGGCTGTGAGTCACCATCTGCAGCCATTCGCCTCTCATCTGTGACCTCTGCACATCAGGCTCTTCATCATGTTCAGCTCACTCACAGGCTGGACAGGAACTCGACCCCCTCTCACATGCTTCCAGCTGCCTTAGCAGGCGGAAACACAGCTCTGCCACCATTCAAATCCCAAAGAAGCCCCCGTTTGACTCTATTCTTTAGTAGAGAGAACAGGTCAAGTTGGTCTGGGGAGGGGAGAATGTGCAGCCTCCTAACCAAAACACCTGCCCCCCCCCCCTTACCCTTGGGGCGTGTCTACACGAGGAAATGATTTTGAAATAGCTACACTGGAAATAATAACTCCCGAAATAACTATTTCGAAATAAGCGTTTTTCCCCGAGGAAAGCAAGAGCACGGATTTTGAAATAACGGGGTTGGTAGCGTGGACGCTTCGCTTACAGTTTCAAAATAAGGGGGGTTATTGCGAAACGACTCCCATGGAAACCAGGGCTCAGAGGGCTCCGACAGTCGAGCCTCGACTCAGCAAGGTGAGTCCCTCTCAGACTAAACATGCTCCTGCTTTTCTCTGCGCCCCCAATACTTACACATTGGCAACCGGATTTTACTACCCCTGCATTCAGTAGCAACATCATGTGTAGGACCCAGCACCAGCTAAGTGGATAACAGTGAGCAAAACACAGCTCCCTCTGCTGAATAGCTAGCAAGCCTAAGCAAGGCAGGAGCAAACTGTATTTATATGAATACACCTGGGCCGTGTCTAGACTGGCCAGTTTTTCCGGAAAATCAGCCACTTTTCTGGAAAACCTTGCCAGCTGTCTACACTGGCCGCTTGAATTTCCGCAAAAGCACTGACTTCCTGCTGTAAGAAATCAGTGCTTGTTGCGGAAATACTATGCTGCTCCCGTTCAGGCAAAAGTCCTTTTGCGCAAAACTTTAGCACAAAAGGGCCAGTGTAGACAGCTCAGATTTGTTTTCCGAAAAAAAGCCCCGATTGCGAAAATGGCGATCGGGGCTTTTTTGTGGAAAAGCGCGTCTAGATTGGCACGGACGCTTTCCACAAAAAGTGCTTTTGTGGAAAAGCGTCCGTGCCAATCTAGACACTCTTTTCTGAAAATGCTTTTAACGGAAAACTTTTCCGTTAAAAGCATTTCCGGAAAATCATGCCAGTCTAGACACAGCCCCAGGGTCTCTTTCCTCCGCTCAGCCAGCTGCCAGAGAAGCATTCAGTCAGACCCTGCTTGCAACTGTAATAAACACGGGCAGTGGGTAAGTAGCTGGCTTGGGGACACTAGCGCTAACAGCCCCGCCCCCTCTGCCTAAGGCTCCGCCCCTTCCGTGTCTGGCAGAGCCCAGCCTCCACTGTGGCCACTGGCCCCTGCCCTGTGCCTCAGCCTCCTCCTTCTTTGGGGCTACTGGCCCTTGTCCCAGGCTAGCACCCTCCTGCCCCAGAGCAGCAGTGGGGCCAGGCAGTGTGGGCTGAGCCTTCCCAGCCCAGAGCAACTGTGTGATGGCAAAAAGAGCAGCTGGCAAATTTTCCTGCCCCCGCCACTCCATGGCCAGGAGGGCTGGAGCCCTGGGGGGTAGAAAAATAGCTTGCTGCAGTTTTTGCCAGTACATTGGGCAGCACAGCGCCAGCCCTCCCAGCCCCATAGTACAGGGAGGCTGGCAAGCATGGCACCAGAACCCCCCCCCCCACACACACACACACACGCAGTCCCAGAGTGCCAGGAGGCCAGACGCCACGGAAGAGCCAGCCACTTGCAGAGTGAGAAGCAGGAGGGGCAGTGGGGGCAGACTGTGGGGGGGCTGTTTGAGTCTCCCCCTACCTCTGATACCTGCTGCCCACGATGATAAAACAATGAAAATGGAAACACTGAAATGAAATAATAATGCGGAAACTCAGCTTGGAAGTGATCAAAACAAGAACGTCAACGTGACTTGTTTGGACAACGCCTCCGAAACTTTCCTCGCCACTGATGTGTTCCTGTGACACATTACAAGCTGGACAAAAGGGCATTTTCCAATGCAAAACTGTTCCAGCGCAACCAAATTTGACCTACTTTCCTAGTAACTTACCATACCCTGCCGCCACATAGACAGCCAACAGGGAACCCAAGCGGAGAGACAATTTTGCCATGCAAGCCCCTAATCCCCGAAACACAGCTGGTCTGAGGATGGCCCGCCTGACCTAGCAGCTAGAGTTTATCCCATGGTGCTGCCATCGCATCAACAGCAAAGAGCATTTTACAGAAGGATGTTTTCAAAGGGACTACAGCAGCGAGGAGCAACCTAGGCTAGTGAGGACATGTCTACGCTACAGAGTTATCATATATATAGTAGCCCAATGTCTGTGACTCTGTAATGCTGAAACGCTAGCTGTTCCCTCTGGGCGGCGCTGCTGCCTCCCGCCGTGGCGCTCAGCTGACTTCTGTGCCGCTCAGCCGTGCCGCTGCACGGGAGCAAGCAGAGCAAGCAGCTGTTTGGGCTCCCCCGCGGCGGCCCAGCTGAGCGGCGCAGAAGTCAGCCAAGCGCATAGCGGGAGGCGAAGGGGGGCGGGCTGGTGACATGTGGTGTGATAGCGGCTTCAGGCCCCACCTCCTGGCCGTGAACATCACTGCCCCGCCCCCCTTCGCCTCCCACAATGGCACTTGGCTGACTTCTGCGCCATGCGGGAGCAAGAGGCGCAAGTGACCGTTTGGGCTCCGTGCAGCACAGGGAGCGTGGAGCCCAAATGGCTGTTTGGGCTCCGTGGTCCCCCGAGTGAGAGGCAGGAAGGGGAGGAGAAGAGAAAGAGAGAGTGAGAGGCAGGAGGGGGAGGAGAAGAGAAAGAGAAAGTGAGAGGCAGGAGGGGGAGGAGAAGAGAAAGAGAGAGTGAGAGGCAGGAAGGGGAGGAGAAGAGAAAGAGAGAGTGAGAGGCAGGAAGGGGAGGAGAAGAGAAAGAGAGAGTGAGAGACAGGAGGGGGAGGAGAACAGAGAGAGAGGCAGGAGGCGGCGGAGAGCTGAGAGAGGAGGGGGAGGCAGTAGGAGGAGGAGAGAGAGAGAGGAGGAGAGACCCAAAAGTCTCATTTTATGATGGGCTAATTGGCTAGTTTCAAAATAACAAAGTGCGCATCTACACAGCAAGCCCGTTATTTTGAAATAATTTCAAAATAGCAGGCTTGTTACTCGGACTTCTCTGACCCTCATTTCATGAGGAGCAAGGGATGTCGACAGAAGAGTACTCTTCCTTCAACTGCCTGCTGTGCAGACAGAGCCAAAAGCCGAATTAAGCTATTTCGACTTCAGCGACGCAATTAACGTACCTGAAGTTGCATCTTAATTCGACTTTTGCCCGCAGTGTAGACATACCCTGAGTGGACCACGCGAGGGGCCTCTCTCATCTCCATGGGCCGCAAGATTGTCGCGACCAAGACGGTCTTCTAGGGTCAGGCCGTTGTGCTCACTGCTCTTGCATATCTAGAATTTGTGGGGTGGGCCGATGGAACCGTCGCAGCGCTTGGTGGGACACAGGGCGCGCACGGCTCTCACAGTCACTGTGGTGTGCTATCAGCACCCGCCTCACTTCACGTGTTCTTGTTTTATGTGCCTGTCACTTTAAGGGATACCGGTAGGAAAAAAAACAATGCAGACGGAAGCCAGTGGAATCTGGCAACCTTGCACGTGGGAAACAGTGGACAAATGTCTTGTGCGCCACACACAGACCCCCCAATGGGCTGCAGGTTGCCTACCACTGCGCTAAAGCTATTGTATGAAGGCCCAGTCAGTGCTGGGCCTGTCAGCCTTGAGGGCGTGAGCAGGTTAGACTCATAAACGAAGCCCTACCCCACTGGCTCCTCCCCTCTGCTCCTCGAGAATGTTCTAACTAGGCAACTCGTTGGGGAAGCTGCGAGCCGGTTACTGCTTTTAGTCCCCCGGGGTGAATTCAGAACCATTCCATTGACTTACAGGCGAGGAATTCGAAGCAGCACGTCACGTGTCTCCGGGTGTTTGGAGACAGGACTGTTGACAACGACACACAACTCAGCTGGCAACTGAGATGGTGAGCTACCACCGCCCTCTGGGGTGTAACTCTGAGTCCAGAGGCCAGGGCCTGCTGGGGATCACCCCAAACTGCACACCGGGACCAGCCGCTTCCATTCACTGGCAAGCCAGGGCCAGAGCGGTGACCCCGAAGGTCCAGAAAGTCTGTTTTGTCCCCATGCTCAGAGGAGCCTGTCCTGTTTACACTCACTCTCCGCCACCTGCCAGAAATTCCAGTTGAACCTGATGTACCGAGTCCAGCATCTTTTCACGTGCAAGGAATTTCCCTTGGAGGGCGGGGCTGTGAATTCAAGTCCTGGCTGCTCCCCGTTGAGCGGATAAGGACACCAAAGTCACGCGACGATAGGAGGGAGAAATCTTTCTCCAGGGGGCTCCCTCTGCAACACCAATTCTCCGTCGTTCCCCAGGGATGGCTTAGCCCCGGGGCATCTATCCAGCCAGGTCCTTATCTAGCCCTTACTGCTCATAGCTCCAGCAAAAACAAGCCAGTATCCTTGTAGACACCCGTGTGGGATAACTCTGAACCCACATCTCCATGTCTGCTCCTGTGCTGCCCCGGCTCCTCCTGGTGGGATAATTTCAGATCTTCCGTGCAGACCTAGACCAAGCGATCCATGTCCCATCACTGTGGGGAACACAGCAGCCCCTAACAGCATCCCAAGCCAGAAGAGTGCAATCCCGGGTGGCTTTAAGCCTGTTGGAGCTGGGGTTCCCCTTATCCTTATCCTTCTCCCCGGAAGAGTGGGAGAGCGGTAGCTGCGTGGGGAACTCCAGCTCACTCTACAGGGTTCATTCATGAGTGGTGTGGAGAGGGCCAATAAAGAAAAGTTATTTATTAGTTCCCTAAATAGAAGAACTAGAGGACACCAAATGAAATTAATGGGTAGCAGGTTTAAAACTAATAAAAGAAAGTTCTTAACACAGTGTGTAGTCAACCTGTGGAACTCCTTGCCAGAGGAGGCTGTGAAGGCTAGGAGTTTAAAGAGAAGCTAGATAATTTCATGGAGGTTAGGTCCATAAAAGGCTATTAGCCAGGGGATAAAATGGTGTCCTTGGCCTCTGTTTGTCAGAGGCTGGAGAGAGATGGCAGGAGACAAATCACTTGATCCTTGTCTTCGGTCCACCCTCTCTGGGGCACCTGGTGCTGGCCACTGTCGGCAGACAGGATACTGGGCTAGATGGACCTTTGGTCTGACCCAGTACGGCCGTTCTTATGTTCTTATTCTGCATTTGGAATATTTTCCCTCATCATCCTCTGCCAACCCCCTAATGCTTTGGGGAAATATTCCAACCCCACCTTCTTGTCTACTTCCCAGGCAGAACCCCTGGACGTTGTCCTTGTTAGGCATCGTGGACGAGCGGGGAAGACGCCCTCAGCAACGCAAGAGAGACCCTGCTCCCTGCCCTCTCTTGCTGACTGGAGTGACGGGTCCAGGAGAGAGTGGCTATTTCTGCAACCAGGGGTGTACCCAACAGCGAACATGCCCCAGCACCCACGGACGAGGAAATGAGGGAATAATGACATCTGGGCCGCCGGGTAAGCTACTGGCACGGTCTGTGATGCAGGAAGGTGGTGGGGACCGAGGGATCTTATTTAACCTGGCATCTGACTGCTTGCTTGGTGCTGTGCAGGCCTCAGGGAAGGCTGCACGGCGCTCGCAAGAGGAAGCGGGATGGGGTTGGGAGGGCAAGTCACGTCTTCGGGTTAACGGAAGCAGCAAAAGCCACGTCCCTGGATCCCTTCCGGCAGCATCTCTTGCCATGCTTATTCCCTGTCTAGCAGCCTGGGCTATCCTAGTACTGGGAGACTCCAGCCCGAGTCTGCAGGCGGGGGAGCGTGTGAGACCTTTGTAAATGGAGGTGTTGCAAGCTGAGAGGTTTGCATCTAGGCCAGCTCCACCCATGCAAGCTGTTAGCCCTGTGTGACGTAGTGGGGGTACCTTGCTGGTTGCTATGCTGGGCAGTGGGTTGTGAGTGACCTCCACTGGCTGCTGGCTGCAGCACAGCCCAGCAGGGCAGGGGATGAGTCATTATGCAAGGGGGCTTCGAAACTCATCAGACAGGTATCTCTCAGCGAGCCGAACAATGGGAAGAAGGGGAGTGGAGCCCTGGCTGGGGGCAGGGATGGAAGAGAGTTAGGGTATGTCTACACTACCCTGCTAGTTCGAACTAGCGGGGGTAATGTAGTCATCCACAGTTGCAAATGAAGCCCGGGATTTGAATTTCCCGGGCTTCATTTGCATGAAGCCAGCCAGCACCATTTTTAAATGCTGGCTAGTTCGAGCCCCGTATCTTACCCATTACCAAGATAGCTTCCCCAATTATCACCTCTAATACCATTAACTCACAAACATCCCACTCTCCCCACCTCTAATATCGTCAATTCACAGACACTTACCTTCCTTCCTCCCCCCCCCCCCCCCCGCATCCCCCTCCTGTTCTGAAATGTGATTTGTCCTTTTCATATGTGTTCATTTTTTTTAATTGTATCCTTTGGTATATATGGTTGTGACTATTTTCTTCCACTATTTGATCTGAGGAAGTGGGTCTGGCCCACGAAAGCTCATCACCTAATAAACCATCTTGTTAGTCTTTAAAGTGCTACATGGTCCTGCATTTTGCTTTAGTTCGGATTAGGCTTCTAATCCGAACTAGCTGTACTCCTCGTGGAGTACTCATGGAACGAGGAGTACAGCTAGTTCGGATTAGGAAGCCTAATCCGAACTAGCTACTCCGTGCCGCGTGTAGCCGCGTGGCACGGGGTTCGAACTAGCTGGCATTTAAAAATGGCGCCGGCCGGCTTCATGCAAATGAAGCCCGGGAAATTCAAATCCCGGGCTTCATTTGCAACTGCGGATGCCTACGTTACCCCCACTAGTTCGAACTAGCGGGGTAGTGTAGACATACCCTTAGTTAGTTTCTGTCTGGGAGCATAGAGGAGACAGCCTAGGGAAAGGGCCTGGAATTTAGGGGCCCAGTCTCTCCCATCTCAAGGAGATGTGCTGTATCCTGGAGAAGCAATAAGCACCCTCTATTCTACTGGCTGATGGAGTCTGTCCATGCCATTACAGGGGTGCAGGAGATGGGAAAACCCCAACGTGCCGTCACACCCTGGTCTCCAGAGGTGGAACAATTCCTCCCGGACACCTCTCCCCCTTGTCGTGGGTGGTATCTGAGCCTGCGCTGAGCTCCGACGCCAGGGGCTGAACCTTTCCAGCCTTGAAATCTCTCTCCGGACCTCCCCTGAGTAGGCTACGTGGTTCTGAAGGCAAACATCGACCTCTGGTAATTCAAGGGACACCTGTCCCCAGGAAAGTGCCATTGGTCCCTAGAGGGTGTTTTCTCTCTCACCTGACACACCCCAAATATCTCTCCTCCCCCCGCCTCACTTCCAGTGGGTAGATGGAAAGGGCCATGTCCCACACAGAGATACATGCTCTTTGTTCGAATGGTTTAGGAGCCACCAAGCGCTAGAAGGAAGTGAGGGGGCGTACAATAAAAAAGGGAAGCGCCCAAAATCTGACTCGTGGGTGAGGTTTGAATGAAGGGCTGGGTCTGCCCCCCCTTCCTGGAAAACGAGGCCTTTGGTTTTCCCACAGGACACCGTCTGCCAGGGCCGGAAGTTCACGTACCAGCAGAAGAGAGAGAGTCACACACACACAGCAGCTTAGCATTCTGCTGCAGCATGGCTGGCAAGGCAGGGTCGTTTCCAGGGAAAGCAAAATTGCCTTTCATTCGTTGCACCACGTGAAAAACACCCCAAAGCCAGTGATTTGGGCCCCAAATGGAGGCGCTTTCCCTCTGAGCCAGCTCGCAGGCCCGTCTCAGGTGTGAGACTGACTCTGGGCGACCTGGCAAGTGTATTCAGCGGGAGGAGGATGGCTTTCTTGTGTGGCTCTCCTGTCTCCCTACATTCCACGCCGTGGCCTCAGGAAGCCACTAGCCAAAATGGTCTGGGAGCCGTGGTTTCTCTCTATGTGGTGGGGAGTGAGTAGGTTACTTTTGTTTGTTTTTCTCTGGCTTTTCGGCCCTCCAAACTAGACAAAGAGGAAACAACAGTGCCCGTTTTGGGCAGACGTGTTCCTGCAGGTTTCATCCTATGGCATAATCTTTGATTAAAGTGGAAACTTTAATTCCTTGGGAACCCCAGGACAATCCTGGTAGGTTGGCAACCCTTCTTGACTCCTCTATTCACGGGGATGCGATAGTGTCCACATTTAAACGGTTAACCGGTGAGCCTGAGCTCATTGGTTAACCTTCACGGTTACACATAAGGCCCCTCCCCCATGCTGCTGCCTCTGTGTCAGAGGCAGCAGTTGGGGTGGGGAGCGGAAGCCAATGCTGGCAGGGAGCTGACTTTTAAGCCATACTGGGTCCCACGGAGCCACCTCCCTACCCCCATATGACTGCCTCTATCAGAGGCAGCAAGGGAGGGGGGAGCAGGAGCTGGTGCAGGGGGGAACCAGCTTAAAAGCTGGCTCCCCCCAGCACCACCTCCACAGGACGGCAGGGGAGGCAGGGATACAGCAGGGGAATTGGCCGCAAGCCACGAATCAGCTGATTCCCAGCTTGCGGCCAGTTCCCCACCGCATCTCTGCCTTTGAAACGTAGTAAGAACCAGGTTGCTCTTACTACATTTAAAAGGCAGAGCCCCAGTGGGGTTAGTTCTTAGGGTGGCATGAGCAGGGACTGCTTAGCACCGGCTTGCGCCACCACAAGGAGCTAACCCCACTGCAGCTCTAGTTTAAATGTAGTAGGTGCCAGGTGGTAGCCCAGCTCCTACTAGAGTTAAACGGCAGAGCTGTGGTACGGGTAGCGAGCACCCCTCTTATCAACTAATCGATGGAAATTCCATCCACATTTTAACATCCTTCCTGCTTAATTTGCTCAGTGCCTGGGACAAACCCCTTCCCCGCCCACACAGAGCTGTCCCAGGAACCTGCTCGTCTCTGTGGGGCCAGCATTCCTGCACAGGGCTGTTTCTTGTCTTGGTGCCCAGTTAATGGCAAGGTGATGGCCAACAGCCCTGAGCCCCCGGGGCCAGAGAGTCCCCTGCGTGCTCCTGACCTCGCCAAGTCAGGCTTGCAATGACGAGGTGCGAAAGCGAAGCAAAACACGACCTGTGCTTCATCTTGATTTCACCCTTCTTGTGAGTCACTAGAGGGGTGAGACCCGTCCCACTCTCGAGTACCGACAGTACGGCAGAGGGGAAAGCAACTTACATTCCTTATGGGTCCTGTCCTAGCTCACCCCTCAGGGCAGGAGGGTTGCAATACAACAGCACCTGTAAGAAATTTCAGTGAGGCGTGGAGTGTGGGAGGCTGAGGGCAGAGGATTGGGGTGTGGGGGAAGGTGCAGGAGTCAGGGCAGGGTGTGTTAGGGGCTCAGGGCAGGGGGTTGGGGTGTATGGGGGTGCAGAAATCAAGGCACGGGGCTGGAGGGAGATGTAGGAGTCAGGGCAGGAGGCTGGGGCATGGGGGGAGATGTAGGAGTCAGGAGCTATGGGGGGAGATGCAGGAGTCAGGGCAGGAGGCTGGGGCTATGGGGGGAGATGCAGGAGTCAGGGCAGGAGGCTGGGGCTATGGGGGGAGATGCAGGAGTCAGGGCAGGAGGCTGGGTCTATGGGGGGAGATGCAGGAGTCAGGGGAGGAGGCTGGGTCTATGGGGGGAGATGTAGGAGTCAGGGCAGGAGGCTGGGGCTATGGGGGGAGGTGCAGGAGTCAGGGCAGGAGGCTGGGGCTATGGGGGAGATGTAGGAGTCAGGGCAGGAGGCTGGGGCTATGGGGGGAGATGCAGGAGTCAGGGCAGGAGGCTGGGGCTATGGGGGAGATGTAGGAGTCAGGGCAGGAGGCTGGGGCTATGGGGGGGAGATGCAGGAGTCAGGGCAGGAGGCTGGGGCTATGGGGGGAGATGCAGGAGTCAGGGCAGGAGGCTGGGGCTATGGGGGGAGATGCAGGAGTCAGGGCAGGAGGCTGGGGCTATGGGGGGAGATGCAGGAGTCAGGGCAGGAGGCTGGGGCTATGAGGGGAGATGCAGGAGTCAGGGCAGGAGGCTGGGACTATGAGGGGAGATGTAGGAATCAGGGCAGGAGGCTGGGGCTATGGGGGGGAGATGCAGGAGTCAGGGCAGGAGGCTAGGGGTTATGGGGGGAGATGTAGGAGTCAGGGCAGGAGGCTGGGGGTTATGGGGGGAGATGTAGGAGTCAGGGCAGGAGGCTGGGGCTATGGGGGGAGATGCAGGAGTCAGGGCAGGAGGCTGGGGCTATGGGGGGAGATGCAGGAGTCAGGGCAGGAGGCTGGGGGTTATGGGGGGAGATGTAGGAGTCAGGGCAGGAGGCTGGGGGTTATGGGGGGAGATGTAGGAGTCAGGGCAGGAGGCTGGGGCTATGGGGGGAGATGCAGGAGTCAGGGCAGGAGGCTGGGGGATGGGGGGAGATGCAGGAGTCAGGGCAGGAGGCTGGGGCTATGCGGGGAGGTGCAGGAGTCAGGGCAGGAGGCTGGGGCTATGGGGGGAGATGCAGGAGTCAGGGCAGGAGGCTGGGGCTATGGGGGGAGATGCAGGAGTCAGGGCAGGAGGCTGGGGCTATGGGGGGAGATGCAGGAGTCAGGGCAGGAGGCTGGGGCTATGCGGGGAGATGCAGGAGTCAGGGCAGGAGGCTGGGGCTATGCGGGGAGATGCAGGAGTCAGGGCAGGAGGCTGGGGCTATGGGGGGAGATGCAGGAGTCAGGGCAGGGTGTGTGAAGGGCTCAGGGCAGGGGGTTGGGGTGTGGGGGGTGTAAGAGGCTGGGCGGGGGCTGGTGGTGTTTGGTAGGATATGGGGGGGCTGAGGTTGGGTTACCTTACTGGCTGGCGGACAGGTCCCTGCCCCTGCCGCAAGGAAGCTGGGAGCAGGGGAAGGCCTGGCTCCGCAGCAGAGAAACCGGCCACGATGCAAGAGGCTCCCCGACCTGCTGCTCCCTTCCCCTGGCTTCTTCCCAGAGGCTGCTGGCGACAGGGCCTGCCCAAGACGGCATGTGCGCTGCCCAGCATCCACGGGGGGGCTGAAGGACGGGGGCCGACGGACCAGCAACCCGGCTGGGAACATCCCCCTCCCCCTGAGACAGGGCCTCTGCCCCACACTGCCCCTAGCACGCAGAGGGCCGGGGCAGGGAGCTGGGGCTGTACACACGAGGGCAGGGTGGGGGAGGGAGAGGAGTGCATGCGCTGCCGGAGGACCTGGCTGCTGGTAAGCTAGGGAGGGCGCCTGATGCAGAGCAGGGCTGGGGTGCTGGCCCCGCAAACTCCCAGGCTGAGGCCTCGCTCTCAAGGCCTGAGGGGACTAGGGCTGCGGGGAGGCGGGCAGGGCTGCACCGCCATTTCAGATAGCCTGAGGCAGGGGCTAGGTGACCACTGGCCGTGGGTCATGGAGGCAAGGTGGGTGAGGGGGATTGGGGATCCCCGGGAGGGGCGGGTCCCCGAGTGCAGGGGCGCTGTGCCAGGCAGGACTGTGAGGAGAGGGCAGGGAGGGATACGGGGCTGCAACCAGTGCAGAAAACGGAGGGTGAGCCACTGCTCACCAAGGGACACTGAGGCCGAGCTAATTCCCAAGGAAACCAGCAGGCAGCGCTGCGACGGGGGATGGCTACAGCCCCCCCCACAATCCTTCCCCCACTGGCCCCTTTAACCTGCCTGCCTCACTTGGCTGCCCGGCCTGGGTCGCCAGTGCCAGCCTGCAGCAGGAGCTCGGCTGGGAGAGCGCACCGCAAGCCACGCTGCCGGTCAGCCGGCTCTCAGTGCAGCGCCCCAGCCGGCTGTTGCCAGATCCATGCACCGGGGCGTTCTGCCTCACTTTCCCAAAGGGGCTTAGCCTCTCCGACAGAGTGCCACCCAGAGCCATCGCTGCCCACCCTAACCTTATCCTCCGCTTCGCGCTCTCAGCCCTGTTGCCTTCCTCTCCTCTCTTCCCAGTGCTCCTTCTCCACTCCCCTCCTCCTCCCTGCCCCCCACTTCCTCAATGGTCCTGCTTCCCCTCTCCTGTCACCATCCTACATGATCCTCCCTCGTCCTTGTGCTCTGTCCCTGAGCCCTCTGCTCCTGCCAGGGTAATCTGAGTGCATGATTTACATAGTCAGATCTTGATGTTCTGGAAATCCCCTTCTGTGGCCAAAAGCTTCCTCCCTGAGCTCAGAAGGCGTCATCCTCGCACTTCTTCTGCTTTCCTTTGTCAACCAAAGCAACAAAACAGACCAGCCCGGGCTGGTAAATACTGCAGCCACAGGAGCAGCGAAACCCCACTTCTGATGTCAATAGACACCAAGATGTCAGAAAAGCGGTGTCCTGTGCCGATGCATGTGCAAAAATGGCCTAGAAAAGCAGTAAACTGCAGTTTGTGGTCCACTCCCCCTATCCTTTCTGTCGGGTGCTCTCTGTCTGGTATCTGCTTCCTCACCTTTGTCCCCAAGCCATCTCACCCTCATCCCGTACAAAGTTGTAGGGAGAGAGCTTGGATAATAAAATTCATCGGAGCAAGCAAACAGGGAGCACCAGGATGTCTTAATTACTCAGGGCTCATCTGCATGCAGAGTTGCACCAGTTTCACAAGGTATTTCTGCAAAAGGTGGGGGAGGGGGACGGGACTCTGGTTTAAACCAGGCCCGGTTGGATTAGCAGGAGTTGAATAGGAACAAGTTTAAGCTGAACTGTGATCAGCCACTTCTGGACGGAGCTAAGTGTGTGCAGTCGGAGGGTTGCACCAATTGACCAAAACTGGTAAAACTAAGGTGCAAACGTGCCCTGGTTTAAGTTTCCTAGTCCAAGTTCCAAAGCTAGGTACAGTAATGCCAAGAGAGGAACAAGCTGGATTCCAATCTGCCTTATGCAGCAGCAGTCAAGTTGTAGGAAGGGGATATAGTGGTTTGGGAGAACACAACCTGCATTTCTGATGCCAGGTAGAAAATGCAGGGCTGGCAGCTAGAAAAATGGAGCCCGATGATCTAATAAAAGATTAGCTCACCCACCTTGTGTCTCTGCTGTCAGTTACGTTGGTGCACCCAGAATAGACAAACAGATGCTCACACTAGAGCCGGAGCTGGCAATGGTACAGCTGCTGGGTGCTAAACAGCTCTACGCGCTAGGAGTCCCTCACCAGAGCAGTTACGCTGTCAGAGAACTTGTCCTCCAGTGTAGATGGTGCACTGGCGTTTCAAGACCTATTGGGAGCATGTTTGCAGGATACCATGGGAAGAGCATTGTCTACATGAGTGCTTACAACAGTGCAATAGCTGTTATACTCCTGCAGTCCCACTCATCCCAGCAGCCTGGTCTATGACTACTTGGCTATGTCTACACTCGCGGCTTCTTGCGCGAGAAATATGCAAGTGAGGCATTTGCATACCGAATGAGCCACCTTTTTTGCAGAAGAGGCTCTTGCGCCAGAAGGAGCTGTCTACACGGCCCCTTCTTGCGCAACGAAAACCCTCTTGCGCAGTGTAGCCAGCTCCTTCTGGCGCAAGAGCCTCTTCTGCAAAAATGGCAGCTCGTTAGGTATGCAAATGAGGCTCGGCGATACTCCATGCTTAGCCTCACTTGCATATTTCTCACGCAAGCAGCCGCAAGTGTTGACATAGCCCTTGTGTATCCCATCATCCTTTTCCTGGCACTATCCCCCATACAAAGTTGTGGCCTCCGTCAAAGACCCCCTGGAGAGTTGGGATCAAACTCTTCAAAACTGAAAGGACTTTGAATCTTGCGTGAGTACTCCAGCACCAAGCAGTTCAGCCATTGAGCAGTGTGTCAAAACTTGGTAGTCCCTCTAGCGTGGCTTATCTGGGATGACACGGCAGGGCCGGCCCACAACATTTTGGCACCTGAGGCAGGGAGCTCAAATGACGCCCCCATACCCCTTCGCTTGGGCCAAAACTTTGAAAGATCTCTCGTGCCCTCCTTCCTCCAGCACAGCACTCCTCCATCTCTGTGCATCTAGAGCAGAGAGAATACATCTGCACCAGCAGCAGACATAATTTTCTACACTCCGGATCCTAGTGGTGCCCCCCCCAGTCTGGCACCAGAGGTGGCCACTTCAGTTCGCCTCATGGTAGGGCTGGAATCAGAATTCGACCCCTGGTGCACTTGATCTCACTGCAGCTGAGACTGGTGGGATAGCAGTGCCAATGGACTGTGCTGATCGCTGGCTAGGGAGTACAGGGCTGGCCAGGAAGAGGTATTTCTGTGCAACAGCAAACAGGCCTCCGAGGGAAGCCATTAAACACATGGGAATGTAGTAAAAAGAACAATCTTCTAGGAGCCAGGCAGGAACTGGATGATCTCATCAGCCTTTCTAGGATTCCATAACTGAATCACTAGGCTGTGGCTCTTGGTTGCACTTACTAAGAAGTGACGTACAGCCCCCCTCTTCGCGGGGATGGGCCCAGGAGAGCCCTTCTCGCTGTGTGTGGCTCCATATCAAAACCACTCCAGCTGTCTCAGGCCCCATCGTGGGGAATTCCCCTTCTCCTGCCTAAAAGTAAACTCGGCCGGGCTCCCCTTCCTGTGTTCGCTGAACAGCTGTGGAGCCTGGATCGAAGGCTGTCTCTCGCCAGCTCCCCTCGGCCCTACCTGGGTGAGTAACAGAGGGTTCTTTTACCTGGAGCATGTGTTAGAGAAAAGGAAGGGGAGACGAGTCAGTTGTTACATTGTGAATCAAGATTCTGGAACTATCGTGATAGCAAGAGACACTGCTCCTCTTCGACAGGAATAGATCCGAGTTTTTACCGTCTGTCAGGCTACGTATTTGCAGGTTTGGCTGAGACACTGTCTTTAAAATAAGTCCCTTTGTGGCTCAATATGGCTGTATTTAGATTTGCCTCCATGCTTTCTGCTGGCTCACGGGCTGCAGAAAAATAGACCGAAAGCTCCAGTTGGTCTAGAAGAGGAGATAATTTGACTGTTTTTCAGTCCCACACATTCCAGGGTGCATGTAGCACATAGGTGGTATATTCAACTATAGAACATAAGCATTTTTGTTTCCTGTACTGGTTTAAAATGCAGGATATGAGAGCTCTCAAAACCAGTCTTAGAACACGGTGAGCTCTGAAATTAAACCCCATTGCAAGGCATTGTTCTATTTGGAGCCGAGAGGGACAGAGCAGAGTTTACCTCTTGTAACATACTTTAGCGAGAGTGTTCTCTGATGTTTCCTGAGGTCTCCAGTGTCAAGTGACTGTGGTGTATGGGAAGCAGGCTTGCAGGAACCCAAGCCTGGAATGGCTGACCATGCTGTAAGGCAGGACTGAAATGTACAGGCAGACTTCTGAGAGCCCACCGTGGCTAGCAGGAGTTGCGACAGGTCATCATGGAGGTGCATAGGCTGAAAGCTGGGGTAGGAGGAATAGTTAAACTTCTCTGCTTGCAGTATGGATCCTCTGCTTGTTCTACAGCCTGCTGGACATATTCCCTAGCATCTTCCTGGCAAAAAAAATAGCTAATAGGTCAATGGAACACCAGGTAAAGTGTATGTGAAATGCTATGCTATATTGTGCAAAAATGGGGACAATTCCCTCAGGTGTCATTAGCTTTTTTCCCTGCCATTATCCAGCGTCGCTGCTCATGAACAACCATACAGAAGCCATGGAGCTGGGAAGGGTGGGGGAATGTGATAAGGAAACAGATTTCAATGTCAGGTTTCCATTATGAGAAAGCAAACAGCTCAGAAGGCCTACTCCCCTAGGCAGTAAATGGCAGGGGAATTCTCACAATCTGAGCTCCTCGTGATGCTGTACCTCGGCAGCCGCTCTTTGCACTGTACCTAGGCGTGCCCCACCAGCATTCTTACAGCCACACTACTCTTGACCTTCAGGCACAGTTCCCCTTGATATCCCGGGGTCTGATGTCCTGAGGTCCAAACTTGGGACATTCTCTAGCATAAGAACATCCACATAAAGGCCCAGGGTTTTCTATTCTGATTCTCCCCTCCCGAGAGCCAAGGGGTCCTTGCTGACAGCTACACTGATTCTCCTTCTATCCCCAGTAGAAATGCAGCAATAATGCCAGGTGCTTCAGAGGGAATGGACAGAACTGACAGTCACCAAGTGATCCACTCCCGGCATCAGGTGTCCCTAGTCTCGGACTGTCGGAAGCAGACACCCATAATTTGAGGTTGTTGGCTTTCTCTGTAATATTCATAATTTTATAGCCCTCTATCATATATCCCCCGCCCCTCTTTAGTTGCCTCTTTGCTAAGCTGAAAATCTCGTTCTAAGTCTCTCCTTGTATGGAAACTGACCAGAGAAGGGCAACAAAAATGATTAAGGATATGGGACAGTTTCCATTTCTAATATCTTTTCTCAGCTGGAGCAACTAGATCTGCTTACAGCATTGCAGGGGTGGGCGCACATGGATTTATATAGTGGCATTATGATGCTCTCTGATTATCTGGCTCTTTCCAAATGGTTCCTAACATTTGGTTAGTTTTTTGACTGTTGCTGCATATTGAGCAGAAGGAAACAGATGGCAGAATCCCACAGCTATATCATCCGCATGGGACCTGCTCTCCCTGCAAATCACAAAGCCCACCATAAGTGTCTCAATGATTACTGATCCTGTCAGATGTAAGCAGACAGTCTGTGGGCATCTAGCATACAGGACAAAGACCATCTTTTTGTTCTGTGTTCGTACAGTAGTGGCCGTCCGAGGATGCTGCTGTTTCCTATGGCAATATAAATAGTAATAATATAATTAGATGCAGGCCTAAAGGTTTTTTTTTTTGTTCTGAATAGCTCTGTGGGTTGGAGAAAGGAAGCGGCAGATTGTAAGCAGACCAACATTAAGTGCAGGCACAAGAGTGGCATTACCCACTTCCATCCAGGAGTGGAAATCCCCCTCCACATACGTAACCATTTGAGAAAGACAATCAGCCTTCTGCCGCCAAGGTGGATCAGTGACTTGAAGACTCCAGAACAGCTGTGCGCTAAAATTAGGAAGGGAAATTTAGGGAGATAAAGACATTGCCTCTTCCTGCTCTTTGCGTTACAAAGTATTCCGTAGCAATGATCCGGCATGCTACAGCTCAGACGACTGATCCCATATGGCATGGGGCTGTCCGTCCAGAATGCTCCAGAACAACAGTGTACAACACTGATTTTGCAGGGCACAGAGCCATCAGCCCAGAATGCTCCAAGTGTCAGTGTGCAACCCCCATGTCACAGGGTAGGGGGGCTGTCTGTCTAGCACAGTGGGGTTGTACCCCACAGTGTACAACCCTAATGCTGGTGGGCAGTCCAGAGCACTAGTGTCATCTTCTGATGGTCCCTACCCAGAGAGGAAAGTAAGTACTGGGAGGAGCTGGTGGCAGTGGCCCCCATCTGGGTAAGGCGGTAAGAGTTTTAACGGGTTAGCCAATAAGCTTCCACTCATCAGTTCCTATTACGGGTTAAACTCCCGTGGAGCTGGCAAGTTAAAAATACCAGTGTTTAACCATGTCACCTATCAAATTGTAATTGTTTATACAGTTAGGGTTTTTAATCCTTTTTTACATCCGTACCCCTGGGGCAGGCCCTGGGCCCAGCCCTAGCGGCAGAATCAGCCCCCATGATCTGTTCCTGGCCGCACCGCTCCTGGGGCAACCCTGGCAGGCCGGCTTGTGCCGCAGCAGCCCAGCTCTTGCCCTGGCTCCAGCCCCGATGACTGCAGCGGTGGCCCGGCTCTGGATGCCATCCAGCCAATATGGCTCGGACCAGGGCCCAGCCCACATCTGGCTGCTGCAGCCTGTCCTCAGCCCCAATCCTAGGGCCAGCCCTGTGTCCAGCCTCCATTTAGCCATGAGAGGGGCTGGTGGCAGCCCTGCTCCTGCTGCAGTGGGAATAGGAGGGGAGGCAGAATCCGCCCCCGCCCAGCCATGGCAATACTGGTTTGGTCGTGGTTGCAGTGGCCTGGCTCCAACCCACAGCCTAACCCCCACCCCCCCGTCCTGAGTTCCTCATGCACCCAACCTTGACTCCTGGCCCTCCCACACTCCTACCCTGAGCCCCTCAAACACCCCAGCCCTGATTCCTGCATCCCCACACCCCTGTCCTGCCCTGACTCCTGCCCCCCCCCACATCCCCAGCCCTCTGCCCTGACTCCTGCATCCCCACACCCCTGTCCTGCCCTGACTCCTGCCCCCCCACATCCCCAGCCCTCTGCCCTGACTCCTGCACCCCCACACCCCTGTCCTGCCCTGACTCCTGCCCCCCCCACATCCCCAGCCCTGACTCCTGCATCCCCACACCCCTGTCCTGCCCTGACTCCTGCCCCCCCCACATCCCCAGCCCTGACTCCTGCATCCCCACACCCCTGTCCTGCCCTGACTCCTGCCCCCCCCCACATCCCCAGCCCTGACTCCTGCATCCCCACACCCCTGTCCTGCCCTGACTCCTGCCCCCCCCCCCACATCCCCAGCCCTGACTCCTGCATCCCCACACCCCTGTCCTGCCCTGACTCCTGCCCCCCCCACATCCCCAGCCCTCTGCCTTGACTCCTGCACCACCACCCCCCTGTCCTGCCCTGAATCCTGCCCCCCATCCCCAGCCCTCTGCCCCGACTCCTGCACCCCCATCCCCCTGTCCTGCCCTGAATCCTGCCCCCCATCCCCAGCCCTCTGCCCTGACTCCTGCCCTCCCATCCCCAGCCTCCTGCCCTGACTCCTGCCCCCCCATCCCCAGCCCCCTGCCCTGACTCCTGCCCTCCCATCCCCAGCCCCCTGCCCTAATTCCTGCACCCCCACCCCCTGTCCTGCCCTGACTCCTGCCCCCCCATCCCCAGCCCCCTGACTCCTGCACCCCCACCCCCTGTCCTGCCCTGAATCCTGCCCCCCATCCCCAGCCCTCTGCCCTGACTCCTGCACCCCCACCCTCCTGTCCTGCCCTGAATCCTGCCCCCCATCCCCAGCCCCCTGCCCTGACTCCTGCACCCCCACCCCCTGTCCTGAGTGCCCCCCCATGCCCCACATGTCAATGTCTGGGGTGCTGTGTATCAACCCCCCGGGGCGGGCTGTGACGGGCCAGAGCCTGTACGGAAGGGAGGCTCCTCTCAGCCCCGCGCTGCCTTGCAGCCTCCTGCGCGTCCCCCCCCATCTCTGCCGGGCGAGGGGCGGGGCGCCGGGGGGGCGGTTCGCTCGCGGCCCGTCACTCACCGCCGGGAATTTCCAGGGGAGGCGGCGCCGTCGCGCGCTTCCTGCTGCGGCTGCCGGAGCCCGACGTCCCTGCTGCGGGGCCAGGTAGGGCTGCAGCCAGCGCGCCGCGGGGGGGCTGCCTGCTGGCTCCGGGCTGTTGGGGGGCTGGGCGGCTCCTGGAGGGCTGGGCTGGGTGTTGGGGGGGGGAGCTGGGCAGCTCCTGGAGGGCTGGGCTAGCTGCGTGGGGGGGCTGGGCTGGGGGGGGGGCTGGGCGGCTCTTGGAGGGCTGGGCTAGCTGCGTGGGGGGGCTGGGCTGGGTGTTGGGGGGGGAGCTGGGCGGCTCTTGGAGGGCTGGGCTAGCTGCGTGGGGGGGCTGGTTGCTGGAGAGGGGGGCTGGGCTGGGTGTTGGGGGGGGGAGCTGGGCGGCTCCTGGAGGGCTGGGCTAGCTGCGTGGGGGGGCTGGTTGCTGGAGAGGGGGGCTGGGCTGGGTGTTGGGGGGGGAGCTGGGCGGCTCCTGGAGGGCTGGGCTAGCTGCGTGGGGGGGCTGGTTGCTGGAGAGGGGGGCTGGGCTGGGTGTTGGGGGGGGAGCTGGGCGGCTCTTGGAGGGCTGGGCTAGCTGCGTGGGGAGGCTGGTTGCTGGAGAGGGGGGCTGGGCTGGGTGTTGGGGGGAGCTGGGCGGCTCTTGGAGGGCTGGGCTAGCTGCGTGGGGGGGCTGGTTGCTGGAGAGGGGGGCTGGGCTGGGTGTTGGGGGGGGAGCTGGGCGGCTCCTGGAGGGCTGGGCTAGCTGCGTGGGGGGGCTGGTTGCTGGAGAGGGGGGCTGGGCTGGGTGTTGGGGGGGGAGCTGGGCGGCTCTTGGAGGGCTGGGCTAGCTGCGTGGGGGGGCTGGTTGCTGGAGAGGGGGGCTGGGCTGGGTGTTGGGGGGGGAGCTGGGCGGCTCCTGGAGGGCTGGGCTAGCTGCGTGGGGGGGCTGGTTGCTGGAGAGGGGGGCTGGGCTGGGTGTTGGGGGGGGAGCTGGGCGGCTCTTGGAGGGCTGGGCTAGCTGCGTGGGGGGGCTGGTTGCTGGAGAGGGGGGCTGGGCTGGGTGTTGGGGGGGGAGCTGGGCGGCTCTTGGAGGGCTGGGCTAGCTGCGTGGGGGGGCTGGTTGCTGGAGAGGGGGGCTGGGCTGGGTGTTGGGGGGGGAGCTGGGCGGCTCTTGGAGGGCTGGGCTAGCTGCGTGGGGGGGCTGGTTGCTGGAGAGTGGGGCTGGGCTGGGTGTTGGGGGGGGGAGCTGGGCGGCTCTTGGAGGGCTGGGCTAACTGCGTGCGGGGCTGACTGGAGGGCTCCTGGAAGGGGGCTGGGCTGGCTGCTGGGGGGCTGGATCCTAGGGGAAGCCTGGCTGCTGGGGGGCGGGGGGCTAGGCTAGCTGAGTGTTTGTAAAGCAAACGTGGACTTGAGCCATGGGGCTTCTCCCCCCCCCTTCTTTCTCCCCTCCCAGCTTATCTGTTTTTGGGAGCTTCCTGCTTTCCCCTGTGCTGGTCTCCCCCCCCCCCCCCCAAAGGAAGCAGCCTAGGTGTGGGAATGGAGGGGAGGGGAGGGGGGGGGGTGAGGTGTGCACACACACCACAGGCAAGCTCTTATTGCAGGGAGGGTGTGTGTTAATGGAAGTGACACGCATACCATGGGCAAGCTCTTATTGCGGTGGGGGGTGCCAATGGTAGTGACACACACACCATAGGCAAGCTCTTATTGTGGGGCGGGGAGGGGGTGGTATCAATGGAAATGATACACACACACACACACCCCATGGGCAAGCTTTTATTGCAGGGGTTTCATGGAAGTAACACACTATTATGTTCCCCTGGAACTGTGGGGCTTCTGGGGTTTTGTTCCTCCTCAGCCTGTCCATGCAGGATCTGTTAGTACCGTTGTTTCAGGGCTGATAATAGGTTCAGTATCGTGGAAGCTGGGTTGTGGGCAGAGGAGGGGGAGTAAAATCACCCTCTTGGTGACTCTACAGACCTCTCACGTGTTCCTCCCCCCCACTGAACCAAGTGACTAACTCTTTCTGAGCCTGACTTGAGGATTCATGGACTTGCTGTGGAATGGCTGAGATGCTGTATCCACCAGACAAATCATGAGACCTCGCACTGCAAGCTTGTTCACCCCTAAGATCCCCAACAGTGCTATACTCCCCTGGAGGAGTCAACCTGTGGAACTCCTTTCCAGAAGATGCGATGGAGGTTAGAACTTTAACAGGGTTCAAAGAAGAGCTAGATTGGTTCATGGAAGTTAGGTCCATCAATGGCTATTAGCCAGGATGGGCAGGAATCGTATCCCTAGCCTCTGTTTCTCTGGCGGTGGGTGACAGGGGAGGGATCATGTGAGGATTACCTGTTGTGATCCCTCCCTCTGGAGCATCTGGTATTGGCCACTGTCGGCAGACAGGATACTGGGCTAGGTGGACCTTTGGTCTAACCCAGTACGGCCGTTCTTATGTGGAGGGCCCTTTGGGTGCTGTGTGTGTGTAGTAAGGCATAGGGGATGTTACTTGCTGTCCATGCATACTGTGGCTCTTGGGATGTCCTGGAAAATGGGGGTGCTGCTGCTTGTAAGTGCCACTTACAGCACTGTCTTGAGGGCAGTGTGTGTCATAATAGTATCCCTTAAAACGGCAGCCTCCAGAAGAAAATCTGGCCCATTCGTAGGAGCCGTTTGAGGCTCCCTGCAGTCTGTGCTTCTCCCCACTTGGATGCACTGCTCTCATACAGGCTTTTTAATCCAAGGGTCTCTGTGGATTTCATGAGCATGCGTTTCTTAAACCTTGGAACCTTCCTGGGATAATGATGCGTAGGATTATCTCTGCTGTATTGATGGGAGACGTTGATCCTCAAAGAAACTTGCCTAGCTCACGTCACTAATGTGTAGAACTCAGGATGCCTGACTACCCGTCCTCTGATCTGATGGCGAGACACAGCCTTTCCAGCTGCTAGTCTTGTTGCAGATTGACCAAATCAGACAGGGCATGTCGTGCATGGAAGGCCTCAGAACTGGCCTTTGAAGAGTGTCTGATGGACACCTGGTTTTGTGTGCTTCCAGTCAACGAATTTGATGGTGGTATGAGAAGGAAAACACTTCTCAATAGTGAAACCAGTTGTGATTTCAAAGCATGCCATCCTAGCTGACCTTTGTTCTCCTTGCAGTTTGTCTTTCCAGATTTTCATTTACCTGGCTTTGACAGAGAGGCAAAGATGAGACCATGGAAAATATAACTTGCTTTTTGTCTTTGAGTTATACCAAGGGTTACTGATCTGTGTAATCCACGGACCATCAGTGGTCCACAGAGAACTAGCTAGACGTATGGGGCTGGCATTTCTCCTTGCTTCCAGCTCCTGTGTCACACAGACAACTGAAAATAAGACCTAATAGTAATTAGAGATGTGATAGTGTACATGTTTAAATGGTTAACTGATGAGCCTAAAACAGAGGCAGGAGCGGGAGGGGCAGGTGGCTCTGTGGGAGCCAGTGCACGCAGGCTTTTAAACAAGGTCCCTGGAGAGGGGTGTACACAGCACCTATTTGTAAAAAAGGGAGCCTAACTTTAATATATATCAGCCTAACTTTGATACCTGCAAAGATACTGGAACAAATGATTAAGCAATCCATTTGTAAGCACCTAAAGAATAATCGGGTTATAAGAAATAGACAACGTGGATTTGTAAAGAAGAAATCATGGCCTCCCCACCTAATTTCCTTATTTGATAAGGTTATTGGCCTGGTGGATCGGAGAAGCAATAGACGTGATGTACCTTGATGTTAACAAGGTGTTTGCTGCAGACCCTCATGACATTCTCATATGCAAACTAGGAAATTATGGTTCAGATGAAATAACTGCAAGATTGTTGCATAACTGGTTGAAAGACCATACTCAGACAGTAAGATCTTAATGGTTTTCTGGAACCCGGTGGGAGAGGGGGTATCTACTGGGGCCCTGCATTGGATCTGCCCTACACCTGGTACTAGTTAATATTTTATTAATGACTTGGAAAAGAGAGTATGCTTATAAAATCTGCAGATGATACCAAGATGGGAGGGGTGGAAGCACTTGGGACCACAAGATTAGAGTTCAAAATGACTTTGGTAAATAGGGAGAATTGATCTGAAATTAACTAAGAGGAAATTCATTAAAGACAAGTGAAAAATACTGCACTTCGGAAGGAAAATCAAATGCATGAGTCCAAACTGAGGACTAGCTGACTAGACAGCAGTAATAAAGAAAAGGATCTGGGAATTGTAGAGGGTGACAAATTGAATATGTGACAACAATGTAATACATTTGTGCAAAAGCTAATTATTATTCTGGGGGGATTTGCAGGAGTGTAGTATGTAAAATATGAAATAATTGTTCTGCTTTGCTTAAGCACTGGCAGGGCTTCAGCTGGAGTACTGTATCCAGTTCTGGGCACTATACTTTCAGAAAAATGTGGACACCTTTGAGAGGGTTCAAAGGAGAGCAACACATGATAAAAGGTTTAGAACAGCTGACCTATGAGGAATTCTTAAACAAAAACTAGTCATGCTTAGTCCTGAGGGAAAGAAGACTGAGGGGGGCTCCTGATAATAGTCTTCACATATGTTAAGGGCTGTTATAAAGAGGACAATCAGTCATTCCACTTGTCCATTGAAGATAGGACAAGAAGTAATAGACTTAATTTGAAGCAAGGAAGATTTGAGTTAGGTATTAGGAAAAACTTCCTAATTAAGCCCAGGCCCAATCTACGGGGAAGGTCGGCTGAAGATACACAATGCCGGCTATGTAAAAAACATAGCTGGAGTCGACGTACCTTAAGCCAAGCTTCAGTGCCTCCTTTACGAGGAGTAAGCGTATCGGGGAGGGAGGCACACCCTCAGCATTTGTTTTAGTCTTTACTAGACTCGCTAAATGAAATGCCAGATCAACCGCTGCAGCGTCCATCTTCCTGCAAGTGGAGAAGTGACTTTTTAAAAAGACTGGTTAAGTATTGCAACTAGCTTCCAAGAGAGGTTGTGGAATGCCCATCGTTAGAGGCAGGTTAGACAAACACTTATCAGGGATGGTCTAGTTATACTTGGTCTGTGGAAACACAGGTGGCTAAACTCGACATCGTCTTGAATCCCTTCCAGCCCCCTACAGGGTTCTCTGAAATTCTTGCCGTCATTCCAGTGTTAATTTTCTGTGTACTCAATTGTTGTAATGACTCCAGGGATGTTGCGTGGTCCCAAGTTGGAGAGGAGGTGTCTGGGAGCCAGTCTCTCCATTAAGATGTGCGCTGTACTATGGGAGAAGTTTGGGAGCCCTAGATTTTGGGTTGCAGCTTGTAGGTAACTTGCTGTTGACTGATTTCAGAGGGGTAGCCGTGTTTAGTCTATTTCAGCAAAAACAAGGAGTCTGGTGGCACCTTAAAGACTAGCTTGTTAAAGACTAAATTTTTAATCTTTAAGGTGCCACCGGACTCCTTGTTGTTTTTATTGTTGATTGAGTTTTGCTTTCTCTCTCTCTTCCCCTTTCTGACCTCCATGCATTAGCTAGCAAAGCTGTTCCTGGAGCAGACTTGGTCACAGACTTGTCAGCTGTCTCCGTTGCAAGCTGTGGTGAATTTCTTCCCAGATGTAGCACTCCTGGAAGTGGTACCCTCTTGCATGTGTTGAACTCAGTGCTGCCTCCAGATCCGCCGCCCAGGCACGGGGAGAAGAGGTAGCCCAGCTACAGCCTGTGCCACACCTGGGCGGCAGTTTCTGGATCTTTATTAGCACTCTCTATGCCGTGATTGCTGCTGATATATCTGGGTGTATGCTGTGATTTTTTTTTTCCCCTACTGCTGCAGCTGAGGAGATGGCATTGAGAGCCAGGCAGCTGGTTTAAATTTGTGTTGCTCTTCCCCATCTCCTGTCCTCCCCTTTTATTAGCGATGATTTGAAAGTTCCTTGCAAGCCCTACAATGAGCTGCGCCTGCTGCCTGCCATAGCCAGCTCTCCTTCAGGGGACCAAGGTACCACATGGGCTAGGGTACCACATGGGCATTAGCTTGACTGGCTCACTAATGCAGAGGCTAAACTGTTTGACCTCAGTTATTTCACTTGAGTTGAGAATACCCTTTTCCCCCCTGTAAAGACAAGGCCTGGCTGTCCTGTCTCTGAATGCAGCTGAGGTGAAATGTGAAGAGAATGCAGCATCTCACCAGCCTTTGGAAGAATTGTGGGCTGGCCAGTGGTTAGGAGACTAAACTGGGGCACTCAGGAGACCTGGATTCAACTTTTTTTGCTCTGCCACAGACTCCCTGTGTGACCTTGGGCAAGTCCCTCGTGTCTCAAGATCTCCATCTGTACTAAGGGGATAATAGCAATGCCGTACCTTCCATGGGAAAATAAATGTTAACCTGATCACAGAATCTGAGCATCTTTAAGAGGACTTTTCTCAGGCTAGCTTGCTGATCAGGGAAGCTCACTTCGACTTAATCCCCACCTCACTGTGATCAGTGAAATTATCCAGTGGTGCAATCTCCTATCATTTTATATTGTGCCATGATATTTACTGTTTTCCCTAAATCCCCAGCTTCTGGTGTCAAGTTATTTCACAAGAAACTTGACTTTCATTTAGTAACCAAATAAATGAATTCCCAGTGCTTGTAGTTGTGGAGAAAAGCTTGAAAACCTGAACCCCTCCCATACAGGTTCAGAAACAGGCAAATAAATCCGAAACTCCTGATTTTTAAAACACAATCTCATGGTTTTTGAACACTTGCTTTAACAGTACTGTTCTCATGCTGTTTCATTGTATTGCCTCCATTAGAAATGTAGGGTTAGATCTAGCCTCATTGGTGCCCTTTGCTGCCAGAGTTAAATGGAGCCTTTCCCGTTAAGGTTGTTGCTGGGTTTGTAATTTTCATTCTAGTGGGGGTGCTTCATGCATTCCAGCTTTTCCTGGGCATCCGTTGTTGTTGTTGTTGTTGTTGAATATTTGTATTATCATAGGGCAGGGCTACTCCACTTTGGAAACTCCAGGGGCCACAATGATACTCACAGCACATGTCAAGGGCCACAACTTAAGTGTGGTTGCATGTACATGCAAATATATACATGCAAATAGCTTCTTTCACATGGACAGGCATGAATACAAAGATTAAGGCAAGACTACACAACACACAGGCCCCGTTTAGGTCAGTTCAGCTGATATTAATAAAATGCACCGATTTCCATCCATGTGACAGCACTTTTAAGGAGCAATGACAGTCCAGGAATTTAACTCTTAAAAAGCATCTCAACAGAAGACCATGATATTGACTCGGCATTGTGGAGCGTGTTCCTAGTGGAGGCCATGTTCAAAGGATCCCACCCGTGAGCCGCGTGTTGAGCCCCGCGTAAACCCAAACTGCATTGCAGGCCATAAACAAATAGGCCGCATACAGCCGTGTGTTGAGTAGCCCTGTCATAGGGCTTAGCAGCCTCCGTCATAGACCAGAACCCTAGGGTATCAGGTGCTGTACAAGCACACAACAAAAAACAATCCCCATCTCAAAGAGCTTACGATGAACACGGCAAATTGTCAGTCATTTTTCTTGTCTCATGTCCGGGAAACCTAGTACAGGACCAGATAGGAGTGCTACCAGATTGCCGGTTCCTAGTAATACTCATTTACATAATTACTAATAACACACACATGCAATTTGGCCCAGCGCCCCTCCTCCATCCCACTGTGCTTCCTGAATTATAAAGATGCTTTCTCGGAGGCAGTGTGGAAAGGACAGGACCAGAATGGCATGAGCTCCAGCTATTGTAAGCTTTGATATCCCAGAAATGTGCCTCTCTACATGTATAAAGAGCCATGTAAATTTCCAGCACGGCATACATGTTTTGTAATAATAATATTAGGTGTGAATGAACGAACACTTGTAAGAGCTGAGGTAAGGAGGTCTGTTTCCCTGCTGTCCTCAGAAAGCTTTTCAGTTATTACCCTAACATGCTGTTTCCTGCCATTTAGAAACCACGATTCTAAATACAGGTACTAACAACGTCTACGGGCATTCTGATCTGTTTATTAATGTGCCTCGGACCACGCCTGAAAAGCTGGCATTGTCATGGTACAGCAACGTCACGTGGTGACCTCAGCCGTGTCAGGGCAGAGTAACTCCCCAAACACGTGTCGTGTTGGGTAGTCAGATGTGCTGAACGAGTTGGTCTAGATCAGCAGTGCTCAGTCTCCGTTGCACTGTGATCCGATTTGGACACCGTATGTTACCACGTGAACCCAGGAGGGACCGAACACCAAGCTTGCCTGAGCCCTGTTACTGTGGGTGGGTGGAGGATTGGAGAGTCAAAAGGGATTCTTCCCTGAGCTGGAGGTATGAAACCTTAGCCTGGGGTAGTGGGGCTTTGGCTTCAGACTTGCTGGGGGCCAGGGCCAACACCAGCCCTGGCGACCTCATTAACATGAGGTTGCGTGACCCACTTTGGGGACCTGACCCACAATTTGAGAACCCCTGGTCTAAATGCATCTGAGGTCACTGTTAAGGTCTAAAGGTAGAGAGCGATTTGGGTGACTGAGTATCTGTTGGAGAGGGAAGTGAGGGCTATCTGCAGGTGTGTTATTGATAGCATTAGCAGCAATGTAAAGGTGGAAGGGAATGCACAAGTCCTTCTCCTTATCTTATTTCTGTGCTTCTGTGGTTTTGGGTAGAGGAGATGCATCACGCTGCAGCTTCTGCTGTTGCTAAATGTCGGTATTGTCTCCCACAAAAACAGTGATGGGAGACAGCGAACAATAATGGGCATTGATGCATGTGCATCCCAGGTAGCTGGACTCACGGTGTTTATTCTGGAAACAGCAACACTCAAACAAGATTTTTTTTTTTTTGTCAAGCGTTCGTAAGTATTTCAAAGGGCAAAATAAGCAATAGGAAGAGAAGTGAGTCTTTGACAGCCTTTTTTTGTAGGGCTAGAGCAGCGGTTCCCAACCTTTGCCAGATGAGGATCCATTTTGACAAATCGGGAAGGCTTGGTGACCCAGGGCAATTCAAACAATGCATGAATGGCTCCTTAAGAGCCACCTGGGGAGGCACCTGGCGACCCTTTTGAAATGTAATGGTGACCCATATTTGGATCCTGACCCATAGGTTGGAAAATCCTGAGCTAGAGGCTTAGCTGATCTTGTAATACTCAGTCGATCTGACCCACAGAAAACATGAAGGCTGTTTTGCACAGGGCTTGTAGTTTCACTTGCCGATGGTGGATACGAAAAACAGCTCAGTGACTGAGGGAGCCAAGAGGAGCTGCTGCACCATCGGTTCCTGCAGAATTTCAGCTTTTATTTAAAATAAGAGTTCTAGCTATTATGGTTATGAAGATAACTTTGCAAATGGGGCACAGTGGCTTCCTGAGTCTGCTGGCAGCTTCACTGTCAGTGGTGCTGCTCAGTTTCCTCAAGCAGCAGCAAAGTCCACAAAATGTATTTTGCTTCATTTTAAATGCTGCTGATTGGAGTTTTAAAGGCTGCAAAGAAAGCATGTCAGTTTTACTCTGATGTTTTGGAAAGCTGTGATCAGCAGGTGAAGCAGGTACTGGTGGGAGGAGAAATTAGAATACTGGAGGCTTGGGTAAGGGTAGATTAAAATAGAGCTCTTAGCTTCCCAAAAGAGAATAGAGTAAATAAGCAGCATCCATGGCCAACATCCTGCAAAAATACCATCTCGCACCTTTGTGGTAGGAGGGGTTTAGCTTCGCATCAGGGCACGGCTGCTAAAATCTCACTACTGGTGCTCCTTTACTTTGGTCTCTGTCTGATAGATTTAGTCCTCTGATAATTGCTTCCAGTAGGAAGCTATAAGACAAATGGTTTTCCTATTTGCCAACAAACCTGCCCCTCGGTATGGCACCGCCCCGGGGAGTTACAAGAGGAGCTGGGAAAAGAAATTGACAAGCCATTTTTTCAGTGACAAATGTTGTTTCATCAAAACCGAAATGTCATGAGAGCATCTATCTGTTTGGACAGCCATTTTATTAGGAGTTTGTTTGTTTTTTTATCTGGGATGGAATTTCTACACAGAGGGTATGCTTGCATTGGAGCTGGGCAGTGTAATTTCCACCTGGAGTAGACATACTCCTGCCATATGTTTTGAGCTGGCGCGCAAAACCTGCAAGTGTCCCCATGGTCAGTGGGACAGTCTAGCTGCCCCAAGTACAATCCTGTAAGAGACTGTAGGTACATACTTGGGGCGACTAGTCTGTCTTGCAGCTCACTCTACCAGGGCTGCTTTTCTATTTTGTTTCATGCTTGCGTGATCAGAACGTGTCTGGAAATTCCACCTTCTTCAGCTCCAAGGTAGAGAAAACCCAGAGACAGAGATGAACATCGGTGATAGTCCAGTGGTTAAGGCGCTCTCCTGGGTTGGTAGGAGACCCTACTGTGAAGCAAATAGAGCAGGGACTAGAACCACTAGACCAGGGCTACTCAACCCGCTGCCTGTTTGTTTGTGGCCCGTGGTGTGATTTGGATTTACGTGGGGCTCAAAACGCGGCCTGCAGGTGGAGCCAAAACAAAAAAGTAGTCAATATAATGGTCGTCAGTTGACATGCGTTTCAGTAGTGAAATTCCTGGATTGTCATCATATATATAGTAGCCCAGTGTCTGAGAGTCTGTAACGCCGAAATGCTGGCTGTTCCTTCTGGGCGGCGCTGTTGCCTGAGTTGCTGGCTGTTCCCTCTGGGCGGTCGGTGCTGCATGGGAAGTGCGGGGCCCAAACAGCCGCTTGCTCCCCTGCGGCGGCCCGGCTGAGCGACGCAGAAGTCAGCCGAGTGCCACGGTGGGAGGCGAAGGGGAGCAGGGTGGTGACATGCGGCGTGACAGCGGCTCCAGGCCCCGCCCCCGGCCGTGAACGTCACTGCCCCGCCCCTCTTCGCCTCCCGCCGTGGCGCTCAGCTGATTTCTGCGCTGCTCAGCCAGGCCGCCACGTGGGAGCAAGCGGCGCAAGAGACCGTTTGGGCTCCGTGGCCCCCATGCCGCACGGGGAGTGCGGTGCCCAAATGGCCATTTGGTCTCCGCAGTCCCCCGAGTGACAGGCGGGGGGGGGAGGAGAAGTGAAAGAGAGAGAGGCGTGGGGAGGCAGCAGGAGAGAGGAGGAGAGAGACGGAGCGAGAGACCGGAGGCTCAGGAGAGAAGACCAACGTGGAGGAGAGACCTGAAAATCCCATCTTATGACGGGCTAATTGGCTAGCTGCTCATTAAAAGTGCTGTCATATGGGTGGAAATCAGGTAACCATTGCATTTTATTCATATCAGCAGAACTGACTTACGTGGAGCCTGCGTGTTGCGTAGTCTTGCCTTAAACTTTGTATTCATATCTGTCAGTGTGAAAATCTATTTGCATATCTATTTGCATGTATATGCAGACACCCTTAAGTGGCGGCTCTCGGCGTGTGCTGTGAATATCATTGTGGCTGTGGGGCTTCCAAAGTTGAGTAGCCCTCGTCTAGACTATTGGCTATTCTGGGATGTGTGTCTCCCGCTTTAAAAAAAAAAAAAAAAATCCCCAAATAAAAAATGTCCCAAGGTCTCTGTTTCATGTGCGATCAGAATGAAAACAAATTTTGAAACCTTGTTTTTTTGAAACCTCAAAATAGTTGTTTAGTAGCCAGCCCTCATTGTAAATCAAAGTCTGGCATGGTCTCTGCAGGCAGTGGGCTGGGAGTTACCCTCACTCTAGGCCGAATTCACTGTAGCACGGTTCGGATTTTGTTCTCCATGTTAAGCTCCTCATTCTGGAAAGTCCCTTCCCACAAACAGCTCCCCACCCTGCAAGTTTTCTGGCACACGCGTCCCCCTCAGGCTCCACCTCCAAGGATATGGGTGCACGGTAGCTGGGAGTGTGCTTCCCAGCGTGGGAAAAGAGACGTGCACTGGAGCTTCTCGAGCACGAGTGTGGCTGTGGTAGCCAGCTACGTACGCCCCGAGGGGTTAGGTGGGCGTGTGGGAGAGCTATTTGTAGAATACTTGTATCTGGACGGAGAAACGACTGGAGTTCTCACTAAGACGTAAAGCAGCGATAGCCCCCGCGGTATCTACCTTCCTGGTCACAGACATCCGTATTCTTGCTGCTTTCCAGTAAATAAAGGCTGAAGCACTTTTGCTTTCATTCTGAGGAGAGTTACTGTCCTCAGCAGGCGTCCTTTGGAAAGCCAAGCGTTCTGCTAGAGGAGTTGGAATGAGATTCCTGGTCTGCGCTGGGCTGTCTTGTGTTGCAAGAAGGAAATCTCCCGTGTACGGATTGGCTGATGTAGAGTACCATTTCTCCCGTGTGCTGTGCCGGTGACTCCTGATGGTTGGCACACCTGCGTCCTCACTCTGCCAGTGGAGAGGAGCTTCTGTTCCAATTTCCTGTGAGTGCCAGGGGTCTTGCTGCAGGGTTTGGTGGTGTCTAAGGGGAGTGCGGGACAGAGCCGCAGGCTGTGGGAGGAAAGAGGAGCTCTGAGAGAGGTTCACTAACTGGAAAGGTGATTCTGGGCATCCCAATACTGTTTGTTCGGGGGGGTGGGATCTGAATCAGCGCAGAGCTGGGCGAGTTCATGAGTGGGATTGTGATGAGGCTGCTTGTACGTGGGGGGGGCAAAGCTCAGCAGCTGTGGGGCTCACTGCTAGCACCTTCCTAAAAGCACAGGCTTCAGATCTTCACCTTTGGGGGCATCTGGGATTGGGACTCACCCATGGACTCTGCGGTGGTGCTAGTAACGTTCTGTTACTCCAGGGCTGGCTCATGTGCTCAGGGTCGAACTCCGAGGTGGGGAACCTTTTTTGGGTCAGGAGCCAGAGGGGAAAAGAAAAGACAACCCCTCGCTGACAGGGCTCCGAACTGAGAAAGAGAAAGACCCTCCCCGCATTCCCCTCGCACATCAGAACCTAGTGGGGTCCAGGCTCGTAGATTTTGTGTGCTCCAGTCCCACAATAGGCTCGGGCTCCCCAGTGCTAGGGTGGGGGGAGCCCTGAGCCTCAGGAGCTGGATCCAGGCAAACCGAGGGCCTCATCCGAGATTCCCCGCCTCTGGTTTGATGGTCACATGGGGGTCGGGCAGGAATTCTCCCCGGTCTGCCTGGCAGTGGTCTTGGGGACTTTTCACCTTCTTCTGCGGAGGGTGGGTTGCTTGCCGGAGTTATCTGGGTGTATCTCACTTAATCATTTCACTGCCATCGCAGGGCCTCGGGGAGGGGGGGGGGGGTGCGCCTGGGTCCTGCCTGTTCCCTTTGTGTGACACGTAATAGCCTGCTCTCCTGTGGGAGGGTCTAATTTCGGTTGCGGGGTTGAGGTGTGGGGGTGGGGTGGTGCTGGTGGCCTGTGATGTACAGGAGATCAGATGAGAGGATCTGGTGGGTCTTAAACTCTGACTCTTCAGGTCCACCCCCGTACACACTGAAAATGCCTGGTAGGAGTCAATCCGGATCGGCACAGAATCCCCCCCATCTCCCCTCGCTGCTGTCAAAGGTCCACATGCAGGCCTGCAGCCCGGTGGTACGGAGTCACAACTTTATTACGGGATTCACAATATTTGGTGGGGATTTTTTTCCTTAAAATCCCAGCTCCTGGCATGATGGGAGCCCTCGAGAATCTCCACTTTCATTTGAAATAGCTGTGGCTACTCCTCTTCTCTGCTTTTCTTCGGTCTTCCCCCCTCTGTACCCTCTTCTTAAACAGATGAAGCCTGCAGTCCACGTAGCTAATAAAGCTGGGTCAATTCTTCACCTTCCCCACCTGATGGTATGTTGTATTACTGTCTTCTATCCATTTCATTTAGAACGGGGTGGGGAACATTTTTTGGGGTTGGGGCCACTGACTCAGAGAAATCAATTGGGGGCTGCCCAGAATTGAACCCGTGACGGAGAAGCAGAAGGACTCGCCCCACATTTCCTTCACCCCGGAGCCTAGGAGGGCCTGGGCTAGTAGATTTTGTGGGCCCCCTAGGCTCTAGGGTGGGGCCAAAAATGAGGGATTGTGTGTGTGGCTGCCAGGAAGCAGGCTTCTGTGTGAGGTATGGGCAGGAGGGAAGATGCAGGCATGGGTTTGGCGGGTGGGAGGTGGGAGCTTAGTAAGGGTGCAGTGTTTGGGCAAGGGGTGGGGTACAGGAGCCACTTCTCCCCCCGTGTACGGATTGGATCCAGATCCAGCTTGCCTGACTTTGACCCACGAGGCTTGGGGCTTCCTCCCCCACAATAGGGTGCCAACATTGGGTTTATGGGGGCTCAACACGTGGCCCACAGGTGGGATCCTTGAACATGGCCTCCACTGGGAACACGCTGCACAACGGCGAGGTGTCCCCCATGTGGGGCGACCACTGAAAGACGTAAGCGGACGGGCTGGCTGGAACAGACGGGTAGAGGGCGTCGGCATTTCTAGCCCCCAAGGAGAAGGGGGAAGTGCTTTGTATACAGGCCTGTCAGTGTGAAAGAAATTATTTGCATATATTTGCATATATATTTGTATGTATATGCAACCACTCTTAAGTTGCAGCCCTCGGCGTGTGCTGTGAGTATCATTGTGGGCCCCAGGCTTCCCAAGTTGAGTAGCCCTGCTTTACAGCATGGATTGTCTCTTCCATACTTGTACAGCCCCGGACACAACCGGGCTCCAATTTGTACTAAAACTGTAGCCCGCTGCTGTCAGTATCCGTATTTGTTACTAAAAGTATGTCTCTGGCCTCATGGTTGTGAAGGAAAGTTAGAAAATGTGTCCCCCCGCCCCCAAAGGAAATAAAGCCAATCTCATGTTGGTTTTGAGCCATGATTTCTGGAGACTTGGTCCATGCTTTTTGGGGGTTGTCCTCCTGTGTATGTACCGGTGCCTAGGTTTGGCAGTGTATATAGTGGGATGGATGCACTATGCCTTCTATTCTAAAATTCCTGAGTGTGCCATGGTTTTCAGCGCAGGGCTGGTGGAAGGAAAAGATTATACAAACAACTGGTTTAAAGCTAAGGCATCTGTGATCCTAAGGTTCAAAGCAATTGGTTCTGCTATTGTTTGTATGATACCAGTTGCTGCTGTCCTGTTGCCAGAAGAAAATATTGTTTTCCTTTCCATTTGTCTGCTTGCTGCTGCTTTTAAAAAAGTGATATGTTTCTAACATAGCCCAAACCAGTGTGGCTTCTAATTGCTTCCTCATCTGTACATAGGCCTTGGCAAGAAGAGGAATGTTCCGGAAGCAGCATTTTGTTACTAGTGAGTGGATTGGTGTAAAACCTATAGAGGCAGCTTTTGGTGGGTCTCACAAAAAGGCTGCTGCCGAGTATTCCATTTCTCAGGGGCGGTGAGTGGTAGCTGCTTTTAATAGGCGCTCAAGTTCCAAAGGGAACTTGATCATAGATCATTAGATCATCATTAGATCTAACTTCATTAGATCATAATTAGTTTCACGCTGTCACCTCATGAGTTTTTAAATATGCGTAGGTGGGGGAGCTGGTCATGGCCGATGAGATCCAAAAATAAGCAGTTAGAGGCACATTTGCAGGGCAGCTGGAAGTATCTGAGAATTTAGTGCCCGTTCTAGCAGAGGGAACATTGCATTAGTTGGAGCACTGTGTATTTCTCCTCACCCGGCTCTGCTAATGCAACTCTGTCCTGAGCAAGGCCAGACTTGCGGGCGGGGGGGGGGATGTCTCTGTGAAGGACTGGCTGTATTTCACTAGTGATTTTGAGGGAGGTCACCAAAGTGGTCATGACGTCCGGTCTCCAGAAGTGACCTGGACCTGTTGTCCTCACTCGCTCATGACTGGCGTCTGCTGAACGCTCTGTCAAAGCCCAGGGGAACTCAAAGGAAGCGGTGTTATGTAATTTGCTTCTGCTCACTGTACTGTATTTTAGAGTGCAAGCGGGAAGGGAAGGAAACTGTTCTACCTGGCACGGACCTGGATGTGAGAGTGTGACATTCCAGCCTGGGACTTCATGGGTGTTGCTACGTCATCCGCTATGGCTGCTCACAGCTGGGTAATAGCAGCAGGACTAGAACTGAGGCCATCCTGCTCCCAATGCTGAAGTCCCCACGGCCTGAGCTATGGCAGGAGCTCTGCTAGCTCTGAATGGAATAGGCTCCAGTGTTCCCAGCAGCGTGGCCCGTCAGAGGGCTACCGCAAAGCCTCCTCCTGGTGTGAAGGGAAGTTCAAAAGCCCAAATCTGAGTAAGCGGCAGGGGATTGTTTCTGGTGCACTTCAGGCTGCTTGAAGAGAGTTCCCGTATCTGCTGGGGATGTCAGCATGCAGTCAACTACATGATGTACCGATAAGCCTGGGCTTATCCGTTAATCCCTTTGACTGTATGCATCCCCCTTCCCCCCCACTGCCTTTGTATCCATGGAACCACTGAGGCAGTGGTGGGAAGAGGGGCAGGCAGGAGCCGGCACACATGGGGAGCCAACTTTTAAACCAGCCCTCTATGCCTGCCTGCCCTCCCTCCCCCACTGCTGCCTCTGATGGAGAGAGAGCAGCATGGGGGGTTTAGGTACACGCAGGAAGTGGCTTGCAAGCCAGCTCCCCATGCATCTCCACTCCTACGGAACCGCTTGTCCCCCACATTGCTGCCTCTCTATCAGAGGATGGGGGTGGTGGAGGTGGGAGTAGGTGTTCGCCTGCCCCCCACCCTGCAATGTAAAGATGCTAAAATTTCAAGCGGTTACATGTTTACACAAATACCTGATAGTTAAAATACCTAATACCTGCCTGATTCCAGGAGAGACTGTGCTTGGAAACGCTCCCCTCTTGACAGTGGCAGTTCTGGATAAATCCCTGGAATTTTTCTGGTGTTGTTATGGAAGTATAGAGTGCAGTGTAGGATTGGACTGTATCGAACACTGCCGAGAGAGAGACCTTGTCTTAAAGACCCGTGTTCCAACACCCCTTGCTTTTATACTTTCTAGAGGGCTCAGTGACCGCTAAACAAAGGTCCTGTCTCACCTGAATGGTGCTAAGCCGGTATGATCCCAATTTGCAGGAGGGACCTCGCATTGAGTCAGTACTGCTATGGTGAGAACCCAGGAGTCCTGCCTTGCCACCAAGATCTGTCTGCTTCTCCTTTGTCAATCCACTTTGACGATGCCCGGGTAGGTGAAATGAGATGAGAGAGAGGGCTATAGGCAAGGGTTAGCCCTGAACCCGTTTTACTGTCCCACGAAAATATTCAAGAGGTTGGAAAAAATGACCAGCCTCAAAGAGGGTTGAAAAGTCAATACCGTGACAACTTTCACAAGCTGGAAAATAATAATAATAAAAATTAATGCGGGTCAATTTTGACCAATTTGCATTGCCTTTTTTTTTTTAAACTACAACTAGGATAATTTTGAAACAAAAAGTGATTTCAACCTGGAATGTCAAAATGAAACGTTTCTTTTGAAAAACCAACCTTTTCCCAGAGTGGTTTCGGCTTCAGCAAGTCTGCATTTTCTGATGAAAAACAGTTGTCAACATACCAGGTATGGGGGAAGAGAACTGAACTAGGAAGAGAAGTTCCCTCGTACTCTTCACAAAAGAACGAGAACTGTTTTCCCCTTTACTAATTTCCAGTGCTGCTGACTTGGCACGAAAGGTGCACTGGGCTGTATTTTTCTCCCAGACGCTGCCATGTGGCTAGTTAGACATGTGACATTCTTGATCTTTAATCTGAATTCTCCCCCACCCACTCTCGTCTTCTCGTTTCTCCTTGTGCTGAGTTATTATAAAAGCCCTCCGTTAAAAGGTCTCTGTATCCTCTTCTTCTCCCCCCCCCCTCCACTGCAGCAGGCTGAGAACAGAGCTGGTAGGCAGGTAAACCACACTCTGCTTTGCATGACCCTGTCCTCTCCCTCCAGCTCTCGCTGGAGGATGTTGTGCTCTCGCTCAGGTAGTCTCATGACTCCGGAGGAGTCGTTCCTTGTTGAAAAGACTGGGACCGCCTGAACCCTTCCTCCGCCCACGTCTTTTCAGCTCCAACTCAATGTGAACAAAACTTCTAGTGGCCTCGATTGAAAAAGGAACCTGTGGAGTCTTGCACAGCAGTACAGGTTGGACCTCCCTGGTCCGGCACCCTCCGGACCTGACTGGTCCCGGATGAGGGATTTCTCGGGGTCAGGAGAGGTCATTTCAGGACCCCTCTGCTGCTGCTTTCCCCATTTTCTGGCTCCTCCCACAGCCCAGCTGAGCCACATGCCAGCTCCTGGTCCCTCCCCAGCCCAACTGAGCCATGCACTGGCTCCCGGCACCCCACACTCCTGCAGTGCACAGGACTCTGGTCCTGGAACATCCGAGGTCATGCCAGACCACAGATGTTGCCAGATCAGAGAATCCTGGATTTTAGAGGTGCACCCTGTAGTATCCTGGGGAGGGAGTGAATGTGACAGAGCCTTGAATCGGACCCTACAATTGTGTGTATCCCAATGAGTTGTGGTGGTCCTAAATCCCACTGCTGATTGGTGGGGAAACACTTAACAACATTGATATTGGAATCACCTTCCTTAGGCTTCAGAGCTCATCAAGGTTGATGGCTCAGAGATTGTTTCAGGCAGGCAACGGCTGCCATCCGTATGAGGCTGCAGGGAGCTCAAGTCTTTCCAGCCAACCGTGTGCCAGCTATTGGACAATGGTTCTCTGTGGCTCGTTCTGTTCAGAGAGACCTGTGCATTAACCTACCTGTCCTCCTATCGGCCCGTCCCATGAGGCGGAGCGACCAGGAGTTGGATGACAAAGGAGAGCTGCTGGGACAGCTGGTGGGGAATGCCCCGCAGTCCTTATGAGACAGTCCTACTTCCCCAGTGTGTCTAAGGCAGCCTGCCCCTAGTCCCTTCCTGCTGGCTTGCATTCTTTTTAGGGGTTTCTTTAGCTTTTGGTGCATCTCTTCTATGGGGCGCGCCGTCTGACAGTGCTGAGCGCTGCCCATCTCGTCCTTTGTGGGAGATCAGCAGGTACTTAAACCGCTCCAGCGTTCAGTCAGCTTCCTGCCAGTTACTCCAACCCACTCCAGAATAAGGATGTAAAATTTCAATTAATTGGCTCATTGAATAGTGGATGCAATATGCATCGACTATTTGATTAGTCAATAAGGGCGCTTCCGCCTTTGAAGTGGAGCAACAGTCCCAGGGCGGTTGCTACACTTCAAAGGCAAAAGCGCTGCGGGGAGCATGGGGCCAGTGGGGGATTCAACACCCATGCTCTCCACGGTGTTTCAAAGTGGCAGTGCTGCATGGAGCCCGGGGTCAGTGGGGGAGTCTCCAGCTGACCCCGGGCTCCACTCAGCACTGCTGCTTTGCAATGCCGCATACAGCCCGGGCCAGTTAGGGACTTCCAGCTGGCCCAGGCTGCTGTTTTGAAGCACCCTCTTTTTTCCCCTTCCCTTGCTGCCTCTTTCGGATAGAGATAGCAAGGGAGGGGAAGGTTAAGTTGATTGGTCATCCACATTCCTGCTCCAGAAAGGCAGCACCTGGGAAGTGACTGCTTGGCACCACCTTGAAATACTGCCTGAGTGTCCACCTTGCCTATGTCTCCAGCCCCATGCGGGTTGCTCCTTGAGGGGGGAATCTGAAAAACAGACCTAGGGAGGGAGGATCGGTATTTTACTGAGTGCCGACAGGTCTCGGCGGGTCAGAGTGCACCTGTCTCTCCCCTTTGGAGACGGTGATGTTGCAACTCCCTCAGGGCACAGAAAGCATCACATCTAGGCGGCGTGCCTTGCTGTGGGCGTCTGTGCGTCTCCTGCAAGCTACCTGCAAGCCAAAGCTCTCCTCGGCGTGGGCATGAGTAAAGTCTGCCCAGAGAGGCCAAGGAACGGAACAGCAGAAGGTGCTGCTGGCTGGGCCGGGGGTCCATTGGAAGAGCTCTGGGGTTTCAGCGGGCCCAAGGGCTCACTCAGTCTCTGTCCATCACTGCTCTCTCTCCTTACAGTTTCGTCAATTCCTTCTGGTCCTGGAATCTTAGTGATCAGCTAATCCAGTGGTTTTCACGCTAGGGGTCACGACCCAGCACTGGGCCGTGGAATGTCGGGCCCTGGGTCTCGTGGCTGCCGGGGGAGCAGGTGAGCAGTGGGGGGGCTAAGGCAGCTCCCTGCCTGGCCTGGCACCGCAGACTGCGCTGCACCCCAGAAGTAGCCAGCAGCAGGCCCGGCTATTCGGTGGGGTGTGGGGGGGAGTGCACAGGGCTCCGCACACTGCCCCTGCCCTGAGCACTAGCTCCACACTCCCATTGGCTGGGAACCTGCTGCGGCTGCTTCTGGGGGCAGCCTGATCTGCGGTGCCAGGACAGGCAGGAAGCTGCCTTCGCCCCCCCGCTGCACCGCTGACCGGGAGCTGCTCAAGGTAACCCCCTCCTGACCCCCTCCTCCCCAAGCCAGAACCACCTCCTGCACCCCAAAGCTCCTCCTCAGCCCCACCCCAGAGCCTCCACTAGTCAAATTATGTTGGGTCTCAGCATCAACAATTTTCAACTGGGTCATGAGGAAAAAAAAAAAGTTTGAAAACCACTGAAGTAGTCTGACCCCCTGTATAACTTTGGCCAGAACTTCCGCAGTATAATTCCTGGAAGCGAGCTTTGTCAATCCCATCCCGTCTGGATTTTAAAATGGTCAGTGTGGGTGAATGCACCCCAACCCTTGGTAAGTTGTCCCAGGGTTAATCCTGCTCACTGTTAAAAATGCCTTCTTCCCTGTCTGAATATGTCTAGCTTCAGCCTCCAGCCGTGGGATTGTGTGAGACCTGCTAGCTTGAAGAGCCATTGTTAAACGTTTGTTCCCCATAGACTGGGAACTGATACTTTCTCTTTCCTGAGCGCTGCCAGTTGCGGAAATGAATGTGGGATTTGCCCAATGTTAATTGCTGCTCGCTGGAGGTCTCTGCAACGTGGATGTGGTAAGATCACTCACTTGCAGTGCTCCCAAGGTGTCAGCAGAGAGGTCGAGGGATCAGACCTGCAAACCTTCGCCTGGGCCTCTAACCCAGGACCCCAGTTGTATCGTAATGGTGAATCCAGTCCTTGATAGTGAAATAAATCAACTGAGAGAAGAGACGGGGCAGAACTTTGCCTTCTTGGTGACCCAGTTCGTTCTAACTAGCAGTTTGAACCTTTGCTCTGGAGAAAAAGTCCCTCGCTCGATCATGTTAATTATCTTCAGACAATCAGTGAATTCGTTGCTATTCTGGGAGCAGATCCTGTCAGGTGACAGTTTTATCTGGAAAGTCCCTGATCCCTCTGACAGACAGGTTATATCACCTAGGAAGTATCTCCTTGTAGCTTTGGCTCCACATTTTCAGAGCATGGACCAGAGCCGTGGTGTTCAACACGCTAGCCACATGTGGCTGGTTGAGCATGGTTAGTTGGCTACTGCTTCAGAACTGATTGGGCACCATGGGACTAGCGCTTTCCTGTCCTGCAAAAATTTGAGAAATATTGAGAAAATTCCCCGGACATTTCTTGCCAGTGAAAATTCTGGAAAAAAAAATGTGGCTCAGGTCACTCAAAAAATCTTTGTTCTTTGTGTGTTTAGTGGCTCTCCTTTTTGTGATGCAAAGGTACTGAAATTTCAAAACAAAAAGCCATTTTGATTAAAGCATCAGAAACTCTGCTTAGAAAATGGTAAAAACATCCATTGTTTTAGACTGTCTGGAAACTTCTCTTTTCTGAGTTTTTTGAGTAGGGAGATTTGTGGAATCTAGCCCCGGTTTTGTGAACAGATTTTGTCTTGACGAATTGGCGTTATGGGGGTTAAAAAAAAATTCTGTCAGTGTCCCTGCTGTATTGTGAAACTTGTGATAATACATTTATTCTCATGTAGCTGATTCTCTTCCACCCATTCGCAATTTCATAACATCCCGGTGGTGACTCCAGCCATTGCTTATATAGAGAAGTAATTGGAGAAGAATTGAATGCAACTTTGACTGCCATGTAGCAGCTTGCAAAGGAGTTCCTCGAGCTTGAAAAAAGAGTATTTCACTTTACTGCAGTTCAGAATAACCAGAATTTTGTAATGTGAGTAAATGCAATGGAGAAGACCTAACTTGATCTCCTCTCTCCGGACACCCTCCGCTGGCTGTAGCATGTGTGATGTTAATGGGTGAGAAATCATAGGGGACAGGAGAAGAGTCTGCTGCTGTGTCCGTGATGCTGCCGGGTTGCTTTGAACACAAGTGGCTCACTTGTGCATGCTAGGCAGAGGGCGAAAGGAAGTGGCGAGAAAGGCTTTGTCCACGAGCAAGGGCTGCTAGTTGGTGCCCAGTCTTGTGGCTAAATCAGACCTCGCAGCGGAGACCAGCACGTTCGTTGTTGTAGGCTTCAAACGTGAGCCTGCCGCGAGGCCGGGGGAGTGCATTAACCCACTGTCACACATGCAGCCAGCCACCCACCTCTTGTGACATTTACATGTCGCTGTGGTGAGCCATTCTGGCTGCTGTTTTCTGGCAGCGGCTGGTGAGCCCTGTGCAAGGGGGTGAGGTGCCCAAGGACCATTCTCACGTCCCCGGGGGCGGGTCACGTCAGGAAGGGTGACTGTCTGATTTGTTGCCTTTCAGGGATGGCTGGTTGGAAGGTAGATGAGTAAGCTGCAGACATGGAAGGGAAAGGACCCTACCGCATCTACGACCCTGGTGGTGGGACGCAGGAAGAAGCAGCAGCAGCCTTTGAGCGGCTGGTGGAGGAGAACACCCGGCTGAAGGAGAAGATGCAGGGGATAAAGTCTCTAGGTAATTGCTGTGGTGCTGGAGGGTTTTCTTTTATTCTCTCCCTTCCTGGGGGGGTGGGAGGAAGGCAGCTGACGGACCTTGCAGCCACGATGCCACTTGCAAAAGAGCACGGTACTCTTACTGCTTCATCCGCTAGCAGGGGTGCTGCAGGGAGATGCCTCTTTCTTTCCCCACCCCAGCGTGGGCTTGCTGGCTCTGCAACGCGCCCTAGCTACCCCAGGGCATGGGAAACTGGGTCTGTACATGCAGTGTGTCGTCCCTCTCCGCCTTTCCTGAACATGCCCAAGGCAGTGTTCCCTGTAAGCTGAGCTGAGCACTTGAGCAACCACCCAGGAGGGATTCAGGAGTTGCCCTGTTGATTAGCAGAGCGCTCACAGCCGGGGCAGCATGTGTTTCTGCTGGTGGTGCACATGTGCATATAACAAAATTTATTCCACACATGGATGGAAAAAAATGAGGGCTCTTTGGCCCAAGGACTGATTCCCTGCATAGGAAACCGCTCCTAGGACTGAACGGTGCTATTCTGCAGAGAAGGGTACAGCTGTGCATACTGGGAGCAGGCGCCAGCTTGGCATGAAGGTGGCATTGCTGAGCTCTCTGTAAAACCTGTTGTGCCAGCAGCTGATCTCTTGGCTTGTGCGCCAGGAGGTGCAGATGGGCTGAGACACTTGCTGAGTGGGTAGCCCACGGAAAGGCCTGTGGTCTGCGCTAACTGAATGGGCCGCTGTGGCAGTGGTGCTGATGCATGGCTGAGAATTGAGAAATATGCTCTTCTCGCATCCTTGGCCCTGCTAGCTTTTAAAGAAAGCCGTGCACTCACTTGGCTGCCACCTTAAACTCCCACCTCTTCCACCTCCATTGGACGGCTTTTCCCCTCTTGCTGGCGTGACGCCTGATGACACGGTATCCGTCTCTCTGCTGGCCCTTGCAGTGCAATGTAGGGGAATCTCTTGGCCATGTGACCCCAGATCATGCAGTCTAAGGCCTGGTCGGCACTTAAAAAATTAGATTGACCAAGCTACGTCACTTAGAGCTGTGAAAAATCCCACCTCCTGGATGCTGGGGTTAGGTCGACCTAACCTCTGGGGTAGACACAGCTAAGCTGATGGAAGAGTTCTTCCATCGACGTAGGAAGTGACTACAGTGCTATGCCGCTGTAGCACAGGCATACCAGTCTGAAGAGTTCCGAGACAGTAGAGGGACCATAATGCACCGTTCTGAGATGCCTTACAAGATGTTTAAGCATGTGAAAAGATTCGACCTTGTACTAGCCAGTGGAGAGGAAGGGCCTTGGAAAAAGGACCCTCGAAAAAGGACCCTCCTGGCCCGAGGTGAGAGTCTCTGGCTGAAGATCAGAGTGTAAAACTGGGGAGCCCATATGAAATATAAAATCTGCCCTGTAGAATGTGCTGTCGTTGGTGTTTCCATGCTAGAGTGCCTCTGTGGCAAAGAAGCAACAACTGACCTTCCAGTGGGGGGTTATTTGCTTGGACAGAATTATTGCTGGGGGAAGAAGGCCCATGCGGGACGTTTCCATTTCTTCTGTCGCTGGTGGTTGTGAAATGCAAGGGGAGGAGGGGATTGGTGCGGGCTGGTGTGGGGAACTGGCCTCGGGGGTGTGGCAGCGACGGTGCTGTGTAACAACCAGGAAACGCCAACTCCTCTGTTGGTTGTAAACACCAGGAGAACTGCTGGAAGAGTCCCAGATGGAAGCGTCGAAACTGCGGCAGAAGGTGGAGGACCTCGTGAAGGACAATGAGATGCTGAGGTCTTCCTCCTTTGACAAACTGGCTGAAATAACAGGTACGAAGGTGGGAGGTTGCCCCAGGGAGACCCTGCCAGTCTAGAGTCAGCAAGAGGGCATGGCTGTTCGCCACTGAGTCAGGGCAGTCACGCTCAGCAGGGGCACAGCATGTCCGCGGCCGACCTTGTGAGACGGGGGGCAAGACAAGTTGTTCTGGTTTCCCCTACACGGACGGGCTTTGCTCTTTCGGTATGGGAATGGCCGGGTAGGTGACTGATCAGGGCAGTAGCTAAGGCTGGAGGGCAGATTCCCAGTTTGTCTAGGTGAGTAGCAAGGCCAGAATAGCAGCCAGCCAATTCTCCCCACTTCCCTGTTACATCTCCCCATTTCAGTCCCTGGCGTGATGCAGGGGAGCTGTGGTGCACACACGGGACCTACCGCACGATTGCTTCCCTTGGCCCGTTTCCCAGGATACGGTTGGAAAGATCGGAAGGGGAAGGCTGCAGAAGAGCCTTCTCGCTCACCCCCGCAGATTCACACTTGGCTGGGGTTTAGAATGGCGTTTTCTGCTCCTGTCTTCTACAGAATTTAACTCCCTTGGAGTCTGTTTCTTGCACAGTAAATGAAAGAAAACACTCGTGCGTGCGCACACCGTTTGACCTTTTGACATCAGCGCATTTTAAAAGGAGTATGCAGACAGCTGGCAGACCCGAGAGTCCTGCGTGCAAAAAGGCTGCACCCTTCCCTTTGTATATTGAGATCTTCCTGCAGCGAGTCTGCCTTCTTGAGGACAGCCACGCTCAGCCTAGCCAAAGGGGATAGATTGATGTTGGTTTATGCTTCGGTTTGGAAATGCCAAGACTCACCCTGGCGCTTCACCCTTTTGAGGACAGGCCGTTGAATGCGGATGTAATCCGTGCATGATTCAGATAAGCCATGAAAACCTGATGTCCTGTCTGATTTGTGTGGACATCAGACCTCCCTGGTGTGCTGAATAAGAGTGGGGCTTGCTCTTGTTGGCCAAAATTTCCTTCCTTGAAGAAACAATAAGTACCCTCATGTAGAGAAACCTCCTGCAGGCAAGTCTGTTTCTAGAACCATTTCAGCTGAAGCTGCTTAAAGCAAATGCAATGGAAGGAGCAGTTTGAAATGGCTGTAGCTGCCAGAGACTTACCTATACCAGGACTCCCACAAATTCTGCTGAATTGATGTTAGAACCAATAGGAATCTTTCTGAAATTCCTCATAGGTGTAGTTTTACTTTGGAGCTCTCTCACCCACCCCGCTCCCGCATGATAAATCAGGACAGTGGGGTTGTGTGAGCTGGGGGGCAGGTTCCGCACCTGCCTGAGGCTTGCGGTTTTGGGAGGTGGGGTAATTCTGCTCTGTCCCCTGCAAACTGTGTACATCAATATCTGCCTTGAAGGCGAGGCGTGTGTGACGGCTGTTGTTGTTGTCTGCTCCTGGGGGCCAGCGGATGAGACTTAATGGGCTGCAAAGAAAGCATCTGAGCCCTGAATCTCATCTTTCAGAATAGCCGTGACACGTATCCAAACAGGAAAGTAGCTGGAACTTTCCTGGCAAAGCTGACTGACCAAAGGCAAACGCCTGGGAGTTAATACACGGTCTGCATTTGCATGGCATGCAGGGCAGTACCTGGGCCTCTTACTCACACAGCAGCCACTGGCCAGTGTAACGAGAAAGGAGAATGATGTAAAAGTATGGTGCTTGGCCTGGAAGCTGTTCCTGTTACTCTGTGGCTGCAGGCTAGATCAGAGGGAACAAGTCCTCCCTCTGACTGCTTCTGCAGCCTATTGATGTTACAAGATGTTGGAGATCATTGTTCCCTCTAGACTTCTTTGTCTGTCTGGTCTCTGCCTCTTCACTGCTGTCCCATCTGCCATGCCAGGTGTGACGGCGCGTTGGGGGTTCCCCGTCTCCTGCACCCCGAAATGGCACAAACAGACTGCACCAGCCAGTGGAATTGAGGGTGGTTTATTGCTCCTCCAGCACAGCACAGCACAGTTGTAATCTGGTTACAGGAACTGGGCTAGGATGCCTCAGGCCCCCTTGAGATGGGGGAGACTGGGCCCCTAAACTCCAGCCCCTTCCCCTAGGCTCTCCTCCATGCCCTCCGACAGCCAGCAACCAACTCACTAACTTCCAGCCCTGCCCCCCAGCCAAGGCAGCATTCCACCTTCCTTTGTTCCTCTCCATGGGGGGTGTCTGGCCACTGGTTTGCATAGTGACTCATCCTGTTTTGCTGGGTCGTGGTCCCCACAGGGGTTCCCCGTCTCCTGCACCCCGAAATGGCACAAACAGACTGCACCAGCCAGTGGAATTGAGGGTGGTTTATTGCTCCTCCAGCACAGCACAGCACAGTTGTAATCTGGTTACAGGAACTGGGCTAGGATGCCTCAGGCCCCCTTGAGATGGGGGAGACTGGGCCCCTAAACTCCAGCCCCTTCCCCTAGGCTCTCCTCCATGCCCTCCGACAGCCAGCAACCAACTCACTAACTTCCAGCCCTGCCCCCCAGCCAAGGCAGCATTCCACCTTCCTTTGTTCCTCTCCATGGGGGGTGTCTGGCCACTGGTTTGCATAGTGACTCATCCTGTTTTGCTGGGTCGTGGTCCCCACAGCAGCCAGTGGGGGTTCCCCCAGAGCCAGCAGCATAGAAACCAGCCAGGTACCCCCACTACGTCACAGTTCTCCCCCCTCCGAGAGCGAACTGAGCAGGGTCACTCCGCTCGTGACCTAGGGAAGTTCGGGTCCTCTGCGTGGGAACCCGCCCTGGGGACATGGGTGCTCCCCTTGACTCGGGCCGGCCGTGGCGAGGCCCCACATGAATTGGCTTCCCTCTGTCCACTCGCCGCCCCGCTCCAGGGCGACTGGCACAGGCCTGTCCTCGGGGGTCACACCCACCCTTCCGCTGGCCTTGATCTCTGGCCAGGGTCTCTCGGGCCGGGGCCATGAGCCCAGTGAGCCTTCTCTGGACAGCCAGGGCGGCTTCCACCCCCGATGCTCCATCCAGGGAGGACTTCCCCTCCCATAACTCTCTCAGCAAGCCCAGAGGGTCTATCTGGGGTAGAGACCCCCAAGCCGCTTTCCTCCTGTCTTGGGCCTTCCCGCCCCTCTGGCAGGAGTCACAGGACCGGCAGTACCGCTGCACGGCTGTAAAGATTCCCGGCCAATAGAAGTGCTGGAGCAGCTTCAGCCGGGTGCTCCGGATCCCCCGGTGGCCCCCAACGGGGACATCGTGGGCCAAATACAGCAGCTTGAGGCGATACTTTCGGGGGACGACCAGCTGCCGCTCTACCCTCCATGCCCTCGCCTTCCTGGGGGGGAGCCACTCATGGAACAGGAGCCCACGCTCCCGCAGGAATCTCTCCTGGCCACCTCTCCCCCGGGGCTGAGCTGCATGGAGGCCAGCCTGGTCCCTCAGCCTCTGCAAGGAGGGGTCTGCCTGCACCTCAGCCTGGAATTCAGCTGCTGAGGCAGGGATCGGGACCTGTCCCCCACCTCTGCCTAGGTCCGGAGTCCCAGCCTGGCTGGACCCCGTGTCCACTGGGATGGGACCCTGAGGATGCTGCCAGGAGTCCTTCCCTGGACCCACGTTGTCAGCCCCCCGCTGGCTCTGGCTCCAGGTAGTGACTAGAGCCCGCTGGGATTCATGGGGCCACTCCTCTAGGTCATTCCCCATCAGCACCTCGGTGGGCAAGTGCGGGTGCACCCCCACTTCCTTGAGGCCTTCCTTCGCCCCCCATTTCAGATGCACCCGGGCTACAGGCACCTTAAACGGGGACCCGTCTATGCCCTTCAGGGTCAGCTGCGCGTGGGGTAGTATCCGCTCCGGGGCCACTATGTCGGATCGGGCCAGAGTCACCTCCGCCCCCGTGTCCCAGAAGCCCGTCACCTTCCTACCATCCACCTCCAGGGGTATGAGGCACTCGCTCCGCAGGGGCCGTCCTGCCCCCACCCGGTACACGGAGAAATCCGCCTCCTGAGAATCAGACCTCCCAGGGGAGGTGCACTGAGCATCCTTCCCCTCTCTCTGAGCTGAGGTTTGCCTGCCAGCCCCTGCCTCTGGGGCAGCCTGCCCTTCCTCCCGCCCCAGCCAGTTAACCCTGGAAAGTCCCCGGTCCTGGGACCTGGTGCACTGAGCCCTCTTGTGGCCTTTTTGCCCACAGCGCTGGCAAGTTAGGCTTTGGGCTGTCTCTGTCCAGGCCCTGGCTGGTTCTCTGGGGCGCAGACGACCTGTTCCTTGGTCTCGCCCTGTAGTTGACTCCCTCCGTCGCTCAGCCGAGATCCGGTCTCTGCGCGGTTCCCTTTCTCTCCGGGACTCCCGTTCACACCCGGACCGGCTCTCCGTGAACTCATCCGCCAGTCTCCCGGCCTCCTGGGGGTTCTCTGGTCTCCGGTCCTTGAGCCACAGCCTCAGTTTGGGTGGGCACGCTTCATAGAACTGCTCCATCATGACCAGCTTGAGCAGCTCCCCTGCGGTCTGGGCTCCGACTCCAGACACCCACTTGCGGCAGTATTGCGCCAGGCGGGAGGCCAGGTCCACATAGGTCTCCCGTGGCCCTTTCTGTACCCCCCGGAACTTCTTCCTGTACATCTCGGGAGTCAGCCCGAACTTGTGCAGCAGGGCCTCCTTGACTCGGTTGTAATCCCCTGGCTGTAGGTCCTCCAGCTGGCTGAGCACTCCGGCCGCCTCCTGGTTCAGTGCGGGGATGAGCTCCTGCAGCCAGTCAGCTGGGGGGACCCGTTGCAGTCCACAGGCCCTCTCAAAGGCACTGAGGAACCCGTCTATGTCACCCATGTCCTTCAATTGGGCCACCACGGGCCTCTCCAAGCATCTGGCAGTCCTGGGACCCTGGGGCCCATCCGCACTTGGCGCAGCCGGGGCCCCGCCGGTTCTCCGCTCTGCCATGGCCAGCTCATGCTGCCGCTGCCTCTCTCGATCTTGGCGCTCCCTCTCTCGGTCCTGGCGGTCCCTCTCTCGGTCCTCTACTTCCAATTCCCTGATCCGCAGCTGGATCTCCAGCCGCCGCAGCTCCGCTTGGCTGGCCCCTGCCCTAGATGGGCTACGGCTTGCAGGCCTCCCGGGAGACGCTGTCTCATCTCTCCGGTGGGTTCCAGCGCTCCTCCCCCTCTCTGAGCCTGACACACTCTCAGGGGGGGTCTGGCTGCTTCCCCTGGGGACAAGATCCTGGCCCCGTGGCTGGTCATTCTCTTCCAGCTGGGCAATCAGCTGGGCCTTGGTTGCTTTCCACACAGGCAAGCCCCTCTCTCTGCACAGCCCCACCAGCTCTGCCTTCAAGAGTCGGGCGTAGGCCATCTGCCCGCTGGGCCCCTCGGTGCAGACTCACCAGTCTAGTGCTGCAGCGCCCCACGATTCCCAGGAACCGCTTCGCTCTGTCTCCAGCACGCCTGGCTCCAGGGCTCTTGCTTCTACTGCGCTTTGTCGCTCGCTGCTGGAAGCTCCATCCACGGGGTGCAGTGCATCCCGCTCCTGACACCAGTGTGACGGCGCGTTGGGGGTTCCCCGTCTCCTGCACCCCGAAATGGCACAAACAGACTGCACCAGCCAGTGGAATTGAGGGTGGTTTATTGCTCCTCCAGCACAGCACAGCACAGTTGTAATCTGGTTACAGGAACTGGGCTAGGATGCCTCAGGCCCCCTTGAGATGGGGGAGACTGGGCCCCTAAACTCCAGCCCCTTCCCCTAGGCTCTCCTCCATGCCCTCCGACAGCCAGCAACCAACTCACTAACTTCCAGCCCTGCCCCCCAGCCAAGGCAGCATTCCACCTTCCTTTGTTCCTCTCCATGGGGGGTGTCTGGCCACTGGTTTGCATAGTGACTCATCCTGTTTTGCTGGGTCGTGGTCCCCACAGCAGCCAGTGGGGGTTCCCCCAGAGCCAGCAGCATAGAAACCAGCCAGGTACCCCCACTACGTCACACCAGGCTATGAAACGCTCACAGCTGTGGCCTCTCCCTGTTACAGGAGGTGATGTGGAGCCCAACCTGTCCCCCACGGATCCAGGCAAAACTGAGAAGCAGCAGGATACCCCAGCTCAGAAGCCTCCGTCCACTGTAAGTCTGATGAAATTGCCTTAGCCGCCCAGGCCATGAAATTAGCAGGCAATTAAAAAAAAACAACTAAGGGTTAAGGAAACAGACTTGCCGGAAGGGCTGTCTTGTCTCCCACATCAGTGACAGGATGGACTGTGAGTCTGTGTCTTTAGACAAGCCTGTAGTTGCAAAAGCTGCTGGGTTTGGCAGAATTGGAATGTAGTACCGGCTAGTTATCTATGCCCATTCGCTTGCCCTTCAGAAGCTTCCATTCCACCTCTCTCCCCTGTGGACACAGGACTTGCTTTCTGTGCGGAAACCCATCTACCCTAGGAGCCCCTATCCCTGGATTCTAGTCCCCAAACTGGGAGGATCATCTTTACAGCACGTAAAGCGGCTTCAAGAGCTGAGCGTGTGGCCCAAACAATCCCCGTTTTGTACGACACGTTGAACCTCTCCAGTCCGGCAACATCTGTGGTCCAGCATGATTTTAGCGAGCTCGATGTCCACTTTTCATGGGTGTGGCCAAGTTTCTCACAGTCCCATAAAGTTTGTTTACAGCCCCCAGTCCTGGCTTTCAGTGTTCTGTGCTGTTGTTGAGCTCTGATTTACCTCTACATGTCTTCTCAGAGCCCAGTAAGCAGTGGGAGTGTTGTTAATGCTGCTAGACATTATAGACCTCTCTTGGTGCAGCAAATTCTCTGGTTCGGCCCCAGGGTGCTGGATGAGAGAGGTTCAACCTGCAGTGCAAATGGCATTACGCTAGCTGATGAAATGGGGAAATCTCTCCCTTGCTACCCCCTTAATCTCTGCCCTCCCTTTGCCGTGATGGAACACAGTGAGAGAGGCCCTCATGCAGAGACAGCCTTACTCCCTTGTCTCCCTTTGCAGGGGTCCTCGTCAGAGTTCGAAATTGTATCCAGTGAGGACAAGAGGTTTTCCCAGGAGAGCAGGAAGTCGGTGAGTTATCCTGCCAGCTCGGTGCCCTGAGTGGAAGCTCGTTTGGGCTAACTCTAATCGCCCACAGCAGGGGCACAGCATGTCTGTGACCCGGCCTCGTGAAAGGGAGCAAGACAGGTGGTTCTGGTTTCCCCCACACTGACGGGCTTTGCTCTCTGTATGGGAACAGAGGTCAGGTAGGCGGTGTATGATCAGGGGCTTGTCTAAGTGAGTAGCAAGGGCCAGAGGAGCAGCCGGCCAACTCTCCCCACTTCCCCATCGCCTCGCCCCATTTTGGTCCCTGGCTTGATGCACGAGAGCTGTGGTGAGCTACACGGGACCTACCGCACGATTGCTTCCCTTGGCCCGTTTCCCAGGACAGGGTTGGAAAGCTCAGACGGGGAAAGCGTGCAGCAGCTGCAGAAGGGCCTTCCCGCTCACTTATACAAACAGGCTGGCGCTGGCGACTTCCCTCTGGGCAGGCGCCGTGCGCTCCCTGCAGCTGGGCATTCAGCCAGGAGGGCAGGCTGTTGGCCTGGGAAACTGAGTGCCTTGGGGCTGAAGAAGGGCTGTAAAGTCCTGAGTGAGGCAATCGTTGGAGCAATCCGGTGCCGCACGTTTCGTAACCCGTTTGGTCTCTGCGCAACTCAGCAGTCACTGGGTTATTTTACCCACTCATCCCCCACGGCCACGAACAGTCGATGGGATTTTTGCACCCACCCTGACCTATTTACGATCCTCTTGAGTAATGTCCCCTCTAATCGGTTCCATCCCTGTGCGGAATAATTTTGATGTGCACCAAGGCACGTGCGAATGCGCACCACCAGTAGAAACACACAGCCTAGCTGTGGGTGCTCTGCTGGGCGGCGTGTGACTCTCTCCGGGGTGGCCACGCAAGCGCTCCGCTTACAGGGAACGCTGCTCTCGATCACCTATTAACAGCCCCGTAAGAGCCGCCCTAGGCTCAATGGGCATGGTGAGCAGGCTGCTCAGCGTGCACCCACCCGGTCCTGGCTGCGGCCCATCGGGGCGCACGTGCTCAGCCTGCCCGTAGTAAGCTTGGCTGTATCCCGGACAGGGGCGCCCCCGCCCCTCTCCGGAGCCCTAGAACAAATCTGCAGGTGTAGGGAGAGCATCGCCTCCGCCGCCCCCCTCCCCCATGTCCTGCTTTGTTGCTTTGGGGGAGGCTGTGTTAACCAGGGAGGCTGAGCAGCATCCAGGCGGGTTCAGACTGAGCCAGGAGGAGCCGAGCCACGGAGGAAGGAGGCATGCGCCCCCTAGTGCCCACTGATTGCCTCTGCCCGGCCCCTGGGTGTCAGCCTGTGGTTTGGTTCCCCGTGGCCTGGCCTTGCCCTGCGGCGGGTAGGCGGGGAGCACGCCTCACGGGGGGGCTCCTTCCCTTCCTGATGGCACGGTGCCGGCACTGCAGTGGAACGCGTTGCTGCTCGCTTTGCTCTGGGCCCAGACAGCCCCTGGGGGAGAGGAGCGTAGAGAGACTGGCTTGTTGGATCAACACCGCGCCTGGTCCCAGAAACACGCTGTTGCCCCGGGACAGGTCCCTGGGTTTGTGCTCCCCGAGGAGGCCAAGAACGAGGCCCAGCCCCACGCACGCCTTTCTCGAGAGCCGTGGAGTCAATAGTGCAGTGTTGGGTGTGGATGCTCCGTCCGCTTGCCCGGTGAGAGGTGCCAGCTCAGCTGATTTACACCACACCGGGACCACTCTGAGAGCAGCCCCACCTGTGTGCGGAGAGAGAAACCAGGAGCTGGCGCGCGCGCGTGTGTGTGTGTGTGTGTGTGTGTGTGTGTGTGTGTGCGCGTGCGTGCGTGTGGCAGAGCAGACACATGAGGCGGGGTGATGCAAAGTCAGAAGCGTGTTGCGTTGTCACTCTCTTGTCTAGTTGGGGCTGGAATGGCAGGGACTACACCCCCTCCCCCCCACACACACTCAAACCATCCCTCCTATCGATAGCAGCTCTGCTGGCAGAGGCTGGGAATGGAGTGTGCTCCAGTAACGTTACTGCTTGGCGTTACTCTTAGCCAGTTTTCTCTTTGCTCTTCTCCTTGGCGGGGGGGCTGTACAGATGGCAGTCCAAGGTCACAGCGGGGGGAAGTCTCGGATGGATATTAGGAAAAGCTCTTTTACTGGAGGGTGGGGAAGCCCTGGGCTGGGTTCCCTAGGGCGGGGGTGGAATCTCCATCCTTAGAGATTTTAAAGCCCTGGCTGGGTTGATTGAGTTGGGCTTGGCCCTGCTCCGGGCAGGGGGCTGGACTTGACTCCCGAGGTCTCTCCCAATCTTCTATGATTCTGCAGCTGACTCTTGTCAGCTGGGTGCATGTTGAGGCCACCCAAGCTGAGTGCGAGCCAGGTGCTGCGTGCCCAGACAAGGTGCCCTTCTGCGCAGCATTGCAAACGGGGCTGGAAAGCCGGGGGGTTGGGGACAGCTTGTGCTTTGGGATGTTGCAGGTTCGCGTTCCCCTTTCTGAGTCAGCAGCGACACGTACGAGAGGTGGACACTGACTCTTGCAACTCTGGGTTTTCCCTGCGGCACGGGGCAAAAGGGCAAAGGCTGGGGAGTGAGTCAGGCAGCCCAGGGAGCGGGGGCAGGCTGCGGGCAGGTGAAAGGCTCACGAGACATGGCGCAGGAAGAGCCGGCGGTGCCGTTCTTGGTGGGCCGGCCCACCGGGCGATGCCTCCACCCTCTTGGGAGTCATGACTCCAGCAGGTGTCTTTGGTCTCCTAGGCTACCAGGCAGTTAAACAAGCACAGTAACATAGGGCAAGTCAGGGCTCAGTCACTGAACGGTGCAACCGGGAGCTCTGTCAACATGTGCGTAAGTGGGCGTGTGGGGTGACGCACGCCGGTAGGTGTGCCCAGCCACGCTAAATACAGCCCGGTTCAATCTCAGCTAGCCACTGTCGAGGGACCTGCATCCTCACATGCCTTGGGCCTCCTGGGGCAGAGACAGACTCCAGCAGAAGAGAGGGCTGACGTGGTAGAGGCAAGAGAAGGAGCCGACTCCAGCTGAGCTTGGAGAAGCAGAGAGGGCTGTGGGAACACCGGCCTGCATACCGAGAGCTGCAGAGGGGAAAGGCCTGGTGCTGAAGGACAGAGGAAACTGAGGAGACAAGTTTGGGTGAGGCTGGGATGGATCCATGGGGTCCGGCTCCCATGCGGCACCAGGTAGCATGAGCTGAACTTGTTCCTGCATAGCTCAGACATGGCACTTCCCAGTGAGATGGATGGAGAGGGGCCCGTTTGCTTACCAGTCCTTCAAGGTGGTGGGCAGTGGAGAAGAAGTGAGGACAAGCAGCAATGGACTTGAACTGCAGCCAGGGAGGTTCAGGTTGGACATTAGGAAAAACTTCCTACCTGTCAGGGTGGTGAAGCACTGGAATGAATTGCCTAGGGAGGTTGTGGAGTTTCCATCTCTGGAGATATTGAAGGGCAGGTTGGACAGACACCTGTCAGGATTGGTCTAGACGGTGCTCGGTCCTGCCATGAGGACAGGGGACTGGACTGGATGACCTCTCGAGGCCCCTTCCAGTTCTAGTGTGTTATAATTCTGTGACTCCAGGCACAGTAGTCTCAATGGATTCTGGCATTCGATTGCCACTCACAGCCACCGCAGCGTCATCTGGATGAGCTCTCCTACCCTCCAAGGTTCCTCCATGATCCCAATGCTACCCACAGTATGTCTCCTGGCCTGGGGGGGACCTGTCCTGGAATGGAGACACCCCCCCCCCCATGAGGAAAACCCAGTGCCGGACTGGTTCAGGCCAGAGCGTCTGGAGGTTCTGGGCTCCAGCTGACCATTGAGGGCAGGATGGGACTGGTGCTTGCCAGCATGGCCTGTGTGGGGAGGGCGATCGAGAGAAGCGGGAGATCCTAGAACTCTGGTAGCCATTTGGGTTTCATGGTGTCCCTTGGGCTGAAGAAGGGCACCGTTGTCTATAGACAAGGGCCAGTAGGGGGCGCTGGAGGCTCGGCATCCTGCGTGGAGGGAGGCGTGAGAGCCAGGTCTAGGAAGGACTCGGGGGTGCACCCTCATGAACACCCTGCGCTGTGCCAGGCTCAGGTTCTCTTTAGGGGGTGTGAATTGGCCGCCCGTTCATTCTCCGCTCAGCATCTCAGCGGGAGGATGAGCTCCCGTTCTCAGAGGCTTCCAGGCTTGGCTGCCAGCTTCCTGCTGGGGGCTGCAAAGTGCTTGCAAAGCTACCTGGGCTCCCCTCTAACCAAGCGTTTTGCTAGGGACCTGCACCGGGCAGCGGCGAGCTGGGGCCTGCTGGCAGATGCTGCTGGCAGGTGCAGCTGGCCAAGAGAGGTTTAACTGTGCAGCACTTCCCAAGTGCCTGGCTGCCTCCTGCCCTGCCCAGACGCTCCACAGGTGCGAGGCTGCCAGGCTGGCCTCTCTGACTGACTGCAATTTCCCTCCCAGGAGGTGGAGCTGCAGAACGAGGACACTAACCTGATGCTGCACCTACAGCGGCTGGAGAGCACCCTGAGCGTCTTCGCCGAGGAGCCGGACAAGAACCAGGTCTTGGCTCACCTGGGGCGCATGGCCCTGGAGTTTAACCGTCTGGCCTCCAAAGTGCACAAGAACGAGCAGAGGACGTCCATTCTGCAGGTAGGGGACGTCTGTTCCACTCCTAGCGGGGGGGCCTGTGGTGTCTGTCCCCTGTGGGCACGGGTAGGAAACTCGCTCTGGGCTTTTTCTCAACTCCTTTCCAAAGTCCTATGTTTTATATAGAGAGAAACACCCACACCCTTGTGTAACTGCTCGTTCTTGGACATAGAATGACTTGCCTCTTTCTCCAAAGCACTGGTGGCTAATGCTACCGACAGATGGCTGGCGAATTAGCTGGGCCATTGGTTCGGTTCCTATGTTCCCTAGCAGGGATGGCTGCCTTAGGACCACCCTTGGAAGCAGTGAGGTCCCATTCTGCCTGTGAACAATGTATGAAGTGGCCCAAGCCCTGAGCCAAACGGATCGGTGCCTGTTTGCTTCCCCCCTCCAGTAGCGTTAAAGGAGGAGAGAACAAGTCACTGGGCCCCCTGGGGCCATCAGGGTGCTGGGTGGGGAAGCCCCACCCTGGAGTTCTACCAAGGGGTTCCGTCGCTGGACTGCCCATGAGGCTGTAATCAAGGGACTGTGTGACGCGTGAGCCTAAAGCCACTGGCGTTCCTCTGGCAGACGCTGTGTGAGCAGCTGCGCAATGAGAACGAGGACCTGCGGGCAAAGCTGGAGAAGGATTTGGAGCAGAGGAACCAGGCTATGGAGAAACTAAGGTGAGAGCAGGAGGGGTGTTGGTTGGGCAAAGCACATGGGGCTGCACCGGGGAGATTCGGGGTCTGTCCCGTCCTGATTTTTAACTTCCTGAAATGCCGGTTTGTGTGCGAATCTCAGTCTGCGTGTCTGTTGTGCTCTTCCCGCCGCGAAGGTGCGAGAACCTGGAGCTGCGGAAGATGGTGCTGAGCAGCAAGGCGGGCGTGAAGGGGGAAGGTGTGGAGAGCGCCGGCCAGCAGCAGGTAGGAGTAGCCACGACTCTTCCTTTTCCTCCTGCCTCCTCTTCCCTGCGCTGTCCCTGGACGGTGCCCTTGCCACCCTGGAGCGGAGCCCTGGTCCCCCTGGAATAGAGCCCAAGACCGGAGCGGTGTGTGATTCTGGATGGTGTCTGGAAACCCTCTTGGCAACCCCCTCCCCCACTTCCCTTCGAAGCATCCCTTAGCCCGGAGGGGCAAGAATTTTTTGCCAGGGGGCCACTTCAGACGTTTTTTAAGTGGCCCGTGGCTGCTCCAGGGGGGGCGGGGCCTCAAGCGGAAGGGGCGGGGTCAGGATACTTCCCTGCTTCCCCACCCATAGACCATGATTAGTCTGGGGGTGGGGTGGCGCCTTTACCCCCGCCCCCAGATTCCCTCTGGGCACCTATGCCCCTGGTGGTGGGAGACTTCACGCACTCCCCCTTCTGCCCCCAGGCTAATTGGGGCTTGGGCGCAGAGGAGTCACCCCTCGGTAGCAGGAGGGCTGTGGGGTGAGGAAACAGGCCGTAAGCTCGGAATAGGGGCAAATATCTCTGTCTTTAAGAGGCTTGTTTTGGAGGGAGGGGCATGCAAACCGGGAGCGATTCTGCCATGCTCCCTGCAGCCTTGCTAAATGCCCCTGGGTCAGTGCCAGCTCCCGGCAAACCCTGCTGCAGCGGGGAAGTCCAGAGTGGCGCAGCCCGGCTCCCCCCTGCCGCCGAGGGTTGGGTACCTGCTGGAAAGGAGCACGTCACCGCAAGGGGAGGGGTGGTCTTGGCATGGCAGCTGGTACTTTACTGCCAGCTTTGCCACAGGGCTGGGGTGGGGACCCCTCTCTCCACTCTGGGGATATTGCTGCCCCTGCTGCAGGGAGTGGGGATCCCAGAGAAGCACAGGTGCAGGCCGTGCCGGTAGCTACTGGCTGGGAGGGCGGGCGGGCGAGCCATCCAACCAACAGGAGCGAGCGGAGGATCCCAGGCGGGTGGGGAGAGGGGGAGCAGCGGGAGCTGAAGGCTGATCTCCTGTGGACTAGAAGGCGTCCCCTGCCTCTGTAGGCAAGTGGCATCCCCAAAGGGGGGGTGGGCAGGACGGAGGCGCTGTGCAGATCCACGCCTCCCGGGGGCCGAAAAGCAATTCCCACCACTCCGACATCGAAATCCCTCTCTAGCCACGCTCTGTGCAGGCGCACTAGGGTGTCGGAGGCAGCTGGGGCAGGCAGCTCTGGGGGACAGGCTGTGCGGTGTGTCTGTCCCGGCTGCCTGAGGGTTTGTTTGCTCTGTCTTCAGAGCGGGGCGCCGGCAGAGAAAGCAGCGGGCAAGGGCACGGCGGGGGCCAGTGAGAAGAAGGTGAAGATCCTCGAGCATCAGCGCAATGAGGTGAGCGGGGCCGGACGGGGGCTGCTGCGTGACTGCGTTCGCCTTCCCCCGCGGGCGCGCCAGGCCCGGGTCACACGGGAAGAGGCGGGTGGTCGAGTGCTAATGGTGCCCCATTCAGAGCGGTCCCACTCTGTGGCAGGCCCAGTCTAGGAGAGGAACAGGGGCTGTGGGTCAGACTGAAGTGCATGGGCAGAGCTGGGGGGTGCTCGGGTGGTAGGGGCTGGGGGTCAGACTGAGGGGCGCTGACAGAGTGGGGGTCGTGGGGGTTGTGGGTCAGACTGAGGGGCGCTGACGGAGCGGGGGGTCATGGGTCAGACTGAGGGGTGCTGATGGAGTGGGGGTCGTGGGGGCTGTGGGTCAGACTGAGGGGCGCTGACGGAGCGGGGGTCGTGGGGGCTATGGGTCAGACTGAGGGAGCGGGGGTCGTGGGGGTTGTGGGTCAGACTGAGGGGCGCTGGGGGTCAGACTGAGGGGCGCTGACGGAGCAGGGGTCGGGGGGGGCTGGGGGGGGCTGTGGGTCAGACTGAGGGGCGCTGACGGAGCGGGGGTCGTGGGGGCTGTGGGTCAGACTGAGGGGCGCTGACGGAGCGGGGGGCTGGGGGTCAGACTGAGGGGCGCTGACGGTGCGGGGGTCAGACTGAGGGGCGCTGACGGAGCAGAGGTTGGGGGGGCTGTGGGTCAGACTGAGGGGCGCTGACGGAGCAGAGGTTGGGGGGGCTGTGGGTCAGACTGAGGGGTGGGGGGGCTGGGGTCAGGGGGGCTGTGGGTCAGACTGAGGGGCGCTGACGGAGCGGGGGTCGTGGGGGCTATGGGTCAGACTGAGGGAGCGGGGGTCGTGGGGGTTGTGGGTCAGACTGAGGGGCGCTGACGGTGCGGGGGTCGGGGGGGCTGTGGGTCAGGCTGAGGGAGCGGGGGTCTGGGGGTCAGACTGAGAGGCGCTGACGGAGCGGGGGGCTGGGGGTCAGACTGAGGGGCGCTGACGGACCTGGCCTGTTCCCTCTTGTCTGCGACATTCCTGCTCTCCTGCTGGAGCTGCTAGTTGCTCAGTAAAACGCCACCTGCGCAGGAAGGTTTTACAGATGACGGTCCAGCTCCGCTCCTGAGGGGCAGGAGACCGGCTGTGGGGGAGACCTGGGCACTGGGCCCCCACGGAGCACCAGCCAGAGAGAGAGGATACCTGGGGTAGGAGACGGGTGGGCGTCCGACGTTGGGTGGGCGTCTGTGCCCGGTTAACTCTCTCTCTCCCCCAGCTGCTGGAGGTGAACAAGCAGTGGGATCAGCACTTCAGGACCATGAAGCAGCAGTACGAGCAGAAGGTACGTAGGCATCCGCGCCTGCCGTGCGGTTTGCTGGTGGGCAGGGGCTGTGTGCGCTACACCCGCGCCAGTCTGGGCAAACTGGTCCCCTGCTAGCGGGGACTGGGCAGCTCTCTGGGACATCTTGGAAGGGATTGGGGGTGTGGGGCTGTGGGTTATCCCCAGTGCACCTCCTTTCCCAGCCAGAAACGCTCCCATCTTTCCCTGAACCCCGGGAACCGTCGGTTTCCCCCCAGCCTTGGCAGCCTAGGCCTCTGTGCCGTTCTCATCCCCATGGTATCGGAGCCCTTCTCTCTCCCTTGGAACCTCCTGTTTCCGGCAGGGGGAAGTTTTCAGCTAAAATGCGGGTGGGCGTGCGTGGGCAAATGGGGCTGGGGGTGGCACAGCTGCAGGGCACCGCTGTCTGCGGCTGGCGCTGCCTTCCAGACAGTCACGTGGCCGCCCTGTGTCCGGCAGATCACAGATCTGCGCCAGAAGCTGGCGGACTCGCAGCGGGCGCTAAGCGAGCAGGAGGCGGAACGGGAGCAGAAGCAAAGGGACTTTGATCGCAAGCTGCTCCTGGCCAAATCCAAGATCGAAGTGGAGGAGGTGAGTGCGTGTGGGGAGGTGTGCCTGTATCCTCCCCCTCCCCGCTATCCAGGAGCTTGCCCTGCAGCACCAGAACCGGGGCCCACCACGGAGCCTGGAAAAGCAGGAGCAGGCCCGTCTGGCTGCTTTCAGACTGGGGATGGGTGGGAAGGTCAGGCTCCGGGAGCAGTGTGGAGGGGAGCAGGCTCACTAATCTGCTGAGCCCTCCTTGGGGGGCCAGTGCTAGCTGCGGGAGGACCCAGATCTGCCTGGACTCCCTGCGGCTGAGCCACCACCGTGTGCTCCCGGGCGAGAGGCACCGCGCCCGCAAGGCCCTTCCCAACCAGAGCCCAGACGCTGCTCTCTGCTCCTCCGCTGAGGGCCAGGCCTTCCCTCTCTCTCACCCCGCTCTGCCTCCTGGCTTCTCCCCCCGTCACGCCCAGGGAGGAACCCCAGGCTGGGCAACGTGGGGCTGCGCCCTCCGCTGACCACGCTGCCTCTTGCGCTTTCAGGCAGACAAGGAGAGGCTGGCCGGGGAGCTGCAGGAGCTGAAGCAGAGGGTCCGGTTCCTGCAGGAGCAGCTGGCACCGGTCACCAAGCAAAGGGAGTACCAGGAGAGGGAGATCCAGAGGCTGAACAAGGTAGGCAGCCTGGCAACGCCCGCCCCCGATAAACCAAGGGCCTGTTCGGTGCGGTGTTCCTGGACCAAGGCAACCCGCAGTCCCCCAGGCTCTCGAGCGCTGGCTTTCCGGGCATCCTGTCTGAACAAGGCAGCAGCGTCACCTTTTCCCAGCCGTGCGAGAAACCCAGAGCAGCTGCTGCCTGTCCTGCCTTACTGGCCAACATCTGTCACGACCCGCCCCCGGGGCCAGAGAGCAGTGGCCCTGGGAGTCCCAGGGTGCCCGGAGCAGGGGAGGTGCGAATGTGCTAGGAATTCACTGAGCAGAAGGAAGAAATGTCCCATCCGGTCGTCCCCCCTGCCCGTGGGAAGAGTCTGATGGAATCTGCCTCCCTCACCCCACTCGGGTGTTGCACACACCCTGCCAGGGGATTGTGTCCTCGCCTCTGCTCGTGGCCCCGACGGAGCCTGACCCTGCCTGTCCAGAGCAGTGCTGGCTCCCGCGTCCGACTCCTGGAGGGGCCTGGCTGTGCGCTGAGCGGTGATAGTGGGAGAGGGCTGGAGGCCGGGCCAGCGGGAACTTTCTAGGAGGCTAAAGACGGGGCGGGGATGGTTTCTCAAGCGGCAGTCCGAGCAGGAGAGAGAGCGGCTGGGGACGTGTGTCGCTTGGCTGGTCTGCACTGACTCTGGTGGTTCTGCTAGGAGACCGGCGGGCTCAGCCCTTTCCCGCAGGGCCCGTGCCCCAGGGCAGACACTGCTGTCCGGAGGCCTCTCTAATGGCTCTCTGTCCCTCTCCACCCTCAGGCCCTGGAGGAAGCTCTGACAGTCCAGGCATCTGCTCCCTCCCCTTCCGCTCTCAGTCATGTCGGGGAACCAGGTGGGAGCCCGAGACCGCACGAGCTGCTGACACAGAACGAGCTCCTGAAGCAGCAGGTAAAGGGGGTTTTGTGGCTCTTTCCCTCACGCTGCAGCCTGTGCTAGCCCAGGGCGGTGGGGAGAGAGTCCGCTCGGATGCTCGGCAGGGTGTCTGAGCAGATGGGCCCTATAAGCAGAGGGGCGGACGCGGCTGGGACTCCCACCAGCACGCTTAGCTGGGGAGCAGCTGTGCTCGGGTGCGGTGTCTGCCCTACCCCCAGCCAGGCCTCAGCGGGGGTGTCTAGTGTCTGAGACGCTCCAGGACACACAGCGGGGTCCCAAGTCTCACACGGGCTCATGCTGCTCGGGGCGGAGGAGCTCGTCTCTCTACGTCTGGGTGTGAATTCCGTGGTTCGCTTGGCACGGAGAATCTCCACGCGTGCTCGCAGGGAGGGCCCTGCTCTGTCCTGCCTGGCCCTGCCCGGCCCGGCCCTGCTGCACTCCGGACCCTGTGGGAGGCGTCCGGCGACCTCTGGCCTCTCCTCTCTGCCAGGTGACCATCTTCGAAGAGGACTTCCAGCGGGAGCGGCGGGACAGGGAGCGCATGAACGAGGAGAAGGAAGAGCTGAAGCAGCAGCTGGAGAAGCTGAAGAAGCAGCTGACGGTCTCCAACAACCAGGTAGGGCAGCAGGGCGGGGGGAGTCGTGCGCAGGGTCCAGAGGCGTTTTGGGGACGGGGGAGAGGAACCGTCCCCGTTCTCCCCCCCCCCCCCCCCCCCCCCCCCCCCCGAGCCTGCAGCCCTGTGTCATGAAGGCATCTTTGGCGTGCGGCGACACAGCCAGCGCTGGCCGAGCTGACTGGGCGCAGGCAGGGCTCCCTCCTGGTTCCCCCCCCCCCCCCCCCCCGCCCCGGAATGGATTTACTGATGTGCGCCAATGCGGAGGTGCTGTGCGACCGGCCGCCTCCGCACTGGTGCCCGTGTCAGAATGCATGTGGTGGGCTGGGACCAAGGGGGCAGAGGGCTGGGGTGCAGGAGAGCGAGGTCTCTGGGGAGCTCTGTGCTGAGGCGGACAGGCACTGGGGGACCCGTTGCCAGTGGGATTTTTAAAGCTCTCCCCTCGCGTGAGTAGCTGAGAGGTCTGAGCGGAGGAACCGTCTGCCCTGTTGCGGCTGCTCAGACTCGTGCAGAAATGGCCCCTCGGGGAGGTTGGGGCTGTCCCCCACTTCCCCCCTCGCCCCAGCACACGGCCCAGCCAGTGAGTCACGGGGGGCGGGGACTCCATCCGCCAGCCACGCCCGAGACCCACGGGGGCACCAGGCAGGGTTTCGGTCAGTGCTAGTGAGTGGCTTAACTCCTCCCCTGCGTGGGAATGGGAGCTGTCCAAACTCCCCGGCCTTTGGGGCCATAACCCGCCCCCCAGGAAACAAACAGCCCCAGGCTGACAGCCCCTCTGGGACCGTGCTAAGCACAGGCCGGCAGCTGCTCCGTCTGCCCCGCCAGGGTGGGGGTGGCGGGTGCTTTCGGTGCTCGGGCCCCAGCGTGGCTGCCGGTCGCTGCTCCCAGGCTGCGGGGCAGGTAAATTCTACCCAGTGCCTGCAAGGCAGCTCAGGGGCTGCAGCGAGTTCCCTGTCCGCTCTGACCCTGGCCCTTCTCTCCTCCAGCTGCGGGTTTTTAAGGACGACTATCAGAGGGAGAAGGAGGAGAAGGAGAAACTGAAGAAGCTGCTGAAGCAGCACAAGCAGGTAGGGAGGGCGGTGGGCAGAAGCAGCTCTGGGTGTTGGTCAGAGGGACGTGAGCCCCATGCACAGGTGCAGAGGCTGGGAGGGGTCAGCATAAAGCCTGGCCACCCTGGGGTCCAGGTGCCCTGGCTCGTGTGCGCTGTTAGGGAGGCCTGCCACTTACCAGTGCACCCTCTGCCTGCTGCCCCCTGCACAGAGGGTGTTGGCAAGGGGGCGGGACCTGCCACAGCACTGAGGTTGCTGGAAGGGATCAGGGATTGAACCTGCCCTTGGCGGGTTTGGGGATCCGAGGACATGAAGGCATCTTACAGGCTCCTTTGCCTCGGTCTAGGATCTTGTGCCGAGTGCCTCTTGGCCAGAGCCCGGGATCAGGGCGGGTGGTGCCCAGGTGCTACAGGGACTTGCACAGCTGGGTGGAAGGGGAGCCGCGTAAGCTGAGCCGTCTTGGCCTGGCTCCTGAATCTGCCCCTCTTGCAGGTTTCCGGAGAGAGGTTGCACCCAGAGCCGCTCCAGGGGCCCCTCGGCCCTGCCTGCCCCGTGTACCAGTTCCAGTACAGCCCGCCCGGGCCCCACCACGTCTACCGCGGCTATGAGGACTGGCAGCAAATCCGGTACCCGCCGTCCGCCATGCCAGGCGAGCACCCACCAGTGCAAAACTTCCATCACTTCCCTCCTGTGAGTACCCCCTTGGGAAGGCATAAGGCTGGGCCCATCCCTACTCCATGCATGCACCGCCCAGCCCCTCCTGCAGCATCTGGGGGTGTGCCTGTCACACCATCCCCCGATGGCAACCTGGCCACCCCATCCCCCGCCCATCGGGATGCGCCACCTTGCTTATCCTGGAGGGAGTGCAGCTGAGCACACCGTACGCGTGCAGTCACCGTGGCTGCACGCTCAAGCCGGGGGCTGCATGTGCAACGACTGCACACGCTGCTGGTGGTCCACAGATGGGAGGTGACTTAGTGGCAGAGCCGGGGGGGGGGGGCCCTCAGGAGTGGGGACTTGCACCGCTGGAGAACTAAACTGTCAGTGTCTGTCCTACCTCGCTGAGACTTCCCTCGCCCTCGTCTAGCTATGCAGGTGCTTATCTGGCCCCCCGTGCGAGAGTATCGAGGTTCTCATGTTCTTGAATGCATCCATCCCGGGGAGGCAAGGAGATTCCATTGCCCCGTTGTACTGGGGAAACTGAGGCACACAGCAACTGCGTGACTTGCCCGAGGTCGCGCAGGAAGTCTAATGGAGCAGGGAACTGAACCTGGGTCCCGTCTCCAGCTAGGGGCCTAGCCACTGGCCTATCCTCCTTCCGCCCCCTTCTTCCCTCCTGCCAAGTCGTTCTGCACAGAACCTGAGCCCTCCCGTTTCACGTCCCCCCTCACGCGGTCCCGTTCCTCCCTCTCTCTCTCAGCCAGAATATGCCTGGCGCCCACCTTGTGCTGTGTCAAGGACCCAGAACTCCCAAGCAGTGGAGGGAGTGAAACCGCTGCCCAAGGAACCCGGTAAGGAGGCACTGCTTACCCATGTCCGTCTGCTGGCCTGGGTGCTGCGCGAGAGCCCCTGGCTGGCTACCGTTCGCACTGTGGTCCCGAGGCAGTGGGCGCAGGTGAGACCAGCTTGGCGCTGGTGTGTCCTTAGCCCAGGCCCACTGCATGATGGGTAGCGTGTGCTCGGGGGCTGTAACGGAGCCGACTGAGACGCTCTGAGAGAGTGGGGTGTGGGGGAGCTTGCAGGCCTCTGCCCCTGCGGCTCAGGAATGCGAAAGCGCCTCTCAGAGCTGACGGGAACGGTCGCTGAGAGGCCCCCGGCAGCCCTGTGTCCCGACAGGGGGTGCTGCCGCGGAATGTTTGACTGGCGCTAAAGTGTGCCAGGAGCCGGGAGCGACACTTACAATGTGGGTGTTTTCTGTCTTTCAGAACCTGCAGGGCTTGGGTTACCGAAACCCCAAAGGCCGGTTTAGCTGTGGGCTGATGTCAGCAGAAGAGCAGGGTGGGAGGGAGGTGCCCGTGTATGTAGAGAGCCTGCCTCCTGCTACTCATCCGTGCTCACGCCCTGTGTATATAACGGCAGATCCTTGACGGTCTGGAACGTCTCCCTCGGGAGCCACTGAAGAGAGACCTCCCCGTGCTCTTGGGAGCTGTGGAGGAGCAACTGGCAAGGAAGCCGCTGCTGGGTGCTTCCTGGAGTCCCGGCCTCCAGGGGTTACAGCCCCGTCCAGTTACCTTGTTCCTCATCCGCCGCTTTGGTTTTAATCGACTCCCAGCCTTCGGCTAAGGGGAGCCCCTGCGGGGAGCCTCCTGTTTCCCATGTTCCAACAGAGCCTTCGCTGGAGGCGTTGGTAGTTGAACGTGTGTGAGACTTTTCCTGCCGAATAGTGATGGGGAGAGCTGCCCTATCCAATCCCATAACTAGCAGAGCTCTTCCCAGGGATGCCCGCTAAACCCACGTCTAATTCCCTGGAGAGCCCTGTGTGTTTCCATTGTTCAAAGGAAGCCGTTTGTCTGTCACTTAGCGGGGAAGGCTCTGGAACGGAGAACGAGCGCACGAGCTTGAATGGCTTTTCAACACCCGCCTCCAGGGGCCAAATGTAAACGGGTCTGGGCTCTCCATAGACCCTCTGGCATGTAGCGCGTGCGCCATGTAGATACCGCCCGGCCCTCTGTACATACCTATAGATACACGCTTGCTGTCTATACACCGCATGGCAACCCTCAGTCTCTTCAGACTGATCTCACCGGCCAGTCTCGGCGCGATCCAGGCGCCCCAGGGCTGCGGTGTGCCATTACCCTGCTTTTATTGCTCCCAGGGAGCAGGTCTGCCCTCTTCTCCCGCGTCCCCAACAGAGCGGGGAGCCGCGTTTCAGCAGAGTTCATATTTCAGGGCCCCATTCAGCCAGGTACTTGGGCACACGTCCTACATCGGGTGCGCTTTGAAGTCCGTGGGACTTCTCACCTGCTCCAAGGCAAGCGTGTGCTAGACGACCTTTCTGGCCTGGGGCCGCAGGGGGGAGAAGGAAACCGCCGGGGAGCAGCAAACCACAGACATGAGTTTGAGGGCCCAGCCAGACTGGTTCTACGCCATCTTGTTTAGCCCACTGGGCCTGTGCCCTGGTTTGCCTTGCTCCGCGGGCTCCCCGGGGTAGCTGTTGCAGGCCACGTGCTGGCGTATGCTGAACTGGAGGCTGGGAGAACTTGCTGTTTCCTCCTGGAGGAGTGATGGGACCTTCCAAAGAAAACGGTGGCGATGAAACCAGGTCTGAGGACAGGGAAGGAATGACCAGGGTTCTGGTCCCTCGGGTGCTGGGGAGGCCCTGTGCTCTCCCAGAGGAGGCTGGAGTGTCTGTTCTTGTGTACGTGCCGCGTGTGCTGTGGATTGTTGGTAATAAATCCGGTGTGTGTCCATGCTGACGCGTAACGTGTGCTTTGCGGGGGACTCTCGCCTCTCCTTTCCTTGTGGACGTCACCTCCCCGGTCCCTCCAGTTCTCTGTTAGCGGTGTGGGCTATTTCTGGGGAGCAGCCGGCAGGCCTCTGCCGTTCTCGCTCCTGTTTAACAACTTGAGGGGAAGAAGAGGAGCCGCTCCAGCTGGTCGGCCCTGCGGAGAAAACCCCCACCTCATGTGTGCCCCGCCCTTGTTCTGTCTGCTTGGGTTTCTGTTCTGAGATGTGCAGGGACCCCTCCCTCCCAAGATGCGGTCAGTCCTTGGAAAGGCACTAAACCCCGTCACAGCGGGGTACTGGAATGACAGCGAATGAGGTAGCACCCCCAGCTCCTTAAATCGCTCCGAAGCTGGAGCAAAGGCCGGATAGTTGGCTTGTGTATCGTGCCTCTGTACTGGTAGATGTTTTAACACACCCCCTGTCTGCGCGTGCACGCTCTCCATTTAAATCTGCCGCATAAACCAGAGGGTGTGAATTTAAACCCCGATGGAGTTTGCGGTAGGGGAGGCCTGCTGATCTGTCTGCTTGTTGACTCTGCGCCTGTTCCAATCCATAGGATGCATTCACTGGATTGTTGTCCGTGATATCAAGGCTCCGGTGTCCCCAACCACCTGCCTCTGGAGCCAGTGGCACTCCGCTGAGGGGGTCAGGCTGTTGACTGAACGGCGCTGTTTACAGAGCTGGTCTCTGGTTCACGTGAGCGGCCCCCGTGAGTGATTTAGGGAGCTGGAAGTGCTCCGTCATGCTGCCGCCTGTGTGGGAGGGATTTGGCCATGGGGTGTGGAGACAAGGCCGCCAGTGTGACCCAGGCTACCACGGTGGCTTTGCCCATCTGTAGGGCCTCGTCCATAGAGGGTTGTGCCTGAATGGGCTTGTTCCTTTGGCTCAAATCTGACCTACTTGCCCCACTCCAACAACAAAAGCCCAGTTCTAGGAACAGGCTGGGCATGGCTGTACTGTCACCGTGAATGTGCCTCTTGCAGACAAGACACCAGCTGTAAGGTGACGTGCACGGGTGTAAAACGCCCTGTGGTCTGATCTCCCCTGACTCGCTCACTCTGCTCTGTGGGCCCCTCGGGTCCCTCTGTGACTGTCCAGTTCTCCTTGTGGATAGCTTTTTCCAGCGTGGCTCCGAAACGCAGCCTCTCGTCCCTTTGCTCTGTGCACGGGGGCTACATCCCAGCTCCGGAGCGAGACCTGGATCTGTGGAACTCTGGGCTGGATTCTTGTATGTGACACACCAGCCCGGCTCCAGATGGAAGCCAGTCCGAAGAATGACCTCTACCTAGTTTGTGCGTTTGGATTCAACATGAAACGCCTCTCTAGCTCGGGGCTTCCTTTCTCTAGCTCGGCTGTGTGTTTGCTATGCGCAGAACCGCAGTTATTGCAGCTGAACAGGGGTGAAGGGGGCTGACTTCTTACCCCAATCCCCGTGGGTTCCTCACACAGAGAAGACCATTTCCATGTATCTGGGATGTTTCACAATCCTTTTTGCCCACACAGCTAACACATGCTAATATTTTAAATTGGTACAAATCCAGCCACTCAGCCTAGGTTTTGAAATGCAGCCTAAATAGCAAATATCCTGGCAAACGATGCTTTATCCCCCCTCCCCCTCCAGCCCTCCTACATGGCAGATGTATACCCCAGAAATACGTGCATCTTTTGTAGAAATCTGTGAAACAGGTTGGTTTGTTTCTGTGCAGAAAATGACTTTGAATTGTAATGATAATTATTCCTTTGCAAGAATCCTTAATAAACGATCTGGAGACTATCCGGCTGAGATGTTACCCGCTGTGGGTTTGCTTTGTCTCCTTGTGTTCTGGCGTAGTGGAGATGCCCGGCAAAACGTCTCTGGCGTGGAGCGATGGTGTTAGGGTGGGGTCTAAATTGACGGCAATGGTGCTTCTTCCCTGGCATTTGTCAAGCCTCCCTGGCCAGAAACTATTCCCCCTCCACTCCGTGTGCATGTCATCTGCTACCGGGGGACTCTCAGACCAGTGTCTCCCTCCCCTGCAGATGGTGCGTGAGCCCATGCCACACGCTGGGATAATAGCTGGTGGGGCGGGAGCAGCCAGAGGCTTCCTTTCACGGGAGCAGAGCTTTCTATGTTTTGAGCCAGGCCCATCTCCCTCAGGCCTGGCCCTCTCGGTACAGGGGCACTGTCACCCCCTCGGCCAGGATAGGTCCTGCCTCGCCCTACTCGGCCAGTAGGGACACCGGCTGTTCTGCTCCCCGCTGGTGAGCTCCGGAGCCATCTGACTGGTGGGTCTCTGGGCCCAGTGTGGGGCCTGCCCCTCTCTGCTCAGCCTGCCGGTGTGGGGCGGGGCTAGGGTCGGTAGGAGGAAGGGGAGTCCTTGGATGCTGTGTGGTGGAGGGTTCATGCTGAACAGGAAGCAGCGGGGCGGGCGGCGGGTGGGGTGGGACGGACACACCTTCCCTCCCTCTGTGACGGAGAGTCCAAGCCATGGTCCCCCATCGCTGCCACAGGGCCCAGGCCCTTGCAATGTCTGAAGGGCCTTGTCACGGGGTTGTCGTCGGATGCCTGGTGGGACGGGAGCTGGTGCTGAAGCCCAGGGGAGAAGGGAAGGCTGCAAAAAACCAGGCGCCCCGGCACGTTTGCACAGGTGTTTATTTTGCATGGCTACAGCTCTACACAGGCTGTGGGCGGGCGTGGGAGGAGGAGCTGGGTTCCCTGGGGGGGGAGGAGAGCGCATCCCTGCGGAGGAACCTGCAGAGCGACTGAATGCACTGGAAGGGCCGCTCTGCACCCCCGCAGGCTTGGGCCAAGTCCACCCTTTGGGGGCTTTCAGACCTGGCCTTCACGGTGATGCCTTCTCCTAGTGCCCGGAGCCCCGGCCCGGCTCTCACGCACCTGCGCCCAAGCATACAGCAGCGCGGGAGGCCTCGCCCTCTGAAGAGCCGAGGGCTGCAGGAGAGGTTCCCCGGGGTGGCCGGCTGGGTGGGGAGCGGTGAGACGATGCACGTTATCCAAGCCCATCTGTCACGGGTCCGGGGCAAGAGCCGGAGCAGCCCAACCTATGGGGACGGCAGAGGCCAATGTACAGTGAGGTCGGCTCCAAGGGCGGCCAGTGAAGGGCGGGACTGCTAAATAAATAGGTGAGGCTTCCCGTGGGAGTCTGTTCCTGAGGGAGCAACGGGAGGCTGCACATGGGATGCAAGGGGTCTTTTCCCCTCCCGCGTGTTTCTCCAGGGAGGGGGAGGCTAAGCTAACGAGGTGGCAGGGTAGAAGAGCCGGTTAAGACTGGCAGGCAGGGCTGAGGGCTGCATCGTGGGGAGGGGACGCCCCATGGAGACAGATGACTGGCAGCAATCCAATGGTTTTGACTGCCTGTGTTCCCCAGGACCGGTCTATAGGAAGTGGTGGCCAGGCCCTGTCTCTACAGAGGCGTCTGTAGAGCCTAGTGCCCTTCCAGAGAGTCCACCCCTATTGACAGCACAGAAGGGATCTTGCATGGGGGGCGGGCGCTTTGCGGGGCGCTCGTTGGCTATGGATAAAGCATTGAGTCCCACCTCACCTCGCCGCTCGCATCTCTGCATTAGCGTTCCCTGCCCTCCTGCTGCCGCCCCAGGAGGAAGGCCTGCCGCCTCATGTAATCCACGATGTCGTTCTTCACCGCGGCCATGTTCGTCCGGGGGCTCCACCTCATCACAGGCTGCCCCGTGGGGCCGACCAGGAACTTCTCAAAGTTCCACTTGATGTCATGGACCTTCAGGGGTTCCCAGAAGAGCCTTTTGGGGTCGCCGAAGCTTTCCACCACGGGCGGGCAGGAGTTCTGGGAGGAGAGCGAGGGGTAAGCATCCATGACGCTGGGGCTGCCCTCACCTTGCTTCCCCCAGCCCTGAGGGTGCGCCCGGGGGCAGGGGGTGGGCAGGCACGCACCTTCAGGAAGGTGTAGAACTTCTGCTCCTTCTCCCCATTCACGTCCCCTTTCTGAAAGAGCTGGAAGTTTGGGACAAAGCCGCCCCCGGGCCGGACGTATCTGAAATCAAAGGGAGGGAAGAGGTGGGCTGTGGTGGGCAGGAACCTCCAGAGCCTATCGCCCTGGCAAGGAGACTGACGACGCGGCTGCTCCTGCCCAGACACGCCGCTTGGCGGGAGGAAGCCCAGCAGAACCATGTTCCTCTAGGGCGCTGGCCGTCCGTCAGGCTTGTGACCTCTCCGCGGTGGTTACTGGTCCCTGTGCCCAGGCAGGCGACGTGGGCTTCTCACACTGGGCCCTCAGCCTCGCTTCCTGCTGGAGCCAGGGGAGCCGCAGTCGGCAGGCAGAGAGCCCAGGGCACCCGCTGCATCTAAAGGACGGGAGCCCAAACCTTCTGCCTAGCAGCTGGGGTCAAGCAGGAGGGGTCCGTTTGCATTCCGGCCGGGCGCTAACGGCACCGGGCTTGGGGCGGCAGGGCTGATGCGGCGCCGTGCTCCGGTAGTCGTGTCGGGTGCTGCACAGACCGGCTGGCTGGGTTCAGAGAAGCTGTAGGGCAGGGGTGGGGAACCTAAGGCTTGGGGGCAAGATGTGGCCTCCAGCTTGCCAGAACCCCCCCGCAGCTTTGGGCTGCTCCCCCCCCCCCCCCCCCAGCACTGGGGAACCAAGCTGGGGCTTCTTGTGTGCATCCCCCAACTGAGTTTTCTATAGGGCAGCCCCTCAACCGGTTCCCCACCCCTGCCGTAGGGAGCCAGTGCTGCCTCCCCGGTCTTCGCCCTCTTCCTGCTCGGGGCATCTAGAGGCGGGATCCCCGCCCGGTGTCCCGCGGCCGCCTACTCACTTCAGCGCGGGGAGGATTTCGTCGTTCTCGCCAGGCTCTTGCTTGCCAAACTGGTTGCTCGGGAAGCCCAGGACGGTGAGGCCGTAGGGCGCCAGCTCCGTGTGTAGTGCATTCAGTTCTGCGCACGAGAAAACCCAGCCCCGAGGGCCAGTGACGGCAGGTGATGGGAGCGGCTCCCCGGTGCCCGAGCGGCGCGCGCGGTCACCCGGCAGCCAGGGGAGTGCCCGGCGGCCCCCATTTGGGAGGAGCCAGGCCCGGCTGGGAAAGCAGAGGGAGGGCTCCGGGTCTGTGCGGCTCCCAGGACGGGGAGGCCGGGCTCGGTCCCCCTCTCTCAGAGGTGGGGGCAGAAAGCCTGGTGGTCTCCGTTGGCCCTCGTGAGCGCTATGCCATCGCCTCAGCCCTCCTAGCACCGGCTCACCTCGCACGGCTCCCTAAGGCCACCGGCGAGCCGGGCCCTGGCTGTGCGAAAATCCCTGCTCGAGCTTTCCCCCGGCCTCCATTGTGGCCACAGAGACTCGCTGGAGCCCAGGCAGGCCCTGCCCAAGCCTCCTCGGCTACAGCTGCCTCGAGGTGACCCCTGCACCGGCATCGTTTGCCTCAGCAAGTGACGCTCTGCCCACCCGCTTGTAGCCACGTCCCCTTCCCCCTCACAACCTTCCTTCTCTCGGCGGCCTTCACCAGGCCCCGCAGGGGTGGGGGGGCTAACAGACTCCAGCGCAGGGCTGGGCAGTAATTTTTGATGGGGAGGGGCCACTCCAAGAATTTGGAAAGTGGCAGAGGGCTGCACTCGTCCGTGGTATTAACGGAGGAGGGGTGGGGCCTGGCATGGAGGTTGGGTGCAGAAGGGAGCTTGGCATCAGGGAGAGAGTTTGGGTGTGAGCTGGGGCACTGGACTGAGGTGCAGGGGGTTGGGTTGTGACCTAGGGCACAAGGGGACTGGGATCTGGGGCAGGGGATTGGGGTGCCAGATCTGGGAGGGGATATGGGTACAGGAGGGGGGCAGAGGATTTGGGTATGTGGAATAGGGGGCAAGAGTGGGGGGCAGACGGTTGGGGGAGGGAGGGGCTGGGGTGCCAGGGGCAGGCTCTGGCCAGGAGATTTACCAGCCAGCAGCCCAGCACTTTCCTGAAGCAGCCTCCCTGCCATGTCCCAGCACAGGCTGCAGCCATCTGTTTTGGGAATAACTTCTAGCCCCAAGGGGGAGGGGCGTGGTGTTTCATGGCTGCCTGTTATTGAAACAGGCAGCTCCCATTGGCCAAAAACCGGTCTATGGGATTGTGCTGGGGGCAGGCGCAGCTCCTAAAGCCTCCCTCCCTCCCCCTTTCCAGGCTCACAGATTTTAAAGCAAAACCGCCCAGCCGCCGCGTTTCCGAGTGGAGTGCGCGTGGGCCGAGGCAAGCCGGCCCTGTAGCCCCTATTTCGCACAGGCCTGCTCCAGGGCAATGCGCTGTAAAGAATACCCCTATCGCCCGCCCCCCGGGCAGGGGGTCTTACCCAGGTACTGCAGGGTGAGTCCTCAGTAGGTGGCCACGTTCACGAAGAGGATCATCTTCCCTTTGTACTTCCTGAAGGGGACGTACTCTCGCCCGTCTATGGTGACGGCCCCGTAGTTGTAGATTGTTCCCTCCACGGAGTTGTAACAGTCCACCTGGAAAACAGCCGGGCAGGGCGCATGGGAAGGGGCAGGGCTGGAAGAGGGGCAAGCAACAGGGCCTGACGGCCAGCCACGTACTAGCAGCCGCAGGCTTCGCTCGGTTTCCTGGGGAGCTGCACCTGCCGCTGTTTCTCGCCTGGATTCCTCTTCCCCTGCCTGGGGGGCCCGGCCTCACTGCTGGGCCTGGGTTTGCAAACCCTCCGCTGAGGGAGGAGACAGCCGTGAGCCCGATCTGCTTCTGGAGTCTGAAGGCAGCCCCCCCCCACCCCCCACGGGGAGATTTGGATCCAGGGACTGTCAACTTCAGTCCTTCCTGTCTCCTCAGCCGGTCCTGCATCCTGCCTTCGTCTCCCCCACCTCCTCCCTGCTCCTCCAGTCTTTCACTCCCCCACTTCCCCTCCCCTTAGCCCTGCTCCCCAGCCTCCTTTCCCCCTCCCTCCCGCAGCTTGAACGGCCTTGAAGCAGCGGATTCAAGGTGCTCCGAAAGTGCTGGGAGGGAGGGGAGGAGGAGGTAAATGGGGGCTCCAGTATGAAAGAGGCTTGGGGGGAAGGGGGAGCGGGGTGCGGGCTGCAGGTGCAATCCCAGGAGGCCATGGGATGCAGGTGGCCCACCACTGGATTTCCATCTTGCGGCCCCCTGAGACAGACTGCAGGAAGGGGTCGGAGTCAGAGGGGCTGGAAGTAGGGGTGCTGGCGCCCCGCCCCCCCCCCGGCTCATGTCCCCTGTAAGCTGAGCACTTGGGCGCCCGCCCAGGAGCGATCCCAGTGCCGCCCAGCTGAGTAGCAGAGCATGCAGGGCCAGCAGCGTGTGTGTCTGTTGGGGGTGCCCATCCCCATGTGTCTCGGTGCACAGAACAAAATGTATTCCGCACATGGGTGGAAAAAGACAGAATGCTGGCCCCGGCTTGAAGCGGGAGAGCCTACTCCGGGCACCTCACGCCTAGAGTCTTCCCAGACCGAACAGCAACCAGGAGCCAATGCTGGGCCGTGCTCCCCGTCAGTATCGGCTGACACGCACCAGCCTCCCACCCAGCGCCTCAGATTCTCCAGGGCTGCAGCTGCTCGGCTGTTTACTTCACCCAAGCAGCAGCCACAGAACCAGGGGCGGGGAGGGAAAAGACCAGAAATAGCCACAGCGTGTCAACAACAGAAACAAAACCCTGCGCCTCTTTCTCCTGCTGCTCCCTCCTGCGCGGGGAGAGGTGCTGGCCCCTCGGGTGGGGGCACCGGCTGCCCCTTCCTGGCTGAGAGGGGCCCAAGGAGATTGCTATTGAGAGGGGCCACAGTCGCTTGCTGCTCCTCACTGCCGGGCTCTTGACTGCGTGTCTGTCACCTAGAGACAGGCTGTTCCTAGGATCCCGCTCAGCTGGGCACGTCAAGCCACTGGCTCAGACAGCAGGGGCCAAACTGTGCTCCCATGTGGCGCCGGCTTCCTGATCCCCAGAATAGCTGGGGAAGACACACGGAGAGGGGAAAGAGACTGTTCTAATCAGGACAAAAAACAAAGCAAGAATAGCTGCTCATCAGGCAGGAGAGGGGGCCTGGCGAGAGATTCCCTGCCCCTCAGAGGGTCTCAAGAAGGGAAATTCATTCCTGCTGCCTCTAGGATAGAAATGCCAAGCACACAGCCCCTGGATCAGGCCCATAGGATGGGTTCTGATTATTCCTCTGTACGCACTGAGAACCTAGCCCTGACGGCTGTAAGGAAACCTTCCTGCGGTGACCTGAGTGTAACCAATACAGAACAGAGTCTCCGAGCCAAAAACAGCAGTGCTGGGAGGCATAAACTCCCATTCACCCCAATTGGGTGTTAACTCTGAAGCCTAATGATGATGCTCCAAGGCACTTGCAAATGTGTGTCTAGTTTATGCAATTGCTACAACCCATACCAATAGCCACGCCGACAAAGAGCTCAGATAGAGAGATTCCAAGACAAGAAGGAACCACTGTGCTTATCTAGTCTGCCCCTCTGTGTAACTGAACTGCCGCAACATAATTTCTAGACCAGAGCGTTGGGAAAAAAAATCCAATTTTGATTGATAAGTTGTCGGTGATGGAGAATCCACTAGCAGCCTTGGTCAGTGGTTCCAATGCTGAATTACTCTGGGTGTTTAAAATGAGCGCCTTATTTCCAGTCTTAATTAGGGGTAGTGCTATACCTCTCTCTGCTGGACCGAAGATCCCATGATTACATATGTATCGGTTGCGATCAAGTCACTTCTTGCTGAGCTAAATAGCCAAAGCCCGTAAGTCTCTCGCTGTGAGGCAGGTTTCCTAATTGTTTCATCATTTTCATGGCTCTTCTTTGATCCCTCTCTGATTTATCAGCATCCTCCTTGAATTGTGGCACCGGGACTGATCCGGGATTCCAGCAGCAATCGCCCCAGTACCAAACACCGAAGTAAAACCACCCTGCATCTCCTACTCAAGATCCCCCTTTTGATACATCCCAGGGCTGAATTGGCTCTTTTGCCCACAGCTCATGTTTAGCTGATTCTTCACCCACAGCTCCAAATATTTACAGATTGGCTGCTTCCCCCATGCTGTACAATAGTCTTTGGTACTAGAGGGATACATTTACGTTTTGCCGTATTAAAACGCATATTGTTGTTGCATCCCCTGCACCAAACAATCCAGATCGCTCTGGGTCCGTGACCTGTCCTGGTCCCCATTTACCACGCCTACCTTTTTCTGTCCTCTGCAAAATTAGCAGTGATCATTTTGTTTTCTTCCAGGCTTTGATGGAAATATTAAATAGTACAGGGCCCAAGAATGGGTCCCTGCATGGGACAGCACTAGAAACACACCTCTATGTCCAATTACATTTTGAGATCTGTTAGCCAGTTTTGAATTGATTTCAGGCATGCCATGTTAATTTTATATCTTGTTTTTAATCAAAATGGCATGTGGTACCAACGCCACGTGAAATCTAAATATATGACATCAACATGGCTACCTTTACCAAACAAAATTGTAATCAAATTTTAAAAATTAAGTTAGTTTTACAGGATCTGTTCTCCATAAACCCCATGCCGAGTTGCATTAATTACATTGCCCTCCTTTAATTCTTTATTAATTGAAGCCCTTATCTTGCCTGGACTCTCCTTCAGACTCACAAGCCTATAATTATCCAGGTCATCTCATTTACCCTTTTTAAACGTTGGTACATTAGCTTTCTTCCAATATTCTGGAACTTTTCCAATGTTCCAAGTCTTGCTAAAAGTTAGCTTTACCAGTCCAGCAAGCTTCTCAGCCAGCTCTTTTAAAACTCTTGCATGCAAGTTCTCTGGATGTGCTGATTTTAAAATGTCTAACTTTAGTAGCTGCTGTTTAACATCCTCCAAAGATACCAGTATTAGACAGAAAGTGCTATAATAAAATATGACTGCAATATTTGTTTTTTCGCCACAGAAGAGAACTATTTATTGAAAATGTTTGCCTTTTCTGAGTAATTATTGATAATTCTACCATTTCCATTTAGTAAGGGATGAACACTGTTGTTGAGAATTGTTTTTTGTTTCTAATGTACTTTAAAAATTCCTTACTGTCCTTAACTCTACTGGCTGTACATTTCTTCTTGGTTCTCTTTGCTTCCCTTATCAATGTTCTACAATTCCTAGCTTCTGATTTATATTCCTGACTATCCATTTCCCTTTTCTTCCATTTGTTCATATTTTATTAATTTTTTAGAGCTGCCATTATTTCCCCCTCTACATCAGAGAAGTAAACAAATAGCCATGGGTCTAAGCCGTTCCAAGTTTTGGGGGGTTTGTGCATGTAACCCCAACTCTGAACATCCCTGGGTTTCTAAATTGTTTGCTAGGTCAGCATTCTGTTTCACTTTCATGTTCTCCAAGGGCAAGATGCACTCAAAGCGCTGATACGTGTCCGCTTAATTTAATTAAACACGGCTTATGTAACTGTAATGTGACTGCTACTTGCTCTGTTCCTCACAGCCATCTGACTGTTGCAGCTCCTGCCTGGCAGATCCAGCTGTTGCCTCTTATCATTGTCTTTGAATGTGAGTTCTTTTATGGGGGGGGAGGGAGAGGAGGAAAGGGGGGGAAGCACCTTTTCATTTTGTATTTGTAGAACTCCTAGCACAATGGGGTCCCTGATTCCTGACAGGGGCTCAACACCCACCAGAAAGCATAGGGAGTGTCTAATTATTGCATGCAGACTGGCATGCATCTGCCCCATGTCACTGCCCTGCGGCCCTTGCATCTTCCTGGGGCATCTAGAAGGATTTCCACCTGCCATTTGCCAGCAGGAAGGCAAGGCAGCCTCCACCCACAAGTGTGCCCGCGTGTGAGCCACACACTTGCTGGGTGTGGTGCACTGTTCCATGGAGTGGCACTGAGACCACTTACAAAGAGAGAGAGACTGAGTCTGCCCTGCAGCCTTAGCTGAGAGCTGGCTGGCTTTTAGCTCCTGCAATAGAGGCTCACACACTAACCTCCAGAGGTCCCAGGTTCGGGTCCTCCTGTCGGCCTTACGCATGGACAAAACCAGGTAACAGACCAGGAGGTTTGTGGCTTTCCCCGTTTCCACCCAGCTCCTCTGATTCAGGGCAGGATGCCAGCCTCTCCTGCCCCCCCCCCCCCCCCCCCGGCTTGTGCCATCGCAGTGACTTCCCTGCCGATGGGCGGGTGATGCAGGCCAGGAAATACGCAGCACTCAGCTCTTCCATACGCCCTGCTCCGGGAGACAAGCATCCAGCCTACCTTCCCTGCGGAGCCCTGCAATTGCACAGTAAGTCCTAGGCTAGTGCCCGAATCACCGCACCTTCCAGCCTCCCGGCTCCGCCTCGCTCCCGCCGGACTAGACTCTGTGCCTCGGGCAGAGCTGGCCAGTCACACGAGCGGCGTGGCCGCTGCGATGCCGGCCTGTCAGAGACCAAACCGGGAGCCACCAAACTGACACGAGGCCGGGGCTCGAACCGGGTCTCTAAGCAAGGATCCTTGCTCGCTAAAGCAACAGGGACAGGGACCCTGAATCGCTGTCTTCCCCTTTGGGCCCAGGCCGCCCGGCTCCTTCCCGGGGCTCACAAGCAGCCCTGCGCCTCCCAAAGGAAGCGTGGCCCAGGGAGCTGAAATGGGAGGTCTGCCCCAGTCGGAGGTGGGGTGCAGGGAGAAGGAAAGGCAGCATCTGTGCCCCCCCCTGTGAACCCCCGTTAGGCAGAAGGGGGAGAGGGAATCAGCCGGGAGAGGGAAGAAGGGAACCCTTTCTCCCCCCAGCAAATCAACGCCATCCCCTCGATCGCCTGCTGAGAACCGGGCTCTGGCCCAGACTGAGCCCCAAGAGCCAAACCCCCATTCCAAGGGGGACTCTGATCCATATTCTGCAAACAGCCCCTTCTTGAGGGGGGGGTTCACCCCAAGCCCTCTTCCCTCTGCCCACACGCCAGAACTCGGGGGTGTTGAAATCCAGATCCAATGTGAGCCCCTCTCTGCCATAAGCGTAGGGGAGAGACCCCCTGAAGGGGGGATAAAGGAAGCCCTCCCGACCCCAGGATGCCCCATGGGGCATGGCTCCTTCTGGGGCCCCAAAGCACCAGTCCTGCGTGCACACCACCCCTATCTCTGGCGGGGTGGGATTTCCCCCTTACCTTCTGTTTCTCCTGTCCCTGGTTAGGCTGAATGAACCCAGCCAAGACCAAGGGGAAAATCCACGAGGCCCTGAATCCGCCCCCCATGGCGGCTGCTGCAGGGCGCACACCCCCTCGTCCTGGTCCCCAGGCGCCTAACAGCTGGCGGCCCTGGCTGGCTGTTCCCCACACTGCCACCTTCCAGCACAACAGCAGGGAGAAATAACAGGCAGAGCCGGAGGCTGCCTAACCAATCACAGGGAGGCAGGGCTGCTCCCAGAGCTGTTAACCATGTGGGGCCTGGCTCTAACCTGCTCCAGAGAGGCTTGGGGAAGGGACAGGGGACTGATGGATTGACTGCTGGGGTGTATGGAGAATCGGGCCTTAGATCTGACTTCTCCACACGCCCCTGTGTGCAATTCTGGCTGGGCTCTGCGTGCAGGCAGCAATCCACCACCCGCCCCAAACGGAGGGCAGTGTGACGCCAAGGGGCACGGCAGGGAGTGGAAGGGGGATTAGCCACGGACCTGGCTGTCATGCAACCTGGCAGGGCCCAAGATCCTGGAGATTAAAAGGCCAAACAATGGAGACGTTCTCGGTTGTTATCCCCCTGGTGATGCTGCAGGGTGGAAGCAGTTGTCGGGAGCAACCAAGGGTAGGAATGAGGATATACAATAAAAGCAAAGAATCCTGGGAATGGGTAGAGAACAGCTGGTTCCTTGTAGACCCCCAGGGGAACCTGCTGGGTTCAGGTCACAGGTTCAAACATGGGCCCTAAGTTTGCCCCTGTAATTTTACATGTGCACTTAAAACCTTGGATTTGCATGCGCAAATGACCCACATGCACGTGCAAATGACCCACGTGTACGTGCAAATGACTCACATGCACGTGCAAATGACCCATGTGTACGTGCAAATGACTCACATGCACACGCAAATGACCCACATGCACGTGCAAATGACCCATGTGTACGTGCAAATGACTCACACGCACACGCAAATGACCCACATGCACGTGCAAATGACCCATGTGTACGTGCAAATGACTCACATGCACACGCAAATGACCCACGTGCACGTGCCGGTGCTATACACATGCCAATGCAAAGGCTTGGCCATGCAAGGTGGCGAGTGCAAATTTCTAGGCTGAGTTGAAATTTTGGCCCAGCCTGTTTGAAGCTTTCCGGGCTGGCCTCCTTTCTGCCTTTCCCCTTCCCTTGATCTTTGTGACTGGGCCCTGAGCACGGACGCTGGGCCTGCCTGTCGTGGTGGCGTGCTAATGCTGGTGAAATGGGGCAGCCTCGTGGCCAGGGGCGTGGCCGGCCTCTGAACAGGTCCCAGGCCCTGCAAGCATCCTCATGCCGCCCCGACACCGAGAGAGCAGGTTAGTCTCCATGCCCAGTCAGCCTGGGCCATCTTTGGCAGACAGGGCACCAGTTTTTTCCTGCAGCACGGACAATGCGCCTGAGACGGGCGGCATGAACTAGACAGACACCATCATCCTTTCTGCAGCCTCCTCCCCACTGACACCGCCAGCTTCCTCGCAGGCCGGATAACCGCGGCCCCGTTTGTCCTCTGCACTGCTGAATGGAGGGTGAAGAGGGCTCTAAGCCAGTGGTCCCCAACGCGGTGCCTGTGGGCGCCATGGTGCCCGCCGGGGCATTTACGTGTGCCCGCCGAGAGACCAGGGCTGGCCCAAGCCATTTTGTGCCCCCGCCCCAGGGCACGCGACGCATAAGCAGCCCCACCCCCGGGCGCATGAGCGGCCCCGCCCCTGAATGCCCGGCAGCCCCAAAAGATTGGGGACCACTGCATCTAAGCTGTCCTTTGGCATGCCTCAATCCCAGGTCGAGATGGGGGCCAAACCAACCTCCTCACCTGCCCAAGAAGCCGGACCAGCCACAGGGCTAAGGATGGGTCTGCCCGCTGGGGAGAATGAGAAACACCAGGAAACACCCCCCGGGTTTTTGTGTTGCCCCAAAAAGATGCCTTAGAGTGGGAAAGGTGCAGAGAAGGGCAACGAGACTGCTGAGGGGCATGGGAGAGCGTCCATACAAGGAGAGATTAACGAGGCTGGGACTTGCAAACGAGACACCGGGTCTATGAACTCAGGACTGGCGTGGAGAAAGCGAAGGAGGACGTAAATGTCCCCCTTCCCGTGACCCGAGAGCTGGAATGACTAGGCAGCGGCAGAAGGAAGTGCTGCTTCACGCAGCGCACGGTCGACCTGTGGAACTCCTTGCCAGAGGACGCCGTGAAGGCCGAAAGTATGACTGGATTCCAAAGAGGATTAGAGAAGTTCACGGAGGATGGATCCATCCAGGGCTAATGGCCAATGTGGCCAGGGAGGCAGCCCCAGGCTCTGGGGTTCCTCACTGGGGTGCGTCACTTGGTAACTGTCCTGTTCTGTCTGTTCCCTCAGGGCCTGGAACTGGCCACAGTCGAGACAGGACACTGCTAGGTGGACCATGGGCCTGACCCAGTCTGGCCGTCTACACCTACAACGGCCTGGGAAAAGCAAAACTGCCTGGCTTCTGTGGTCTGGGAGGTGGGTGCCCGGTGAATTGTAGGACAAGCTAATGCTGGTTTGGGGATCGGGACTTCCTTGAAGCTGGGCTGAGCAAGGGTTGCGCTGTGAACCTCCATGCAAGAGGAGTCAGGATGGGCCTTACCATGAGGTGACCTCAGGCGGCCGCCTCAGGTGCCAGACTGTGGGGGGGGGCGCCACTAGGACCCGGAGAGTAGAAAATTGTGTCTGTTGCTGTTAGTTCTCCTGTACAGGCAGTCCCCGGGTTACGTACAAGATAGGGACTGTAGGTTTGTTCTTAAGTTGAATCTGTATGTAAGTCGGAACTGGCGTCCAGATTCAGCCGCTGCTGAAACTGATCATTGTCAACAGCGGCTGAATCTGGACACCAGTTCCGACTTACATACAGATTCAGCTTAAGAACCCCAGGCGTCCCCAAGTCAGCTGCTGCTGAAACTGATCAGCAGCTGATTCCAGGAAGCCTGGGGCAGAGCAACTCTGCCTCAGGCTTCCTGTAGTCAGCCGCTGGTCAGTTTCAGCAGCGGCTGACTTGGGGACGCCTGGGGCAGAGCAGCTCGGGTGCTGCTGGGTTGGTCCAGTAGCGCGGCCGCTCTTCGGCGCTACTGGACCAACCCAGCAGCACCCCAGCTGCTCTGCCCCAGGCGTCCTGATTCAGCCACTGCTGAAACTGATCAGCAGCGGCTGAATCAGGACTCCTGGGGCAGAGCAGCTGGGGTGCTGCTGGGTTGGTCCAGTAGCGCCAAGGAGCGGTGCTGCGGGACCAACCGGCAGTGCCCCACCTGCTCTACCACAGGCCCCGGGCTTTGCTCCATGTCTCCCTGGTCTGCTGGGGGCGGGCACTAGCTGCGTCCCTCCCCAGCAGACCAGGGAGACGCTGAGCAAAGCCACGGAGGACCCGGGCCGGACCCGTGGCGCTTCCAGATCAGCTGGAAGCAGCCGCGGGTCCGGCCCCGGGTCCTCCGCCGCTTTGCTCCCCGTCTCCCTGGTCTGCTGGCTCGCCCAGCAGACCAGGGAGACGGGGAGCAGCTTTTCTTGCCCCGAAGGAGGTGGGCGGCGGGACCACGCGTCCCGCCGCTCCTGTCCTCCGGGGCGAGAAAATTCCCGTTCGTAACTGCGGATCCGACATAAGTCGGATCCGCGTAACTCGGGGACTGCCTGTATTGGGGTAGGCAGCAGAGTAGTCCCATAAGAGGAGCAGAACAGGAAGGAGGCAGAATCGAGACCTTCCAAAGTTTTGGCCCAAGAGAGGCAGCCATGGGGGCATCATTTGAGCTCCCCGCCTCAGGTGCCAAAATGTTGGGGGCCGTCCCTGAGGGGAGTTGCTCTCTAGGGAGCTTTGGAAACCACGTGCAAGCCTTGGACTGGAGTGGTGTTGGGGGAGAACCTCTCATCCCCCCACCAATACGGCCCTTCATCTCCTCCACCCACACCTCAGGGCCCGGCGGGGGAAGCAGAGAGGAGCCGCGTGGCTGGCGGGGCTCTGGATGGGAGACAAGGAGTTTGACGTGACAGAAGAGGGGGAGTCGGCCCCGTGCACATCCCAGAGCCCAGGCGGTTTTGCAATCAGGAGACAAGGTCGTCATGACCTCTGGCCAAGCACAGAACCCACAATGTGACATCTGGCCTCTGCCGCTCCCTGGCCAGCCCCACGCCCCCAAGGACCCAACACCACCCCTAGTTGGGGAACAGGAGAAATCACAATATTTACCTTGCCTTGGCCAAAGTTCAGTATCATTAGTACTGGCTCCGATCCCTCCCCGTGTCCCTGGAGGGGACTGGTGGGGAGCAGGGCTCTGACCCAGGGGACGTTCAGGAGCATCCACGGGACTGGCCAGTGACAAGGGACAAAGGTGCCTGGGAGGAGGGGGAGTGGGCAGCAAACACTGGGGAGAAGCAGGATGTAAATGTGAATCCCTGAACTCACCAAAAGAAGCGGTCGCTCCGGGGTGGTGGATGACTCTAGAGTCTCGTGGGACCCATGTAGTCCAGGAAGGGGGGTGAAGCTGCCGGAGGCGTGGATCTGGGTGTATCAGAAAAGGGAAATAAAGAGTGTCCATGGTGCTCAGCTTTGGCCTACCTGCTGCCATCGCCGTCACGGGTAAAACTCCCCTGGGAGCAGAGTTAGGCAAACGATTGCTGATTATTTCTGTCGCCATAGCACTTAAGGGCCCTGGGCCTGTATGTCAGGGCCTAGGCGCTGTACACTGAAAACGCCACCCCAGATGTTCGGTGCCAGCTGACAGCCCTCCCAGGGGGCTTACCATGGCCTGGCAGGCCCCTGCTATGATCAGCAGGTATGGACAAGTCTCGGGGGAAGGGGGGTTAGTTGGTGCCTGCAAAGACAACGAGGAGTCCTGTGGCACCTGAGAGATGAACCAATGTATTTGGGCATCAGCTTTGGTGGTAGAAGCCTACGGTTGCCAGGTGTCTGGTTTTGAACCGGACAGTCCGGTATTTGAGCTTTCTGTCCAGGAAACAAATTGAGAAAAAACCCGACATATAAAGTGTCCGGTATTTTCTAATTAAGTAAGTTTTATTATTAGCAGGGGTATCAGTACGTCGTTGCACTGCCTGGCTGGCAGATGTGCTCACACTGCGTGAGTCACACCGCGTGAGCGTGTGTACCAGCCAGGCAGTACATGACTACACAGTACAGAGGAGGGGGGCAGGACGGGGCTGGAGTGGGATGGAATCCCCTGAGCTGGACTCACCCGTGCGCCCCGCCGGGACTGTGCGTGGGACGGGAAGTACCCTGGGATCTGTGTACGCCCAGGCCAGCCCCGCCCCCCGCCAGCTAGTTCCTCCCGCCCCCCACTCCTCCCCTGGCCAGCCCCGCTCCCCGTGACCCCCTCCGGGATTAGCCCTGCTTCCTGCCAACCGGTCCTATCCCCACTAATCTCCCCTGGCCAGCCCCACTCTTCACTGGCTAGCTCCCCCCCGGCCAGCCCCACTGCCCCCAGCCCAATCCTGGCCAGCCCTGCTCCCCTCCCGGTTGGTCCCCCGCTCCCAATCTGAGATCAAATGTGTCCGGTATTTTTTTGAAACCATCTGGTAACCCTATAGAAGCCACTCAAGCATCTGACATCTTTTTACCCACAAAAGCTGATGCCCAAATCCATCTGTTAGTTCTTCAGGCGCCACAGGACTCTCGTTGTTTTGACACGGACAAGATCAGGAAGATTCAAAGGGGGAGCCGGGTTAGTCTGTAACTGGAAAACTTAAAAAACAACCGATAGCCGTGCAGCACCTTAGCGACTCACAAAACATGCAGATGGATCGGGAAGAGACGGGGGAGCACGTGGGAACGTGCCTGGGTCTTTGCTGCCCTTCGGAAAACGCTGAGCTTGTTAAGCTGGAGCGTCTTTATCAGAAGACACAAAAGCCTTGTGCACGTAATTCCTGCTGCGGGGGAAGATTGTGGGCTGGTGTGCTGCGGGGGGCGAGGGTCACGCAAGCTGGAATGGGAGCGATTCTGGCTGGAGAAAGGACTGTGGCTGCCTCTCCAATTTCAGCTCAAGGGCCCCACGCTTGGAGATAACAAGGAGCAGCCCAGGTGCCTAGATGCTGGTTTTGCAAGGACTGCCACAGCCCCGTCGTGGGCCAACTTTTAGAAAGGAGAACGGGGGCTGGCTGATGTGGCGCTTGACTAATAAACTGCGGAAGGAAGGCAATGCAATCAATGCCCAACTGCGTGGGTCGACAGGAAAGGGATCCTGTCCCTAGTTCGATATGGTTTTTGATGAGACGACGAGTTTGGCTGAGAAAGGCAGTGCTGTCGTACTGTTCCTAGACATCTGGCACTTAGACTTGGTGCTGCTCAGCATTTCCATGAAGGAACCTGAAGCACATAAAATCGACCCTGCACCCACGACTTGGATTCAGACCAGCTAACGCATAGGTCTCGCTATTGAAACTATTGAACTAGTGCAGGCCTTACTCGGCACTAGTTAGGCCTCAGCTGGAGTACTGTGTCCCGTTCTGGGCGCCACATTTCAAGAAAGATGTGGAGAAATTGGAAAGGGTACAGAGAAGAGCGACAAGAATGATTAAAGGTCTAGAGAACATGAGCTATGAAGCCAGGCTTCATGAACTGGGCTTGTTTAGTTTGGAAAAAAGAAGATTAAGGGGGGACATGATAGCGGTTTTCAAATATCTAAAAGGGTGTCACAAGGAGGAAGGAGAAAATGTGTTCCTCTTGGTTTCTGAGGACAGGACAAGGAGTAATGGGCTTAAAGTGCAGCAGGGGAGGTTTAGATTGGACATTAGGAAAAAATTCCTAACTGTCAGGGTGGTCAAATATTGGAATAAATTGCCAAGGGAGGTGGTGGAATCTCCCTTTCTGGAGATATTTAAGAACAGGTTGGATAGACATCTGTCAGGGATGGTGTAGACGGAGCTTGGTCCTGCCTTGAGGGCGGGGGGCTGGACTCGATGACCTCTTGAGGTCCCTTCCAGTCCTATGATTCTATGATTCTATGAAATGTAAGTGGAGAACCTTCATCCAGCGGGGGTTTCTAGAGGGGTCTTGCGGGCACCCAGTGCCGTTTAACGGTTTTACCAAGGGCCCAGAGGCAAACCGAAAAGCGTCACTGAGAAAGCGGGCAGATGACACAACGGCGGGAGGAGTTATTGATGGAGAGTAATCTGGTTCGCGTGTCAAACCGGGCACCAGCAATCCCTCCCCGCGTCAATGTGGCCGACAGTAAAGCGCTACATTTCGGAGCAAAGGCAGTGGGCCTTACGTCAAGGAGGGGGACTCTAGCTTGAGAAACGGTGCTTCCGCAGAAAGACTCGGGGTCATGTTGGATTAATCGGCTGCAAGGCGTTCCTAGTGCAGCACTGCAGCTAACAGAGCATCTGTGAACCCGGCATGTGTCAATAGGGGAATGTGGAATAGGAGAAGGAGGTTATATTTCCTCTGTGTCTTACCCTGCTGTGCCAGGGACCAACAATTTCAAAGTGGCAGTGGCAACCGGAACCCTGGTCCTTTTAAATCGTGGCCAAAGCGGGCACGCTTGCAGGGCTGGCTGGGGGAGGCATGGCGCAGTCTCTGGGTGGCATGAAGGGCTGACAGTCCCTGACCCCCCCATTACCAGCCCTGGTGTGTGCTCATGGAATGCAGTACCCAGCTCCAGGTCCACGGTGCACGACGGATGTTGGAGAGGGTTCTGAGACTAGGCGGGGGAATGATTAAAGGGCTGCTAGGAGCAGGTCATTGCCAAGGACAGCAGACGGCCGCTCGCGCTCTGCTCCGTTCTCCACACAGAGCTGGGTCAGGGCCGGGCCTGCCACGGGTCCTGCCGCATGTAACAGGCCGCCCCAGGGCCCGGCCATGTAGGGCGCATTCCTAGCTGCAGCCCCATCATGAGATTTAGCAGGCTCCCAGCCTGGGTGGACCCGCTCCTGAGAGAGCCGGGCTCTCTGGGCTGGATCAGCTCATCTCTCATCTGAGCCAACAGGAAAAGCCGCCCACTCCAAGAACAGCATCTCCCTTCCTGCCTGTGGAGCGCTGATAAGCAGCAACATCTTCCTGCAGCAGCCACCAGGCCTGCCGAGCCAGAAGGAAAGACCTGTCTAGCGCAGGCTCCCGCTCCTCCAGCGAGGGCCGTGCTGAGGCAAGATGGAAGCACTGGGGAAAATCAGCCGCTGAGCCCCGAAAGAGCTTCAGCGCCAGCCCCAGCACTGCGAGCTTCCCCCCTGCTCTGAGCTTCACCCAGGGGACCAGCCCCAGGGAGGAGAGGCCAGCTCCGTTCTTGGAATCTCTTCGGAGGGCGTCGGTGGTTTGTTGTTTTGCGGGTGCGATGCGACCGCCGGCCCACGAGGACCAGGACTGAGCCCACAATCGATTCCGGAGAGGCCAAACCAATCCCCTTTCCATGGCCCTCCTGGCCGTTCATTTCAACAGCACCGCGGCAGCCCCTGGGGGCTTGTCGTCTTCGTCCACCCACTGGGCTCTTCCTCTCCAGAGCAGAGCCAGGGAGCCAGAGGTGACAGGTCCCTTGCCATCCCGCTGAGCCTGCAGACACCTCAGTGTGACGGCTCTGATCACAGAACACCCGGCCGGCGTGCAAAGCCGGGCCCGACTCTGGGTTCAGTGTGTGAGCAACGGGAGCCTCAGCCACAGCAGCTGAGAGCTGATCAGAGGCCAGCGCAGGCCTGCCCGTTTTAAATCTCTTGGAGGTGGTGCAGCCGTTGCAAAGAGAGGCGAGCGTACTCCGAGCTCCCGCTGGAAGCTGGCGCAGCTTCCTGGGAGGTGGGGAGCTGGAAAAGAACTGTATTCCCACTCCCTCTGTCAGCTGCACAGCACCACGGGTGACTGACAACTCATCAGGGCCATCTCCTGACACCCTGGCAATCTCGCAGGGCCCCAGGAGTTCTATAATTAGCACCGTGAGACAGCTGCCCTGGCAGGCTCAAGTCATCGCCTATCTGTGTTTGTGGGGGATATTCATAGAGGGCCCCTTCCCCCGTCCAGCTGTGCCTCCCACCCCACATGCCCCCAACTGGAGATGACTTGATGCTCCCAGCTGGTGTTGAAATAGAGAAGTGCAAGAGAGCTGTGTTATCTCTGTGCAACACTAGGACAGCACAATTAACGTGCGTGACCCAAATGGGGCCTGCCGGTTATTAAAGGAGTTGGGGAGTGGGGGGAAGAAATGAAACCAGTGCTTTGAGCTCCTCCGTCACCTGCTCCACCACACACAGCTGCCAGACAGTGCCCCCAGACTCCACCGATGGGTCTGCAGGGAGGATAGGCAGCCAGCCTTCTGAAAGCAAAGGCAGCGCTCCATGTCATGCTGCCAAGGCCCCTCTCACTAGCGTTGCCAGGGAAGCTGTCGATGAACCGAGACCTGGCCTGCTGATCACAGCGGTACCTCCCTGCTTGTGGCCCACGCTGGCTCCGTGTCTGCTCTCCTCGCCTTGCTCCTGGGCGGAGATGAAGAGAGCCCTGCAAATCCGCGGCTACCCGCTCTATAGCCGTGGGTCTCTGCATCCGCCGATATGGACGTGGGTAGCCACGGCTCGTGTTTGTGGATAGGGATGCGGACACAAATGTTGTATCCACGCAGGGCTCTAGAGATGAGCTGTGTGAAAGAGCCCGGCTAGTGAAATAATACACTGGGGTTGCGTCTAGACTGGCATGATTTTCTGGAAATGCTTTTAACGGAAAAGTTTTCCGTTAAAAGTATTTTCGGAACAGAGCGTCTAGATTGGCAGAACGCTTTTGCGCAAAAGCACTTTTGGTGGAAACGCGTCCGTGGCCAATCTAGACGCGCTTTTCCGCAAAAAAGCCCCAACTGCCATTTTCGCAATCGGGGCTTTTTTGCGGAAAACAAATCTGAGCTGTCTACACTTTGCCTGAGCGGGAGCAGAATAGTATTTGCACAAGAAGCACTGATTTCTTACAGTAGGAAGTCAGTGCTTTTGCGGAAATTCAGGCGGCCAGTGTAGACAGCTGGCAAGTTTTTCCGGAAAAGCGGCTGATTTTCCGGAAAAACTGGCCAGTCTAGACAGCCTGGGTGAGCTACTGAGCCCTTGTAAACTGGCACCAGGCAATCACTTACGCCTCTTCCCAAGCTGTTCAATCTCTGCAGCAGGGGTAGGGAACCTTAGGCTCGGGGGGGGGGGGGGGAGGGCAGATGCAGCCCCTGGCTTGCCTGGATCCGGCCCCTGAGGTTCCAGGCTCCCTCTTCCAGGATCGGGGAGCCTATGCTGGCACTCCAGCCCCTCCACCGCCCCTCTTTGGGGCTGGAGCACACAAAATCTACTAGCATTGCGCCCGCCTAGGCTCTGGTGTGCGAGGGGAATGTGGGGAGGGTCTTTCTCCTTCTCCACATCAGTGAGGGTTCGGGGGGGGGGGGGGTTGTTGTTTTTGTTTGTTTTTGTTTTTGCTTCTCACTTGTGTATAGCCCTGACTGATTTTTCCGTGGGTCAGCGGCTCCCGACTCAAAAAACATTCCCTGCCCTTTCTCTACAGCTGCCTCCAGCACTCCAGCTGGGGCGGTGGGGAAGAGTCTTGGTTTTGCTTGTTGTTGTGTTACCAGATTTGCCCAATACCCTGGGGTATGCTCATTGATTAGGGTTACTCTCATGGGGCTGGGGGGAGGTTCACAATTCTATCCGTGTGCTGCTTGTGCTTCCTGGTGCTCTCACACGGGGCTGAATTCCCCCTCCCACTGAAGCTCTCCTGCAGGAACAAGGCTCCTCGGAACGGGGTTCTTCCCACCTTAGCAACACATGGACACTCACCCCCACTAACAGAGCACGCCTGACCCAAGCTGACCCCATATATGTCCCTGACCTCAGCAGGCTGGGTTCAGCAGCAGTGCCACACTGCACCCTCATGTGCCTTTGGATTCAGCGGGCTGGATGAAACAGGACTTTAAGCTGCCAGCCTCAAATGCCCCCAGCTTCCGCACCTCCCTGTCCCCACTTTCACACCACAGTCATTCGCTGGTAAACCACACGATGAGCGAACCCCACTGGATTCTGGGCAACACAGAGATCTTTAGCTTGGGTACAAGAAGAACATAAGAACATAAGAACAGCAGAACTGGGTCAGACCAAAGGTCCATCTAGCCCAGTAGCCTGTCTGCCGACAGTGGCTGGCACCAGGTGCCCCAGAGGGTGTGGACCGAAGACAATGATCCAGCAATTTGTCTCCTGCTATCCTTCTCCAGCCTCTGGCAAACAGAGGCCAGGGACACCATTTCTATCCCCTGGCTAATAGCCTTTTATGGGCCTCGCCTCCATGACATTACTGAACTTCTCTTTAAACTCTATTATAGTCCTAGCCTTCACAGCCTCCTCTGGCAAGGAGTTCCACAGGTTGACTACACGCTGTGTGAAGAAGAACTTTCTTTTATTAGTTTTAAACCTGCTACCCATTAGCTTCATTTGGTGTCCTCTAGTTCTTCTATTATGGGAAGTAATAAATAACTTTTCTTTATCAGCCCTCTCAACACCACTCATGATTTTATAGACCTCTATCATATCCCCCCTTAATCTCCTCTTTGTTACAGAGCCAAAACAACACCCCTGAGGAAGAATGAGCGAGAGAGAAAGGAAGAGAGAGAAGCAACCAGCTTAACAATGAAAGTCATTTATTTCTGGGTAGTGAATATATAAAAATCTAACAGTTACAATATTAAATCTAAATGTCTAACCATACAACAGTTTACATGGGGCAGGGTCAGGAGACTATGCTTAGAGAGAGGTAGCTGTGCGGAGGGGGGAGGGAGAGAGAGAGATACCTCCCCACTCCATGGAGCTTGCACTGATTGGGGTCCCCAGATGGTGATGAGAGCTGGGGGTTCAGAGGGCAGGAGACAAGCAGAACAGAGCCCCCAGCACGATCAGACAGGAGATGAAGAAGTCTCAGTGGAACTGATGCAGTTTAAATCCAGGTATCAGAACAGTTTTTCTTGGATAAGGGTAGAAGTTTTTGTCGGGACAGGACAATAGTTGAAGGAGAACACTGGATTTGCTTCTGGGTAAACAGAGGCGAGGCAATAGAGACTGATCACCCCTGGTTATGGGTGATGTTCCTTGAACTAGCTCGCAATGCAACTAGGTTTCAGTAGTTGGGATGTCAGTAGGATCCATTACTAGAATTGGTCTGATAATGATGACTAATTTGGGTGTGAGCAGGCCTGGGTGCATTAGCATCTGGAGCCGAGATTTCCCATCAGGCAGTGCTGCTCTGCTTTCGGTATCCCATAGTTCAGTGTGGTTCCTGCTTTGGAAGGGTTGGTCTTCATTCTGTATGCTAATGGGGCATTTCCTTAATTCTATCCCTCTTGTCTGGAGGAGTTAAGGTGTGTTCACCCTGGCCTTTTCATTGCTTTGTCTGTGATTCAAGCAGAGGCCTGCGGACGGGGGATGGTTTTCCATGCATGTCCCCAAAAGCACAGGGCTGGCGGGTGGCCGTGCTCTGGTTCCCCAAGAACACAGAGCTGGTAGGTAACAGTTGTCAAGGCAGTAATGGTTAGCAGTGCTTTCCACGCACTCAAGTGTCTGTCACTTCTGGTCTCCCCCCCCCCTCCTTCGCTCTCCCCCCTGTGACCAGTGAGACCTACCACAGCTGGCTTGTTCCATGTTTGGGACATCTGAAGCCAGGCACGGGTGAGAAATACACTGTAGAAGAAATCAGTGCAAGTCTGGGTGATCGGTGTATCCCGTCCTTCCCCCGCATAGCTCCCCTCCCCCTGGCAGAGCTGGCTAGGGGCAGCCCCACAGCAGGTATGCGGGGCACTGCATTTTCCCAAGCATGTGTTTTTACTCTCCAGGGGATGAACAGGACTGTAGTTCGTAGCTCTGGGCCCAGCTGTCTCATTGAGCACAGAGCTGGTGAGATAAAGGAGCACAAACTGCCCCTCCGCGAGGCCTGTGGGTAGGCCACGGGGGTGGCAGCTGATCATGGCAGGGGGCTGGTGATGCTGCCATGGCGCAAGCAGAGGGCAAGGGAGTGCAGGAGACCAGCACAGGAATAACCAGGTACTCATGCAGGAAACCCACCCGTGGGTCGGGTGAGGTGGGAGCACGTCAGCGACAGGCTGTGTGGAAATGGGAAAGTGAGTCGAGCCGGAGGCTGCTTCGGGCCCAGCCGAGCACTTTGAGACCCGCCGTCAATGCCCAGCTCTGCCACAGACGCCCCGTGGAACCTTGGGCACATCATTCAGCCTCCCTGTGCCTCAGGCAGGCCAGGTACAACCCCTGGGGGCTTGTCTCTCCCACTGGCTCCCCTCACAGGCCTTGGTGACACCTGCTTACGTCAGCCAGGCTTTAAAAACAGCCGCCCATTGTTGCCTGCTTGGTTTGTTTGTCAGACCCAAGAAAGCAGGAGATCAAAGACCAGCCTCCGCCCCTTCCTGAACTGGAGTCTGGGATTGTTTACAAGGGCCCGCAAGGGTGGGGGAGATAAAAGGAGACAGGGGCTGTCTCCTGTTTGACCCTGGCACCTGGAGGGGAGCCCAGGCAGGAGGGGGAGCCGGCAGCGACTCTGCAAGGCATCATGAGGCATTACTGGAAAGCTCTGGACCGAGCGTCACTTAAAACTCCCTGCAGAGCCAGGGGCCGAGTGCAAAGGAGGCCTCTGTGCTGCAGTTAGCACCTCAGCACCCCCGTCAGACACCAGGATCCCAGGGTGTTCAGGCTGCACAAACACCCAACACAAAGACAGCCCCGGCGCCCAGTCGCAGTAGGACACAATGAACACTCGGGTTTCACCTTTTCGGACCCTCCCACAGCACCAGCGGCAAATTTCTCTGTGGGCAAAGGAGACCCCGCCAACGGTTTCCTCAGGACGTTGGGCCTTCTTTCCTGGATGTGACGTGTCCCCAAACAGGCCTGAGGGCATCTGGTGGTGCCTCTCGTGGGCGGCGGGTAATGGCGACAAGGGAAGGCATTGCCTTCCCAAAAGTCAGAGGTGGCCAAGCTCTTGCCGGCTGGGAGGTCTGGGGTCATGTAGCTGTCTGGCCGGCAGGGAAGGCAGGGTCCGTGGGGCTGCCAGGCCAGTGAGGAAGACTGTGCGGCTGTGAGGAAGGCAGTGCGGCTGCCCAGCCGACCGGTACAGCGGCTGGTGAAGAAGACTGGGGTTGTGTGTCTTCCTGGCTGGCATGGGGAGTGCTAGCCTTGGACAGGGGCCAGCAGCCGTAATGGGGACGGGGGACTGAAGGCCTGTGGGCATGGATGGGGCAGGGCGGGGCTTGTCCCCCAAGCCAGCCATTCATCCACCGCCCGTGGTGCCTCTGCGAATATAGTTCTGTGGATTCCTCGCAACTATTCACCCTGGCTATGACTTTCAATAGCCACGATCTGAGCGACCCGATTGGTCACCTACTGTTGTTTCACCTCTCTGATTGGATGCTTCCCAAACCTGCAAGGATCTGCCGAAGAGTTCATGGTCCCCATCCAGCCGGCCCAACCCTAATACACGGGTCATGCTTAAACCTTTTCTTCTTACGTTTCCAACGCCTTGCTTCACCAGCTGCAAAGGCTGATGCGAATGAAAGTTGGTTGAAGAGAATGAGCCTGGAGAAGAAACCTGGGTAGGAAGGTTAGAAAACGAGTAAATAGCTAATTGTGGAGTCGATAGAATTTCTATCGACATGATTGGTCGATACGGGAGAAAGCCTCCGGGAGTTACCCCCTATTGCGGCGCTGCAGTGTGACTGTAATAAGAGCCAGGCTGCCTGCCCGCCCAGCTCCTACTACGTTTAAATGGCAGAGCAGCAGTTGGGGTAACTCCTGGACTCGGCGTGAGCTGGGACGGAGCGGGGTTTGCTCAGTCCCGACTTGCACCGGGTCCAGCAGCCACTGTTCACGGGCTGCTGCTGGAGCAGCCTTTGTTCACGCCCAGCCCCAGCCGCTGTGGGCAGGGGCTCCTCCGTGGGATGGGGAGCAGCCTCTGTCCCCCTGCACTGCTGTCTCTATCAGGAGGGGGGAGTCCACACTGCAGACAGTGCTGGAGGGAACTGGCTTTTACAGAGACAGTAAGGGGGAGGGAATGCGAGGAGTCACGTAGTTGACTCAACTAACCGATAAGCCTAGGCTCGTCGGGTAGTCGACTACTCGTCTACATCCCGAACCTGGGCGTTGTCTCCTTGAGTCTTTCATTTTGTTCTGCCTTGAGCGGATGTTTCCCTGGAACGTCGGGAAGAGTCATTCGGCCTGGAAGTTCAGAGTCGTGCTTTGGCTCTGGAGAAGCAGAGCCGCCCTCCCAGCTGGTACCCCTGGGCATCTTCACTGGCATCCTCAGCAGAGAGGACGAGGATGAGCAAGGAGACCTGAATTCCCTTCTTCCTCCCAGAGGTGACCCCTCCATGGCAGACTCTAGGGGAGGGGCTGGTGCACAGAAAGCCTCCCCCAGCTGCTTGCTGGATAAACAGGGCTTTTCATTCAAGCCTTTTTGCCAGCATGAAAGTAACGCCTGTGTCCTTGCAAAGCGCCCAGCATGTTTGTCCAGATCAGCAGTCTGTGAGGCATGCAGCCAGCCCCATGTACTTACATGCCAAATGAGGGCTCTGGAGGCAAAATGTAACCTTCGCCCATGTTTGTCTCGTACTCAAAAGTCAGCAGGTTTGTTCCATCAGCACTGGGTTTGTTTACTCCAGATGTTTGGCAGGAGGTGGCTTGTGGGAGGTAAACCGAGGCTTGTGGTCATTCCATCTCCCCTCCTCCTCTACGCAGAGCTGCTCTGGGGTCTCCGGTCAGCAGCCTTGTGGGGTCAAACCAGGGCGTGCCTGAAAAAACAGCACCTCAGTGTTGCCAGCTCTGGTGATTTTTATCATAAGAGTCGTGCTATTGGCTGGTTTTCCGAAAGCCCCAGCCTCTGGATGTGTGGGAAGAGAGAGATTCCCCAGCTTTCATTTTTAAAAACCTACAGAAACAGCCCCCGCTGTTGTTGGAAAAAAGCTTGAAAACAGAAGTACCCCCTCTTCCCCCACGCACCGGCTCAGAAACAAGAAGGCAAATCAGAATTACCCACAGTGGAATGTGCTTTCAAAAACCCATGGGAGTTTTTTGAGCCAGTTTCATGAATGTGAGGCTGGTTCGTGGTTTTGGAGGATTTGGGGCTGACAGAGCTGGAGACCATGCTGCCCCATACCATACGCACATCAGCACTCCCCCTTCCCCCTTCCGGAGCTGGTATTCTCAAATCAGATCACTTGAAAAAGTCCTTTTAGGAATGCCTGAAAAAACTGCACGCACTTGGAGAGACCCTGCTATGCTGCTGTGTGCATGGGCTGTACTAAAACTCACTAGCACCATCTTTAGGCTCTGAGATGTATTTATCTTTAGAGCCCTGTGTGTGCGGATACAAAAACGAGCCGCAGATACTCGCAGAGTGGCAGGGCTCTAGGTATAAAATGTGTATCCACATCCACTTGCGTATCCACAAAAATGAGCCGAGGATATCTGCATCCACATCAGCGGGTGTGGAGACCTGTGGATATAAAGCAGATATCCATGGATTTGCGTGTGGCTCTGTTCATCTTAACTAGTTATAAGAAATACTGATTTGGGATAAGGAGGCTCGACAGGGATCTGTACTTTCAACCCCAGGGCGACCTATACATGCTCCCACTTCTGCACACGAGCGAATGCACCCTCATGCACATGTGCAAACTGAAGCTTGCGCTTTTGCATGTGTACACATCTGAAAACACATGCTTTACACATGCCCAAGAACACACATAGGCAAGTGCATGTGTAGGTTCCCTTTACTATAGGGCTGCATCTAGACTGGCATGATTTTGCGGAAATACTTTTAACGGAAACGTTTTTCCGTTAAAAGTATTTCCGCAAAAGAGCGTCTAGATTGGCAAGTGCCTTTGCACAAAAGATCTGCTTTTGCGCAAAAGCATCCATGCCCAGTATAGACACATTTTTGCGCAAGAAAGCTCCGATGGCCATTTTAGCCATCGGGCTTTCTTGCGCAAAAAATTAAGGTGCCTGTCTACACTGGCTGCTTTTGCGCAAAATCTTGCCAGTCTTGACACACCCTAGGAGCCTCTGGCTTTTACTGGGAGGATCCTGTGTGCTGCAGTCTAGCCCTAGGGACTACAACGCCCATGATGCCTTGGAAAAAAGGAGGGAAACTGTTGGACTTTTGCAGGCAGTGCAGGGAGAGAGCTGGTGGGCTCCAATTTTGGAGAGAGGAACCAGATTGGAGCCTTTTTCAGTCCAGGACCTGCTGCTGGAAGCTAGATCCTGCTGTTGAGAGCCTGCTGGGGCTTGGATCTAGCAAGCTGCTTTAGGGGCTCTTGGTGGATGTCCCTGGAGGTGAGAGGTGGGGGGCAGTGTTGTGTCAAGTGGCTTTCTCCTGAGGAAGGAGTCACAGAGCTTGTGCCCCAAAGAGCTCCCTGCATTACTTGTGCTTGGTTTCAGCCCTGCTTCCAACTTGAGATCCTCCTATCACGGCATAGCCACGAGTGGGCCGTGGCTCAGCCACTTTCCACCCTGGCGCACTCCCCTCCAGCCCGCCCAGCGAACCAGCCAGGGAAAGGGGCCAGGGCACCAGGGCTCACTCCAGAGCTCCAGCTGGGGAGCAGGGCTGGGGCTTGCTCCCCTCTGCTCCCGTTCAGAAGCTGGGCCAGATTTTACCCCTCTCATCCCTCCTGTCCTGCTTCCCGCACCCTCCCATTTTTGCTCATCCATCTGAAATTGGAGCCACCCAAGTGGGGCTTTCTGGCTACACCACAGCCTCCTACCCATTCTAGCTTCTGCAAATAGGGATGAGTGCATAGGGATTCCCCCTTATCTCAAGCTAAAGGGCAGCTTTCTCCTCCCCTGCAGTTGTCTCTGTAGCAGGCGGCGCTGGTTGTATCCTGACAGGTCTTCTGTTCTGTCAATGATGGTAATCTTTCGGCTGCATGCATGCATGTGTGGCTCCCTGTCTGTCGTGTTCACCGTGTGCAATTAGTCAACACAGCAGACGCCGAGGCCACAAAATCAGCTAAGGATCGAAGGCACCAGGCCAGGTGTATTGTCAAAGGAAGTTGTCTGTCAGCAAACAGACTCACTGCTGAACCACTCTGCATATGTACCCCCTGACAACGGACCAACTCACTCAATAGTATGGATTGCACTACTTCCCCCTCTCGGTCGGACAAAGACAACTCCCTGGGGTTCACTTTTATACACAGGTACAAACAAAGTGCCTGGCGTATCAGGCGCTCCTGTTGCTTAGTTACCTCCCCTACCGCGGACAAGGAAGGTTTGATCATCATCGATCAGACCTGGGTCGGGCTGCTGGGGAGGTGGTTGGTACCAAGATATCTTTCAATGAAGTGTTCTGTTACCACCCTCCTGAAATGTCCTTACAATCTGTACCTGACGCCCTCTGTTGTTTGATACGCTCAACCTTATTTATGCTTACTCTGATGAACTAAGCTGGCTTCCTGCTCAGAACTAGACTTGGTTTGAGCTGAGCAAAGTCTTGACTATTGCTCCTAGGCCTCAGGCCTCTGACCAGGCCTGAGATACCCGGGCTTATGTTTCAGGCCCTCATCTTCCTACAGGCTCTCTGACAGGAGTGAGGAACCTTTTTTGGGTCGGGGGCCTCTGACCCACAGAAAAATCAGTCAGGGGCTACACACAAGTGAGAAGCAAAACAAAACCAAGACCAGCTCTCAATGATGTGGCTCCCCAACTGAGTAGGAGAAAGACACTCCCCACATCTCCCCACATTCCACTCACACACCAGGCTAGTAGACTTTGTGTGCTCCAGCCCCCCGGGGAAGAGCAGGGCAGGGGGCTGGAGTGCCCGTGGAGACTCCCCAATGCTATGGGGAAGCCCTGAGCCTTGGGAGCCAAATCCAGGCAAGCCAGGGGCTGCATCCAGACCCTGGGCCTTAGGTTCTCCTCCCCTGCTCTGTGCTCAGTCCCCAGGAGAGGTTTAACGAGTGTTGTGAGCCGTCTGGATCTGCCTGAATACAAGAAGCCTGCCTGGGCGCCAGGACTCACCCACTTTCCTGCCTCAAGGCTGCAGCAAAGCACAAGACTGTGAAGTCTCTGAGGAAGACACGGTCCGAAGGGTGAGCAATTCCCCACGCTGGGCGAGATGAAACATCCAGAGAAAGGCAAAGCCTCCTGCCAACAATCGCATCTTTTTTCCATGCCAGCGCCATTAGGAACCTTTCCAACTATGCGATGCCAGTCCCTGCTCCTCTGTCTTTCTTCTCAGCGCTCCTCACATCTGAGTTCAGCCAAGGCAGGTTGTCACGTTAATTGTTCAGAGTGGAGCCCCACTGGCGCCTCCTGGCAAGGGGAGGAAAGGTTATCTTTGGAAACTAGGCTGCCGCAAGAGTCTTCCTTTTCTGCACCTCCCCCATTCTTCGTTGTTCTGTATTTACCAATAACACTTTGGTGGTGCCTTTCATTTCAGGCTCCTGGAACACTTTGCAAATGTTAATTAACTTCCCCAAATTGCCTACGAATTAGGCTTATTGTCAGCCTTGCATAGATGGGGAAACTGAGGCACGGAGCCGCCATTGACCAGCATTTGCCTGTCACACAACAGAGCAACTGCTCAGTCACTCTCTCATAAGCAAAAGGGTGCGGTCGGAAGCTGTATGCTCCAGAGGTCAGGGCACTAGGAGAGCAGTGGTTCAGCTTCCTGCTCTGTCACAGGCTTCCTGGGTGACCCTGGGCAAGTCCCTTCGTCTCTTCAGTGCCTCAGTTTCTCCACCTATGAAATGAGGATAGTAGTGTTGCTTTACCTCGCAGGGGTGTGGTGAGGATAACTGGATTAAACACTGTCAGGTACTGCTGTGCCTGTGGGGAGGGGCCTACAGAGAGATCAGGGAGTAAAACATGGTTTGAATTCAGGGGCTTTTCCAGGCTTGTAAATGATGGCTGGGCAGCCTAGGCTAGCGAGTGAGTGAAATCAGTCACATGCTCTCACCATGACCCCAAGGCTCAGATTAAATCCAGTCATGATTGGCATGCTGACTATTTCAAAACAAATAGCCATGCTCTAATCATTCATGTATTAATAGAACTGTCATCAGCTTCAAATAATAATAATAATAATAATTAATAATAATAAAAGAAACATTTGCACTTACTTTACAATATCAAATCCCTGCCTGGCCTTTTCCCTGCCTCCTCTCCCAAGCACGTCCCGTCCCCTGCTCTTGTCCGTCCCTCCCAAAGCTTGAATACCACGAATCTGCTGAGGCCAGGGGGCAAGGGGCAGAGGCGGACCGGGGGTCCCAGGATGCCCACTGCTACTCCAGAGGCTGCCAGAGCAGTATCTGAACTTCTGGGATGCTCTTCAGATGCCTCAAGCCCAGAAGGACCCCTCCCTGATGGCACAAAGAGTTCGGGGGCTGAATGCTTCCCCTAAGCCAAGCCAGCAAGCTCTGGAGGAGGGGACGTCCGGCGTGCAAATAATACATTTTTAAAGTACCGTAAAATCTCGAGTATAATGCGCACCTATGTATAGTGAGCACCCTGAGTTTAGACTCTTAAAACCATGAAAAAACTGGACTCCTATGTATAATGCGCACCTATTATACAGGAGAATGGGAGGGAAGGAATGGGAAGAAAACCTTCCCCCCGTCCAGCTGCCCGCACGCCGAGCTCGTGCCTGCCAGAGGGGCCTCCCCTGCCCAGCGCATGCCTGCACCCCCTCCCCACGCGCAGCTCATGCCTGCTGAGGGTGAGTTTAAAACTTTTAAAAAAAAACCTCCTATGGATAATGCACACCCCGACTTTGATGCTAAAAAAAACGGGGGAAAAGTGCGCATTATACTCGTGATTTTACGGTATTAAAAAAGTCCTTTGTTTTCTAAATTCAGGGAATTCTGCCCTGAGGCAATGGTGCCCATCTGGAGCGGATCCAGGGATGTCCGGGCAACGAGCAGTGCCGCTGAAAGCTGGGGATCGTCAGCAAAGTACAGGCCGTGTTGCAGCCACCTGAGAGCTAAAACAAATGACTGGCGTGCGGGGAGCAAAAAGCAATGCCTGGGATGGCTCAGCTCTCCTGTGCCGGGGGCCCCGTTGTGCCTGCGGCTCTTCAGCTTCCTGGTGGCCAGCAAAGACATTTTCTTCCCTGGTACAATGCCCACGTGGCAATCACCTCTGCAGTTTGTTCCCCAGGGCACCGGTGTCAGCAACCACCCTCTGTGCTACTTCAAGACAGAAGCAGACTGTGAGGGACTCCAAGAAGATCTCACCAAACTGAGTGATTGGGCAACAAAATGGCAAATGAAATTTAATGTGGATAAGTGTAAAGTAATGCACATCGGGAAAAATAACCCCAACTATACGTACAGGATAGAATCATAGAATAATAGGACTGGAAGGGACCTCAAGAGGTCATCGAGTCCAGCCCCATGATGATGGGGGCTAATTTGGCTACAACAAATCAGGAAAGAGATCTTGGAGTTATCGTGGACAGTTCTCTGAAAACTTCCACACAGTGTGCAGCGGCGGTCAAAAAGGCAAATAGGATGCTAGGAATTATTAGGAAAGGGATAGAAAATAAGACCCGGAATATCTTACTGCCCCTGTATAAAACTATGGTACACCCACATCTTGAATATTGTGTACAGATGTGGTCTCCTCACCTCAAAAAAGAGATTTTGGCCTTGGAAAGGGTTCAGAAAAGGGCAACTAAAATGATTAGGGGTTTGGAACGGGTCCCATATGAGGAGAGATTAAAGAGACTGGGACTTTTCAGTTTAGAAAAGAGGAGGGGGGATATGATAGAGGTCTATAAAATCATGAGTGGTGTGGAGAGGGCTGATAAAGAAAAGTTATTTATTAGTTCCCATAATAGAAGAACTAGAGGACACCAAATGAAATTAATGGGTAGCAGGTTTAAAACTAATAAAAGGAAGTTCTTCTTCACACAGCGTGTAGTCAACCTGTGGAACTCCTTGCCAGAGGAGGCTGTGAAGGCTAGGACTATAATAGAGTTTAAAGAGAAGCTGGATAAATTCATGGAGGTTAGGTCCATAAAAGGCTATTAGCCAGGGGATAAAATGGTGTCCTGGGCCTCTGTTTGTCAGAGGCTGGAGAGGGATGGCAGGAGACAAATCACTTGATCATTGTCTTCGGTCCACCCTCTCTGGGGCACCTGGTGCTGGCCACTGTTGGCAGACAGGATACTGGGCTAGAAGGACCTTTGGTCTGACCCAGTACGGCCGTTCTTATGTTCTTATGTTCACCTCCCTCCGTTAGTACCCCTAACTGGTGCTAGCCCGTGGCAGTCCTCCGACCTGAGAACTTGGGCATCAGTTACCGTGCTGTGAACAGGCGGCTGGGAGAGGAAGAGCCAAGGCCTAGTCAGGAAAGCCTGGATTTGCAGCCTCCCCTCACCACAGTTTCCTGCACCCAGAAGCCGGGGCAGAGGCAGAGTGCGTGTGCCGTGCTGCAGCTGGGGGCATGGAAGCCAGGAAGCTGTTTCCCCAAATGTCCACATGTCTGGAGTACAAGGTGACCTCCTGCAAGCTCTCACCAAGACCAAGAGTCTGAGGGAATGGTGCTAAGTTGTACTGTGCCCTGCCAGCACACATTGCTTCTCACACACCCACCTTGCGCATGCAAATGCTCATGCACTCGTGCATGCACTAGCCGTGCCCAGTGAGTAAGCAAGAGGAGTAGCCTGCAGGAATCTAGCCACTTGAGCCCTGTGGTGTCACGACCTCCTTGTGCAACTGCGGGAATTGTGGCTGACTCAGAGCGCCCCTCTCGTTATCTGGCGCCGCTCAGAGGAGCAGATGAAGCGAAAGGGAACTATCAGAAGCATGACCCAAACGACGGCTTCTCTTACTTCCTTACACGTTTCACTTCACTGGTGTGGAATGGGGCCTGTCACTCCCGAGTTAAGACAAGCACTGAATTTCCTTGGCCTATTTTAATCCTTTGGGTAATGACCAGTGGGCCAGATATGGCAGCAAATCCATCCCTTGCCACCTGCCCGTATCACAAAATAAATCACGTCGGTCTCTAAAATGGTAGGCGGATCTGCGGCAAGAAAGGGGTTTGTCTGTAAGATTTGAAGTGAATAGCACAGAGGTTCCTGAATTGTGTAACTTGACAAAAATTCCTGCAGCACATCACTGGATTGGGTCCTTAATTAAGCGGCAGAGGTATAGCAAAGGGGGGGCAGAAGGGGGCACTTGCCGGGTGCCACGCTAGGGGGGCGCCGGTCTGGGGTGGGAGTGGAGCGCACGCTGCTCTGGTCCAGGTGACCCTTTGAACAGAGACTCAGGAGCTGGCCACATGATGCCTCTCTCTACACACTGCAAGCAGAGGCAGCTGGAGCGGTGACTTTAAAAGTAAGATTTCCTTACCTGGCCATCCCATTCCTCTGGTGCCTGGCTCTGCGCGGGGGGGGGGGGAGATTTGATTGGGGCGGGGCACTCCCAGCACTGGGCATGCCTGACTCAGCGGGAGGGGTAAGTGCATTGGGATGGGGATGCTGGGGGGGCCTGGCTCTGGGGGGGGGGTGAGTGCATTGGGATGGGGGGCACTGAGGCGCCTGGCTCTGGGGGAGGGGTGAGTGCATTGGGATGGGGATGCTGGGGGGGCCTGGCTCTGGGGGTGGGGGGAGTTCATTGGGATGGGGGGCACTGAGGCGCCTGGCTCTGGGGGAGGGGTGAGTGCATTGGGATGGGGATGCTGGGGGGGCCTGGCTCTGGGGGAGCGGTGAGTGCATTGGGATGTGGGTGCTGGGGGAGGGGTCTGGCTCTGGGGGAGGGGTGAGTGCATTGGGATGGGGATGCAAGGGAGGGCCTAGCTCTGAGGGAGCGGTGAGTGCATTAGGATGAGGGGATGGGGGGGGGGCTGGCTCAGAGGGAGGGGTATGTGCATTGGGGGTTAGTGTGTGGCGCCAAACTAGAGTTGTGTAAGATGCAATACAAACCTTCCCCCCATCCCAGAGTCAGGATCGGCACCCTTTTTTTTTTTTTTTTTTTTTTTTTGCCTTAACAACTTGGTCTCCCCTTTTTCTCTCTCTCAACAACTTTGGTCTCCCTCTTTTTTTTTTTTCCTCAACAGAATTTTTTCCCGTTTTTTTTTTTAGCGTGGGAGGAGGGTCGGTATTTTTTGTTAAACCATCTGGCAGCCCTAATCAGGACTGTGCAAAATTTGCATGCATCTGCTGCACATCACCAGAAACCACCACACAATGAAGCACTTCAGAGGGGTAGCCGAGTTAGTCTGTAACAGGAAAAACGTAAAACAACAACGAATGGTCTGGTAGCACTTTAAAGACTAACAAAACATGTAGATGGTATCATGAGCTGTCGTGGAAGAAATGGGTTGTACCCATTTGATACCATCTCCATGTTTTGTTAGTCTTTAAAGTGCTACCAGACTATTTGTTGTTTTTTAAACTTTTTCATGCAATTAAGTTTAGGCTGTTGTTGTTTTTTCCGGTTCGTGCTGCAAATGAACTGCAGGGACACGTTAGGCTGTTTGTGTGGCTTGCTTTCAGCATTGCTCTGGATGGGGGCTCTGTCTGAGAAATGCAAGCTGCATTGCTAGAGCTTTGGAGGTTTGGGGTTTGTCCTTGGTGCTGACCGTCTTGAAAGAGAACACACTATAGTACTCGCTTATCACGCTCAAAAGCTTTCTTAGCCCAGTGGAGGTATCAACTCCAGCACCTCCGGCAGGACTCAGCCTTCCTGCTACTACCCCCTCACCACAGATGCAACAACATAAATAACTTTGCAGATGGCAACGTTACCTTTCGACACAGATACGGCGCCATCTATTGGTCGAGGTGCTGTGTGCCCGCAACTTAGCTTCATCTTAAGGAATCTTTTTGTGGGGGGATGTATGTCAGGGGCCTGGTACAAAGGTTTGCAGGAAAATCCAGCTAAGCAGAGGCCCCAAGACCAGCTCTTGCTCTCTGCCTTGCACTCAGCAGGGCTTGGCAGATATTAGACAGAGCACAACCAGTCTGAGTAACCGGTCTTCACTTGGCCTGCGTACATTTGTGATGCCCACGCTCACTGCCAAGGGCATCTAGAGGGGAGCAAGGCATTAAGTGGGATTTAAACAAGTGGGGAAGGGCGGGGGGAGGGGAGTGAGGCACAGGCTTCTCGTCGCGTCCATCCGATAATGGCCCTGCCTCGCTAGAGGAGGGGTAGGGCAGCCATGTTGAGAAGGGCTGGCCGGAGCAATGAACCGTGCTCTGTGCTCTGCCAGGGCAGGGATGAAGTGACCAGCACGAAAGTGGAGTTTGACGTCGTGGGATGAGGTGAGAATGAGGGACGGGGAACCTTGTTGTGAACCCCTGCCCTGCGAGCCTGTCTAGTCAATCCATCCACCTGTCTCTCCTCCCCACGCCAAGCCCTGCTTGCCTCAGGCTCTCCTGTCCCAGGTAGGAATGTAAACAGGTAACCAGTTAGCCACTTACCTGGCAAGTTAACCGGTGTGCCCGATCCGGCTACCGCAGCTCCCCTCCTGCGGCGCAACACAGCAGGCCGGTTAACTGGTTAAACTGGTTAACATTTTAAACGGGATTTTACATCCCTAATCCCAGGGTCCTATTCTTCACAGTGTTTGGTCAAATTCTTCTGTCTGCCCTGGTGGGAGCTCCAGTGCTGCTTGGAGGTCTAAGGAGAGGGGGAATGAGGCAGTAAGGATCGATGGGATGGGGCATATATCCCACACGGGCAGGAAAAGGGTAATCAGGATGCCTGAAGGCCCCACTGGCTAACTCTGGGGGTGGGGAGGAGACTGTGGGAAAAGGGGGGGGGGGAGGAGACTGTGGGAAAAGGGACCATGGAGAAACCACAGGGATGGAGTTAGCCCCATGCAGGGACTGGTGAAAGGGCCAAACCTATGAGGCAGTCCTGTTGATTGGCGTCCTAAGGGACGGGCAAGGAACTGAGAAGACCTAAGGTGTCTCCTGAGGGTAAATGCCAGGAACCCAGAGAAGATACTGCAGTGGGACTCGCAGAAGGGAGGTGCCCACAGTCGCAGTGGTAGGTCCAAAGGATCGCCTCCCATTTCGAAGGGGGGAAGAGCAAAGTGCCTTAGAGAGCTGTGAGTTTGCAGCAAAGGCCACGTGGACACTCAGGGTGCGTCTACACATCAAAGTGACTTTGGGATACCAGAGGTGTCCCGAAATAACTACCCCTGCGACTTTTGAACGCGTCCACTATTCCGAAATATAGTGGACGCGCTTTTTCGCCTTCCGTAAAACTTGTTGTCAAAGGAATAAGGGGTGGCTTGAATTAGCCTCTTTTGAAATAGACTCAAAATAACCTATGCAAATTGCGTATCTTATTTCGAGTTTATGGTGCTGTGTAGACGTACCCTCAGGGTGCCGTAGGCTTGTGGGGGATAGATTGACACCCCCACTTGCCATCAGCCACATGTTCCTCTAGACGTACCCTTAGACCCAGCACATCTCAGACCCATTTGCAGGTGGCCTGGAGGTATCGGTCTAGTGCATAGGTTTCCAAACTGGGGGGTATGCCTCTCTGGGGGAGCGAAAAGAAATTCCGAGGGGGGGGGCACGAGGCAACCCTGCCCCTCCATTAATCCCCCCCCCCCCCAAAAAAATATTTTGCTGCTATTTTGGTTTTTCGGCTCCGGTCAGGTGGTTTTTTTTTTGTTTTTTTTTTTGGCTCAACAAGTTTTGCTGCTATTGGGTGCGTGAGGGTTGCTCAGAAATCAAAAAGGAGGCGTGATGCTGAAAAGTTTGAGAACCACTGGGCTAGTGGATGGAGACTTGGGTTCTGTTCATTGTTCTGCTGCTGACATCTGCAATGTCACTGGCGGCCAGGCACGCCCCTGGCCTCCCATTGCTTGTCTTGGTTAGCTTGTGAGTTCTTTGGAGCAGGTGCTCCAAACGAATAGGGTCCCATTTTGGTTTCCTTGCAATCTTGCAGTCCTAGAATTGGCATCTGCACTGTACAGACTAGCACTAGGCAGGAAACGGCTATCCCATTCCATGACAACAGTTAGGATTTTGAAAACGTTTCCTCTCCTGAATCCAACCGAAAAGTTAAAATCGCCAGTTTTTGCAATACAAAAAAACTGGAGACAAAACCAGTTTGGGTCAGTCAAAACATTTCCTTTCAATAACATCTAAACGTTGTGTTTTGATGTTGACCTTTGTTAACATTCGGTTGTGATACATTAACTTCCATCGCAACAACAAGAACACCGAGAAACGGTGTTTCAAAAAGGTTGAAGAGAGTCATTTGGACAATCTCTAAACTTTTTTTTTTCAAAACCAGTAATTCGACAACTCCCCCTTTCTTGTGAAAAATTTTGGTTTAGATGAACGGGCATTTTCCACCTAATAAAGCTTAGTTTAAACCCTTCCAGCCAGGACATCTCTTGCCTGTCTTTAGAAGTATAGCTCTTTGTGGGGCATGGCTCCTCTGGTATTCATGCACCGGAGATCATTAATTGAAAGCACAAAGGCCACTGCAATAACACAGATTGCTTAGACCTTGTACCCTTCGATTACGGTGCTCAAGAAGCTGAGGCAAGCAATTCAGACAATTGCAAGATGTCATTCTTATGGCAAGGGTGTGTGTGAGTTTCAGGTTCCTTGCTGAGGCAGGTTGGTCCCACATGGAGGGGAAAATGCCTCTTCCGTTCCTCTGAGAAATACCGTGAGAAGAAAGGCTCTGGTGTTGACCTCTGGTCCTATGCCAATGGCCAGAAGAAGGCCAAATGAGTATTTGCTTATTTTATGTAATCCTGGAGGGGTCTGAGGAGGGAGTTCCTCCTGGCTGTAAATCAAACTAAATGTAATCCCCTATTGTTGTGTTTTAAAAATCTACCACCCCATCCGTGTCCTCCCCTGTGTTAGACTTTTGAGCTGTGTTTTTCCTAAAACACGGGGGTTTGCTGTCACTCCGCTGGAAATATTTGCTGCAGGGCTGAAATGTCACGGCTAGGGGAGCAAATCTGTCTTCTCCACTTTGCGACGCTGGCGCTACAGCACGGCTCGTCGAGCGGTGGTCAGAGCAGCCCAGGGAAGTTGACATGCGCAGCTGTAAGGCAGACCCAGTGTTGTTCAGTCCTAACATGGTGCTGTATGGACACTCAGCAGAGCACACGGTGGTGTTGGACATGGCCTGGCGCAGATCGTTTTGCAGGCTAGGCCCAGAATCACACCGCCCCAGGACATGCGGTGGGGAAGGGGGTCAAAATGTGAGGAAGGGGAGGTCAAAAGTGCTAGACCCAAGCTGCATAGGCCCCAAACTCCATCCCTTGCTCCCCCAGGCTTCTGAGGGCTGGGAGCATCACAGAGGCAGCATGCTCAGCTTCTATGGCAGTGGTCCCCAAAGCGGTGCCCACGGGCGCCATGGCGCCCACCGGGCATTTATGTGCGCCCACCTAGTGACCGGGGCCCACTGAGCCATTCTTGCACCCCCAGACCCCATGGTGCTGCCGCCGGGCGCCCAGCAGCCCCAAAAGGTTGGGGACCACTGTTCTATGGCTATGGCTCCACTGCTGTTAGCTGCGCTTACCCACAGTCTCAGTGGGGCATCCCCACAGCAATTAGAGTTACCAGATGGGTCAGACCCCCTCCTTAGTCTGGCCCATTGGCTGGGCGGGATTTCTAGGGGTCTATCTCCTGGTTCTGGGCGGGGCATTAATTCACACGGGGCTCTTCCTCAGGGCTGTGCTGCTCTGGAGCATGGCGCTAAAATGCAGCGAAGGGTTAGATGGGAACCCACAGCCTTGGGGAGCTGTGGCATAATGCCAGAGCATTACCTGGGCTGGAGGAGCCTGCATTCTCACTGCCAAGCTGGGGGCAGTGGCACGGGAACCATTTATAGGGTGGGGGGGCTGAGCTGCACCCCACCGCCACCTTACCACGTATGGGCCTGTGACAGGTAGGGTTGCCAGGTGTCCTGTTTTGAACTGGACAGTCCAGTATTTGAGCTTGCTGTTCGGGAAACAAATGGGCTACACTGGCATGATGTTCCGGAAATGCTTTTATCGGAAAAGTTTTCCGTTAAAAGCATTTTCGGAAGAGCGCGTCTAGATTGGCAAGACGCTTTTCCGCAAAAGCACTTTTTGCGGAAAAGCGTCCGTGCCAATCTAGACGCGCTTTTCCGCAAAAAAGCCCCGATTGCCATTTTTGCGATCGGGGTTTTTTTGCAGAAAACACTACTGTGCTGTCTACACTGGCCCTCTTGCGCAAATGATTTGCGCAAGAGGGCTTTTGCCCGAACGGGAGCAGCACAGTATTTCCGCAAGAACACTGACAATCTTACATGAGATCGTCAGTGTTCTTGCGGCAATTCAAGCGGCCAGTGTAGACAGCTGGCAAGTTTTTCCGCAAAATCGCACGATTTTGCGGAAAAACTTGCCAGTCTAGACACAGCCATGGAGAAAATATCAATGAGAAAATAGAAATGTCCAGTATTTCCTAAATAAGATGTCATGTAGATGGTGATGGCATGTGTCAAGTGGGTCCGGTATTTTTGTTGAAACCATCTGGCAACCCTAGTGACAGGGTGCTTGTCCTGCACTGGCCCTTTAAGGGCAAAACCCCAGCCCTGAGCAAGAGCTGCCAGTAAAGCCCCAGCTGAGGCAGCTCTGGCTAATGAGGGCCCAGCTGGGGGTATATAAAGGAGGACTCCTGGTGCCAGCACGGAGCTGATTGCTGCTCTGGAGAGAAGAGTAGGGACCTGATTGCTAGGAAAGTAGGGAGCTGATTGCTGCTCTGGAGAGAACAGTAGGGACCTGGCTGCTAGGAAAGCAAGGAGCAGGAGCAGGAGCAGGGCTGGGGGGCTCTGGCCAAGCAAAGGGACCTGGCTGCTAGGAGAGCAGGGAGCAGGAGCAGGGCTGGGGGGCTCTGGCCAAGCAAGCTCCCAGGCTGCAGGGCCTGGAGCAAGGCCTGAGGCTACTAGGGCTGTAGAGAGGCAGCCGTGGTAGGCTGGGGTGGCAGGTCCACACCCCTTAGCCAGTGATGAGTGGCCATTCCAGACTGCAGTTTGCCCCTGAGGCAGGGGCTAGATGAAGACTGGCAGTGGGTCCCTCAGGCATGGTGGGTGCAGGGAACTGGGTGTTCCCTGGGAGGAGAAACATGGGGAGACATCACCTAGAGGGAGGTGTCCAATGAGCCAAACAAGCTAGTTCCCAGGCCTGCTGGCTGGAGGTGTGATGGTGGTGAGACAGCCCCGCCACAGGGCTCCTCACGGTCCTAAGCTGGGGGTGGCTCTGGCCCCAGCTGGCCACTGTTTACAGGCCCCAGAGGAAGCCACGTCCCATCCTCTGTGGCTAGGGGGAGGGAAACAGGCATGTGGGGCCTTTGATGGGAGGGTGGGTACCAGGGGAAGTGCTCAGCAAGCCTCTCCCCCTCCACCTCCAACAGGGACACATCACAGGGATGTTTGTCACAGCAGCCTCACTGGTGTCTGCAGGGCGTGCTTTCCCGGAGTCTCCATGGACTGTTGTCTGGCTGTCAGCATGGCTTGCCTGTCAGGTCTCTGTATGTCAGCCTGACGGACTGTAGCCAAGGGCTCCCCCGCGGACTCTCACGAGCCCTGTCTCAGAGATACAGGCATGCTTAGGGATGGGCCGGAGTAGCTGCTAGGGGTGATATGCAGAACAACACCTGTGCCCTGTCTGTGCTACAGGTCAAGCCCTGCAAGATGCAAACTCCTAATGTACAGCTCTCCCACCCAGCTCAGTCTCAAAAGCCCTCACAGCGCATGTGTCTGTCTGGGGGCCTTGTCTGCCATGCTGTTAGGATTGCAGGGACATAACCGGAGATTCAGTTATGGCTTCTGGCAAAAACCCAGGGCTAATACCCTCATCGGTTGCTCTGGAGCAAAGCCAGTTTCTTGCTCAAGAGCAGCGTCTGCATTTTGGTGGAAAGGGAAGCTATTTTTGCATCCAATCACAGTCCTCCAGAGTTGCCCTTCTCTTAGACTGAGAAATATGGGGCAATTCATTGCTGCCCGAGGGCCGGACCCTCCCTAGCTGCTGTGGAGTGGGAATTCTGCTTTGGAAACCAGCCCCCTGGTTCTTTTCAATGCAGCCCCTGAGAAAGGAAAGATGCCACGAAACCACAGAAGAACATCTGGTTTTCTATCACTCAGTGGCCCTTCCTTAAACTGATACAGCTGTGGGTTCTGTTCCCAGCAAACTGCTGAGCTCTGGTATGCCACAGGGAGCAGACCTTCCGCTTAATTACAGACGTTAGCCCTTTGCGTAAGGAACAGTGGGCACGCTGCTTCCAAGGCCCTGAGAGGCACAGCAGGGGGGCCGTGCCCTTGGTAGAAGTCATCACAAAGGCAGTTAGATGGTTGTGGTTTTCTCTTCTTTCTGGAGCTGCGACCTACCCCGCGAGGGTGGGGTGGGCTGGGCTGCGCTTCTAAGGAAGTCTGCACCCTCACGTGAGTTGGCTGGGCTGCCTTGTTCTGGGACTGATCGATTGGGAGCTGATCCGAGGCCCACTGAAGTCAGTGGCAGTCTTTCCTCTAAGTCGTTAACGTTTAGTGAGAAAACAGGGAGAGCGGCCGAGCAGGGATGGGGTGGGAGGGGGGGCTGCGTGTGTGAGAGGAATGGGGGGAAGCTTTGGACCTCGCTAGTAGCCACAGGATTGTCTGAACGGATTCCAGGGGCGGCTTCCAGAAACACGTGCCAGGCCTGCTGGAATGAGGCAGAGGAATAATGAAAGGAAAATAAGTCGGGGGGGGGGGGGGGAGGGGGGTGAGGGGAGAGGGTCTGCAAATGCGTTAGTGGCCCAACAGAGGAGCGGAATTTCCTCTTCCTTTCTCCCCCAGGAGAACACATTCCTGTGCCCTTGCTAGGCCGGCAGCAGCTGAATGTGGTTGTGGTTCCCATTAAGAAAAGGGCTTAGAGAAGAGTCAGCCAACCAGAGACTAAGCGCCCCTCCAACACACAACCGTCAGCAATGCTGGCTGCTCTGCCCCGGCTTCCCAGCCCCCAGCCTGCTGCATGCAGCTCTTCCCAGCGAGCCTCAGTCCTGCCCAGCAGTCCTTTGGGAGTCTAATCTTCAGCCCCGTGCGTGCCCCTGCGAATGCCCTGCAAATAACCCTTCCTGCTTCCTAGGGACACCAGGGAAAATCCAACCGCCCCACTCATGAAACATCAACCTGGGCTCCAAAGACTCGTGATAACCGAGAGCCCAGACCTGAGGCAACTGCTGCTCCCAGCGGACGCCTGCGGTACGGAAGCCTCGCCGAATAGCAGCAGGAGGGCCCGTTGACATCCTCCTCCTCCCACTGCACGGGTTGGAGGCCTGCTGCCTCATCGCTACCCGTGGCCAGGGCTGCTGGGAACACGTGGCCAAGGAATCTCAGATGGTGGAGCAAGTCGAGAAGGAAGGGGAGCCCCTTCCAAGCGGGGTGGGGTTGGGGGTAGAGGCGGTCCCAGCTGCCTCGGGATGGAGGAACGCGATGCAGGGAGAAGGAAAAGCCATTTCTCTACTTTCAGAAGTGCTGGGAAGGGCTCCCCTCACATCTGCCTTCCCCCAGCGTGGCCCTTTGAGAGCTGGTTCGGAGGCCCCTGTCAGAGCCAGGTGTCACTATGGGCTGTGTGTTCTCTCAACTCCTGACCAGCGTCCTGTGGAGCCAGGGACATCCCGTCCCCTAGAGAAGCAGTGTGTCTTTCTAGGCTTCATGGTCCCTAACAACCTGGGCTGTGTGTGGTCTGCAGCTGGAAGCATTTCCTGAGCTGCATGTTCATTTTCCTAAGCACTGGGTACACTGGCAACAGGAGGCATTTCTCTCCAGGGACAGGCGTATTTCCTGAGCAGCACGTCCTTGGTTCTCTGGGGAAATCTAATCCAATCCCGCTCCTCCTCCGCATGCTGAGCCCCTTCACCCCAACGTACCACCCCTTGGTCATGCAAAAAGAAACTATTAGCTCTTTCGATAATGGGATCTGCTGCTGTTTTCTTGGGAGTAATTGTTTGCTATGAATTTAGGATGAATCGGACCCGAATTGGACCCGGTTGTCCAAATAATTCCCTTGCTGAGAACAGAAGCTCTAGGTTTTCACTTTGGTCCGTTGGCACAGCCATAATTCGGAGCCTGAGCAACGCATGGCTTCCCCGTTTACATGGATGTATAAAAAATATGGTCAGCTCCCTCAGATGTACCTGTCACGCTCCCAGACCCAACAACTCTTCTCTGGAGAGACGTCCCATAACCGCAGCCAGCTTTGGATCCGGCCCTCGTGAAATTACACTGCAGCAGCGACAACGTTCGGCTCCCCATTTCCTGGCCCGACAAAGTTGTTATTACACAACACAACCTGTACAATGGGGAGGCAAATTCTGCACGTCCTTGTTCGACCGCTTGTGGAGCCATGGAATGGGCGAGTGTGAAGAAGCAGGCTGTGTGTAGGTGCACAAATACACACACACACACACACATCTGGATTACGGAGCCTACAATTCTGCTCTCACCACAGTTAGCCATCCCTTGGGTTTCCGTGCCTGGAGAAGGTGACCAAAACTGCATTGAGAACTGTATTTCTTTAACCCTTTGACTGCTGGGCTTCCTGCCTCCCTTGTGCTGCTAGAAATGAGACGAGCTCCTGCTTCCCATGAAGGAACCATAGATACTATGGTCACCCTGAGTGTGTAGTGAGTTACCATGGCAAGACTGAACTAGCTGGGAACACAGCCAGACTGAACTAGCGGGGCCGTGAGGCGGCACAGGAAGTGGATGCCTGTTGCGGCCTCAGGAGCAGAGGAAGGAGTACCACGTGTGTTCAGCGGTGAAGGGGGGCAGGACCTGGCAGCGCCAGGAATGCACATCTTGTGACCGGTGGCTCACTGAATCAGCAGCACAGCTGTATCTGGGGGCGGTGCTGGGCATCTGGGAAACATTTTATTTCATTTGATTGTCGCTCTCTTGCTTTTAAATCTGAACTGGCCTTGCTCTCTCTCTGAGAGCTAGTATCACAACCAAGTCCTCTAGAAGGACTGCGGATTAGTGGCGATGCCATGCTATTGCCATGGTAACTCACTACACACTCAGGGTGACCATAGTATCTATGGTTCCTTCATGGGAAGCAGGAGCTCATCTCATTTCTAGCAGCTGCATCTCTCCTGCGGCGGATATCGCTGCCCCACAACCCTGTTAGAAGCCAGGTGCCAGCTCCCAATAGCTGCTGTGCCCAGTGGAGTTCTCACTTCTTACCCCCTTGCGCTGCATGGAGAACACACAGGTCATGCCCCGGAGCAGGAAGCTCAGATGTTTCAAATCAAGGGGCCCACATCAACACAGATGTTACACCGAGGTCGTCTTTGCTCATTCCTGGGGGAAGCTAAAGGTCTCCTGGGGTAATTCCAGCATCCTGGCTAACAAGGCGAGAGCTATTGCTTATCATGTAATAGCGGACATGTGTACGCCAAGCAGGCCTGACCTAACCCTTGGTAAACTAAAAGGCTTTCACGTGCTCTATGGACAGGGCTGGCCTTACCATGAGGCGAACTGAGGCAGCCGCCTTAGGTGCCAGACCATGGGGGGGAGCACCACTAGGACCCAGAGAATTGAGACTTTTCAGTGTTTTGGCCCAAGTGAAGGGGCCTGGGGGCGTCCTTTGAGCTCCCCGCCTCAGGAGCCAAAATGTTGTAGGCCAGCCCTGTCTATGGAAAGGAGAAAAGTCAGTGCCTGGAGCAGAGCAATTAGGAGTCGGTTCTTGTCTCTATTACGGATTTAGGACTCGATTCACTTTTGCCTGGCACCTTTCACCAGCCACATTCCTATGGTCTGAGTGTAATCCACACACCGACAGGGTGAGTGTACTGTCCCACCTAGACCACTTACAGGCCTGGTCTACACTAGACCTTAGTCTGAAACGAGCCCCCCGAGGTCAAATTAGTAAGCGATGCGTCCACACTACCAGGCCTGTTATTCCGGAATAAGAGGCTTCAGAATCCGAACTCTGTTCTCCTGCTTTTCGCAAGGAACAACGGTATTCCTGAAGTGGTACGTCCAAAATAACGTTAGTGTGGACACTCCGGTGCCGCTCATTCACACTAATTGGCCTCTGGCAGGCCTCCTGCAGCTCCCCAGTGCTTCCTGAGGGCTGTGCACAAGGTCGTGCGTCCACCTTCACGGGGCCTGCTTGGGGGTGATTTCAGTGCTTCCCTGTAGTCAGGACATGGAACTTCGAATTTGTAAAATCAGGTGCCCAGAAGTCGAATTTAGTAAAGTGGAAACAATCTCCTAGCGTAGACATGGCCACAGAGTTTACTAGGAGCCCACTGGTTTTTAGCTCAACCTGCAGAGGCTCCTGCACTAAACTCCAGCGGTCCTAGGTTTGATTCTGCCTGGTGTTATGATATGAGCATGCTTCCACTGCCTATACTACCACACAGGCCACAGGTGCCTTCAGCTCCAACATCGTACCATGCTGCAGTGGAAAGTGCTACCCAGCCTGTGCAGAGGGACTATCAGTCATGGAATGCCCTTTTCTGAGTTGTATCACTGAATCAGCATTTGCCTGTCTCCTCTGAGTGCAAGAAACAGGATGCAGGCAAATGTAACAGCTTCCCACTGCCTTTCGTGGTCTCAGAAACCTGCAGGTTTCTACCAGTTTCCCACACCTCAGCCTGACTCATCTCGTTACTTAGCCCTGGCCTGGTGTTTGCTTGCGTAAATCTGGTTTAAAACCCCAGATGTAAACAAAGGACCTGCACCAAATGCCACACGACGCTTCACACGAAATAGTCATGGAGTTCACAAGTCATACGGGGAGGGAAGCCACCAGTGAGTTATACAGATCAGCCTGAACGGAGGAAATAAAACCTCATGCTGCCTGCCACGGGTAAGCCTGGTTTTTGTGGAGAGCTCAGTGGTGGCATTTTAGCTTGACCATTTGTTCTGCGTCTGACACTGTTTACTTCATCAGGCACATCCATCTCTCTTGTTTACTTATACACTCGTCTAATGTGGTGCACTGCAGACGTACACGCTATGTTACAGAGCACGCACTCAGAGGCAGTGCATGCCTGCAGGAGCTCTCCAACTTACGTAGGAACAAAACCAGAGCCGTGGCTCAGGGCAGGCCGGGGGTGCAGGAAAAGCGGCCAGTGGGAAGGTGTGACGTAGTGGGGGTACCTGGCTGGTTTCTATGCTGCTGGCTCTGGGGTAACCCCCACTGGCTGCCGTGGGTACCACGACCCAGCAAAACAGGATGAGTCACTATGCAAACCAGTGGCCAGACACCCCCCATGGAGAGGAACAAAGGAAGGTGGAATGCTACCCTGGGTGGGGGGCAGGGCTGGAAGAGAGTTAATTAGTTGCTGGCTGTCTGGGAGCATGGAGGAGACAGCCTAGGGAAAGGGGCTGGAGTTTAGGGGCCCAGTCTCCCCCATCTCAAGGGGGCCTGAGGCATCCTAGCCCAGCTCTGTGACCAGATTACATCTGTGCTGTGCTGTATCCTGGAGAGGCAATAAACTTCCTCTATTCCACCGGCTGGTGCAGTCTGTTTGTGCCATTTCGGGGTGCAGGAGACGGGGGACCCCCAACGCGCCGTCACAGAAGGATTGACGGATCTTCGCACGGATAGAATGTCGCAACATCCACATGTCAAATAGCGTCCATTTATTCCATGGATCAGTGCAATATCACAGCTTTCATGGTGGTGATTTTGCTCACACTCATCCTAAACATACATTTACTTTTCCTTCCTAAGTTGCATCCCCCTCTCCCTCCCCATCACCTCAAACGGTGCAAATGCAGTAGCTTAAGGTTTGAGTTTTAGTGTCTGTGAAAGCAGCGGGCAATGAGGATTGCCTGCAGCACCTGCCCCTTCCCCACTTCCGGGCTTGGGACGCCAACTGCGGACGGTGCTGAGTGTCCCCTGCGTCCCACTCCTGGGTCTGCAAGTTATCCAAAACCTGGGCCTCCTCTCCTGAGCACTGGAGCTTTTCCGCTGCATGGAAGTACCCCGAGAACAAAGCTCATGCTGGAAAAACCCACTGACATGATGCTTGAAATGGATTGTGAAGGGAGAGTGTAGGGCACTGCTAGCCCCAATGCACCCATTCCCATTCCCATACCTAGGTCCCGTTCAGGAATATTCTAACCACAGTCTCAGCTGACTTCTAGCTTTGAGTCTATAGCCTATGTCCAGAGGAGATAACTAATATTCCCTCTCATTTTTTTCCACCTGTGTGCAGAATAAATTTTTTACGTGCACCAAGGTTAATGTGCACCACCAGGAGACACACAGGCTGCCAGCTGTGGGCGCTCTGGTCATCAGCTGGGTGGCACTTGACTCTTTCCTGGGTGTCTGCCCAAGTGCTCAGCTTACAGGGGTCACTGGGTGTAAGCAAGCCAGACTAGCCGCTGAGGGGCTCACTTCTACCCCACCCCCCCCAACTGCAGCTCTGCCTCTGTGTGCTGGCTTGGGGCTGCCTTCCCCCATTCCAGTAAACCATTCCCTCTCCATCTTTGGGTGAGGAAAAGCAAAGGAGCTGCAGGAGAACTACCCAGCTTGGGACTGTTAAGGGCATGGAGATTGTTGGCTCACATCCAGCACAGATTTACAGCGACTGAAAACTCTTCCCCTCTGGCCACTGGAGGGCATCTGTGTCTCCTAAGCCCAGTTCCCAGCGCCTGGCTGGCCCCCTCATGCAAAGCACCATCACCACAGTCTCCATGCTGGCAATCTCTGGAGAGAGGCCCAGGGCCGACCAGCCCACACAGACGGAACAGGCCTGTGCAAAAACGTATATTTTAGGATTGGTTATAAGACTATTACGTACGATGCATAATGATTTCATGTATAATGACGTGCTTCTAAGTTCCGTCTGCCTCTGTTTCTCTCTCTTTGTCTCTCGTGATTAGCTACTGTTTGCGGTAAGGCCTTGCTCCTTGCTAGCATTCCAAATTAAGTTGTACCCCTTGTCTGCATCACAAACTAAGTTGTGTCTCCTAGTAACTATTGCTCTTGTCTGAAACGGTACAATTGTGTGGTGGGAGTGGAGGAAGTGCGTGAGTGTGGCAGCCACCATAGATGCCCAGGTAATCAAGAAGTGGGAATCTTGAAGCTAATGAGGAAACAGCCGTTGTGTCTGAGGCTGAACTGAATGAGCAGCATTGACAACCTTGGAGACGGGCAGAGACCCCACCAAGATTGAGACAATGCTGGGAAGCCAGACAATCCCCGTCAGAGGGGAACGCTGGAAAACACAGATGAACACCTCCTAAGGATGGATCGCAGCACGACACTACAATACCCATAGACTCCAATGGGAACTTCCATGTACAAGAAGGGGGGCTCTTCCCATGGGATGCTGGGTTCAGTCCTGCAAGCCAAGCCTTAGAGGAACCCCAACTCCTCGCTCAGTCAACCTTGCCAGTAAGACCGACTTGAGCCACCATGGACTGGCAACTATGCACCATCTGCAGAGTGTGTGTGTGTGTGTGTGTGTACACAAAGCAGATGCTAACTGCTTCTCTACTGTATTCTCGATAAACACAGCATATTGCCTTTTCCCTTGAAAAAGATCCCGGGTGCTTCTTATAAGCACAGCACCGGGGCCTCTCGAGAGCAAGGTGAAGCCTCGCTGTAATTTGAGACCAAGCCAGGCAGGGGTGGGCATCCATCCAGCCCTTTCCTTACAAAGACATTAAGAAATCACAAGGCGACAGGCCCAGCGAGGGGGAGGGGAACTGTGGCTGGGCAGGATGACGCCACGTCTCTCCCAAGAGTTGTTAGCCAAAGGCCCCCGTCTGAACCCGACACCTCGTGCATTTCCGTTAGTTACCCCACGGGCCCTTTCACTGTGCTAAGGATGCTGCTACGGCCCCAAGGCCTTGCAAAGCCAGACGCTGATCCCCTCCCTCCCCCGTCACATACATTACTTTCACTGAACCCCGCTTCCTTGGTCGTCCCCAGTGCCAGCCTCATCCAGGGTGAGGGCGGGCCGGCAGGCAGGAGACCCCAGCTATGAGGCGGTCACCAGCCGGCCCTCGTGGCGAGGGAGGGCGGCACAGCGTGAAACGTTCCAAGCGGCCACCTCTCAGTGTGTGAACGTGTCTCTTGTGGCGCCTGGACCTGCCGTTTCCGAGTAGCTCAGCGGGTAAATCCGAGGGGGCCGTTTTGATCGGTGCGCACGAGGTGAAGCCCAGGCAGGAGCATTCTGGGCCCCGGAGTAGCCCCGCCAGGCTCCAGACGAAGCTTTGAGACTAACCCAGCTCCCTTGGGTGCACTTAAGTGGCGCACAGGGAGCTCTGGTCCCAGGAGCCTCCGGCCTGTGCTTCCCGCCATGTCCTGGTCGGCAGTGTGGTCCTTGCCCCTCCAGGGTGCTGTCGAACACCGAGTTGCCTGCGTCGCCCAGTGTCTGTTCTCCAGCATAGTCTGAGGGAAACCAGCCAGGCCCCGGGCTCCGTTCTCACACGACCCCGTTGCGGATGGGGTGAGTCCGCACCCTGTAGATGATGACAGCCGTGGCCGGGCACAGCACCAGGGACGTCATGACGAGGACGGTGGCGAGGATGATCAGCACGATGACCCAGATGTCCAGGACGTGCTTGGGGACGGGGAAGCCGGAGGGATTGGGGCTGCTCAGGCCTTCCATCCTGCTCCTCTCTGCCACAGAAAGAAAGCGGTTCGGATAAAGCAGAGAGCAGAGCAGCATGGACACATCCAGCCCCCGCTGCCCAGAAAGGACCCTAGGACTCCCTACAGTTAGAAATCCCATCCTCCTCCCTCATCTCTTGCCCTTTGCCTTACCCCTCCCCCTTCTCCACAGTTCCCCCCATCCCAGCCTCCTCCCCCAGCCTGTCTCCGGCTCCCTCCTTCCCCTCAAGTACCCCTCCGCATTCCCTCTCCCCAGGCCTGGCGGGAGAGGTGTTAGTCACAGGTCCTCCCACTAGTGCCGGTCCACAGGAAAAAAATGCCGGGCCTCAGCGTGGCTGCTGGGGTGTCCCGGGCTCACTTGGGGGTGCTTCTGTGCGGCATCGGGTCCCCCAAGCCCTGGCCTGGGTTGGGCGGAGGATGCAGCCGGGTGAAACAGTGAACATGTATTCATTTTTAATTCTTTTTTAAATATGTGTTTATATGTTTGGGCTGCAAAAGGCAGTACTGAAAAAAAACGGGTTCCAACTAAAGTGAAAAGTTTGGAAAACCCTGGTCTATCCGGCTTTCTGTCCATCTTACAGTCCATTTATCCAATCCATATTCCCTTAGGTTGCTGGCAAGAATATTGTGGGTGACTGTATCAAACCCTTTGCTAACGCTGGCACTGGGGGCTTTGGGAGGACCAGAAACAACTTGTTTGCATAGTCATCATTTTCTTAATGAATATGCAAATATGCAAATGAATGCTACCAGCCTTCCAAAAGCTCGTAAATGGATTTACTGGTCCCCGTGTCAAAAAGTTTGGGAACCCCTGCACTAGAGAATGGCCAACCCTTCTCACTCCCGGACTTTCCCAACCCAGGCTAACAAGGCAACCTGGTATCTCAGACCACGTGAAGGCTTCAGCCGGCTTCTTTGCTCTCTTTATTATCAACAGTGGTAGAAGTGGGCTGGAAGCAGGCTACACGGCCTTTCGGGGAAGATTTTCCCCTACGCTCCCTGCCTGGCGCTTGTCTGGCCTGGCTCTCTCATGCATTTGGCAGCCCTTGTTCAGTTTGAAACTTTTAAAAACTTTAGCACATTAGCCTTGGCGTCTTGTTTTCCTTTGGCAGAGATCTGCACAAGGAAGACGTGGCCTGGATATAAACTCATGAGCTCCCAGTTCAAACAAAGACGCTTAGTTTAATGCTTGGAGAAGGGGGCTGGGTGCCAGGAACTCTATTTCTTTTCCACGGCCTTGCAGTGTGGCAGTTAAGTCCTTTGGCTACAATACACAGACATGTATATAATCAACGTATGGAGCTCCCTTTACCCGCTGCTCAGTGGCCCTTGCAAAGCTCCCGCGAAGGGGGCCCAGGGTAGGCCATACTTAGAGAAGCGCCGTAGTAAAAATATTAATGGTTAATTATTTATGATGATTCGATTTGAGAGCACAAAGCAGCTGTGCCAGCCGCTCCAGCCAACCAGACGGTGTGCGGTTGCTGAGGAGCGGAAACCTTTGAAATTAGTGAAAAGAAGATGTTGCTCGAAAGCTCGTCTCGTTCATCAACAGAGGCTGGTCCAGAAAACCTCACCCTCCTGGTCTCGCTAATATCCTGCAACCAGCCTGGCTACAAAAACCCTGCAAAAGAGAAATTCAGGGCTGATTACCACAGCAGGGGGGAACTTATGAGCTACGTCGACACTGGCATGATTTTCCGGAAATGCTTAAAACGGAACAGTTTTCTGTTATAAGTATTTCCGGAAAAAGCGCGTCTACATTGGCAGGATGCTTTTCCGGAAAAAAGCCCCGATCGTCATTTTCGCAATGTGCTGTCTACACTGGCCCTTTTCTAGAACAGTTTTTCTGGAAAAGGACTTTTGCCCGAACGGGAGCAGCATAGTTTTTCCAGAAAAACACTGACAATTTTACAGTAGATCGTCAGTGCTTTTCCAGAAAAGCAAGCGGCCAGTGTAGACAGCTGGCAAGTTATTCCGGAAAAGCGACTGCTTTTCGGAAAAGTGGCCCAGTGTAGACACAGCCATGCTGTTTTACGGGTGGGAGTTTCAAATGAAACAAGGCGAGTTAGGTGCTCAAACCTCTCACAGACTCAATGGTAGTTAGGTACCTAACTCCGTTAGGCGCTTTGGAAAAACCAGATGTAAAGCCAGGCTTCTGGCTGCCCGTGTCAGGCCTGTTTGCCCTGGGGATGCCCATGGGAATTAGGAACGAATGCGCTCTAGCGGAGATCCCGTTTCCTTGCTTCTCTGCTGGATTCTGAGAACACCGGGCTGTGGGTTCATCTTCCACCGGAGTCTGCTTCCCTGAGGCCTCTCTCTTCCCCGCATCGTGGCTTTCTGAGTCATGAAGTTAAATCATGTAATTACCAGAAAATCGTGAAATGACACCAGAAGGTTAAGACCAACAAGCTGTGCTCTCTGATCTTCCATCCACCCCCACGCTGCGCTGCTCCTCTGTCTCTGCTCTCCACCCAACCTCAGGATGTGCTAGCCTGCAGAGCCTCCTTCTCCCTGCTGCAGAGCGCCTTTCTCCGAGTCCCAGTGGTAGCGTCTTCCCAGAGATTAGCGGAGCAGCTGGACAGTCTCTCTCTCTCTCCAGTTCTTATCTGGTCCTCATCATTTGGTACATCTGGGCACCTCACACACGTTTCATGCTTTTATCCTCAGACACCCAAGAGGTGGGGTCGTGCGACGATTCCCCCTTGACTGATGGGAAACGGAGGACCCAGCCGCTAAATGACTCACCCAAGGCCACACAGAGAGTCTGTGGCAGAGACGAGAATTGAACCGAGGCATCCAGGTTCCTAGGTTAGAGTTCTAACCACTGGAGAGCACTTCTTCCCTAAAAGGGAGGGCCGGGGGCAAGGGCAACGGGAGCCTTTGTTTAAACAGAACCTGCCACGCCAAAAAGAACCAGATAAATTCATAGAGGGTAGGTTCATCAATACTTATTAGCTAGCAGGGGCAGGAACGGTGTCCCTAGCCTCTGTTTGTCAGGGGCTGGAAATGGGCGACAGGGGAGGGATCACTTACATAAGAACATAAGAACGGCCGTACTGGGTCAGACCAAAGGTCCTTCTAGCCCAGTATCCTGTCTGCCGACAGTGGCCAGCGCCAGGTGCCCCAGAGAGGGTGGACCGAAGACAGTGATCAAGCGATTTGTCTCCTGCCATCCCTCTCCAGCCTCTGACAAACAGAGGCCAAGGACACCATTTCATCCCCTGGCTAATAGCCTTTTATGGACCTAACCTCCATGAAATTATCTAGCTTCTCTTTAAACTCTGTTATAGTCCCAGCCTTCACAGCCTCCTCTGGCAAGGAGTTCCACAGGTTGACTACACGCTGTGTGAAGAAGAACTTTCTTTTATTAGTTTTAAACCTGCTACCCATTAATTTCATTTGGTGTCCTCTAGTTCTTCTATTATGGGAACTAATAAATAACTTTTCTTTATCGGCCCTCTCCACACCACTCATGATTTTATAGACCTCTATCATATCCCCCCCAGTCTCCTCTTTTCTAAACTGAAAAGTCCCAGTCGCTTTAACCTCTCCTAATATGGGACCCGTTCCAAACCCCTAATCATTTTAGTTGCCCTTTTCTGAACCCTTTCCAAGGCCAAAATATCTTTTTTGAGGTGAGGAGACCACATCTGTACACAGTATTCAAGATGTGGGCGTACCATAGTTTTATACAGGGGCAGTAAGATATTCCGGGTCTTATTTTCTATCCCTTTCCTAATAATTCCTAGCATCCTATTTGCCTGATGATTTCCTGTTCTGTTCACTCCCTCTGGGGCACCTGGTCTTGGCCACTGTCGGCAGACAGGATACTGGGCTAGATGGACCTTTGGTCTGACCCACTGTGGCCGTTCCTATGCCAAAGACTTGTCTCTGCTTTTTTCTGACCCACCTGCTTTGAACACTCCAGGTGCGACAGAGGGAACAGAGCCGTTGGCAGTTAAATGCTAAGGGGTGGAGGTGAGGTTTGTGGGTGTTAAGAAGGCTGTTAGACTGGTCTTCCGGCAGGGGACTGAGTCACCCGCTCCAGGGCGCCACATCCTTCCCCATGGAACTGGGGATAATGAGCAACCAGGTATCTTTCTCCAGCCCTGAGCAAACACATTTCCCGGGCGAGCCTGCGTCACTCCCGTTTCTGACGGAGGTGGCTGGAAGGGAGGCCTGGCTGAAACCAGCACTTGAGTCAGGTAGAGGCTTCCTGATGGCATCAGCAGGTTCAGGCCTGTCTCGGCAAGAATTCGATGGTATGGCTCGACTGACGTTACTCCTCCAGGGTAGCAGGGGCTGTGCCCGGCAGAGACGACCTGGTGAAGTTCTAGCAACCCCAAGAGAGACAAATGGTGCACGCCCGTACAGGCGGATCCTGCAATCCTCATTCCTGTGAGTGGTCCCCGGGGAGACCCAATGAGGCGCTTAGAGGCTATGGTAATGGGCATTCTTAGCAGGCATCAGCCTCTGAGAAAAAATACTTCCTCTCTTGCAGTCTCAGAAATGTGCCTTGTCCCCCTCAGATGGCCCAAAGACACTGCTCAAATTCTCCTTTCCATGCAGAACACTTCTTCAGACACCCCTGGGAGGTGGGGCAGTGCTACAATTCCCCTTTGTCTGATGAGAAACGGTGGCACCAAGCCGCTAAGTGACTCACCCAAGGCCACGCAGTGAATCTGTGGCAGAGCAGGGAATTGACCAGCGACATCCTGGTTCCTAGGTTAGAATGGGAGGGAGAGAGGGGCGGAGCACTCAGGGTCCATCCCAGGTCTGCCCTGACATCTGGTTCTGTTTGAGGCGTGTGGATAAAATGCACAAGCCGATCTCGTTCTCGGATGCCTGTGCTAATGGACGTCCGCCTCCGGTCATTGCAGGGAACAGGCAGGAGGGAATGACGTTTGCCCCGAGCTCTGAATGGATCCCAGCTGTTTTCTCAATCCGCAGCACTGCAAATGCTGCCTGCACCCCCACTGGCACAAACCCTCTTGCGGCGGCCTGGCTGGTACCCTCCAGGCCACGTCACTCAGGTTCTTTCTCTCGGATGCTGCTCAGCAAGTATTTCCACAAGACAAGCGCTTGTCATCACACTGCCAGCAAGGGCAGGGCGGAAGGAACCAGGACGTCAAGCCTCAACGGCCCATGCAAACTCAAGGGACAGGCTGCGCCCACAGCAGAGCCTGGAAGGGATTTCTTGAAACACAAGCTCTCCATATGCAGCCACCAAGCCTGGTAATTACAGCACATTCCTCCTGTCCTACCTCACGTTTCATCAGTGCTACGAAGAGTGAAGAACGCACCAGCACTTATCCCTCGTCTCCGCTACCAAGTTTTGTTGCCAAAAATCCGCCTTTTGCAGACAAAACAGAGAGGCTACGTCTGAGGAAGTGGGTCTGGCCCACGAAAGCTCATCACCTAATACACTATCTTGTTAGTCTTTATAGTGCTACATAGTCCTGTTTTTTGTTTCAGCTACACCAGACTAACACGGCTACATTTCTATCACTATTTTACATGAGATCGTCAGTGTCCTAGCGGAAATTCAAGCGGCCAGTGTAGACAGCTGGCAAGTTTTTCCACAAAAGCAGCTGCAAAAACTTGCCAGTCTAGACGCAGCCAGAGCGCATTCACACTGCAATGCGACTTGTGTCAGGAAAAACACCCAATTGTGGCAACAAAAAACTTCCACCCCTATCAGACGCTTTCTCTTTTTCCCTTCCTTTATAGTCGACAAAGAGCCAGCGGCTACATCTAGCCGGCCACCTTTTTTCCGATTCTTTTTTTGGAAGAGGCTTTTCCGAAATTTGACCTGTCTACACTGGGCCAAATTTCGGAAAAAACTCCTCTTTCGGAAAAGCCTTTCTTCCTCATAAAATGAGGAATACAGGGCTTCCGAAAGAGTGCACCTGCTCTTCCAAAAAAAAATTCGGAAGAGCAGACACGTTCCCTGGACGCGGCAGACTTTTTCCGGGCTTCTTCTGGTAGCCGGGAAAAACTTCGTAGTCTAGACATAGCCAGCGTGAACTCTGCTGTTGGTTTGGACAAAACTGGCTTCCACCAGTGTCCCTCAATGCCTGCCCTGACGGCTGTGCTCAGTGTTTTGTGAGCTCTGCTGCCCTGCAGGCATGCACCCCTCCCCTTTCAAAGCTCCAGGGAAGTGTCTGACAGCTGAGTGAGCTGCTCCGATTGAGGGAACAAACAAAGAACAAATCATTGGAGTTCTCCTATTCTGTGCTGCACTAGCAACAGAGCATCCGGCAGACTGCTGGTGCAGAGGGAGGGGGGCAAATGTTGTGTTGCTTTGACAATCCTTAGCACAGAGAGCTCCCAGAGCTACACCTGCTTCTGTCCCTGCAGCTGAGGATGCTGTGGGAGAACTGAGGGGGAATCCCAAGATGCACAGGGATTGGGGATACCTGCCCACAGTAACACTGCTCATGCTGTCTAAGAGGGTGCCCCCCAGCGTGGACACAATCTGTTGACAGAGAGAACAAGTGTGAACACCCTCTAGTGAGTTTTCTTTTGTCGATTTTCGGTTGATGACATAAGTTTTGTGTAGACACACAGAGGTTAAAGGTGGAGGAGGCCTACAGGGTCACCTCGTCCTTCTCCTCTGGCACTGCTGGTTAAGAGGCCCTGAGCAGAGTAAATCCCCGTGCTATCATCTTCGGAGAGCCGGGCTCTGATCTGAGTCTGTGGCCGGTTAAAGCAATGAATGTCGGTGGCCTTTGTTTAGTCCCCACTGGATGTTTATCCACATCATGACAGGCACAACTCAGCACTCTGCTCTGCACTGGAATAGCAGGGGTGGTGCAGCTGAAGGCTGAGAGGTGCTGACAGGTGAAAGGTCTGGAATAAACAGAGGGCGGGGCAGGTTAGACTAAAGGTCCATTCCCGCAATGGGGCACTTGCACACAATGCCTGACTCCAGGCACGCTGCCAGGCCTTCGCTCTCCTGGGCACTGAATCTCAGCCCAGCGTATAAGACCTGAAGTGTCTGCGGGGAGCAAGCCGCCCGCACGGAGGAACGATACGCCTCTGCTCCCGCTTGGGCTGTGGGGAGGGCAGGACTCCAGAGGGAGATGGCCGAGGGCAGCTTCCCACATCCTGTAGGCTCAGCAGTTTTCACACTTTTTTTCTCCTAACCCAGTTGAAGAAAATCGTTGATGCCGTGACCCTACGTCATGTGACCGGAGTGTGGGCTCTGGGGTGGGGCTGAGGAGGAGCTTTGGGGTTTAGGAGGGGGCTCCAGCTTTGGGGGGGCAGGACTGGGGCAGGAGGGGGTTACCTTGAGCAGCTCCTGGTCAGCGGTGCAGCGGGGGGGCTAAGGGAGCTTCCTGCCTCTCCTGGCACCGCAGACCAAGCTGCCCCCAGAAGCAGCCGGCAGCAAGTTCCCAGCCAGTGGGAGTGCTCAGAGCCCTGTGCTTGGAGCCCTGTGCGTGCTACCACACACACACCTAGGAGCCGGTTCTGCTGCGGCCGCTTCTGGGGTGCAGCACAGACTGTGTTGCCAGGCCAGGCAGGGAGCTGCCTTAGCTCCCCCTCCCCCATTGCTCGCCTGATCCCCCAGCGCCCGACATCCCACCCCCCAGCCCTGGGTCACGCCTGGTAGTTGCAACGTTTTGCTGTTTTGCCCCATCACACTCCCCCACACCCATGCACACCCGTCAGAGGCGCCAGACCCCCCACCTCCAGGGCCTCTTTCCTAGCACAGCCCAGTATTTCACACTCATTCCCCCGCCAGGTGGCCTGGCATCCCAGCTGAGCACACCCCGGCCTCAGTCACTGCCCCCAACAAGTGAGACTTTTCTTACCCCTTTAATTGAGATAAGCACCATCAGGGGGCTTATGCCAAGACCCCCACGGGTTAGGTGGAGGTGGCAGGCCGCCTGCATGGTGGAGGGCTCGGAGCCAGTTGGACGGAGAGCTGCTAGACGAAGTGTAGCTGCAGGGAGCTGGTTTCCCAATGGTCTCTTGCCTCCTCCCCTCCAGCGCCAACACCAAAGCACTTGCGCCAAGGCCTGGAGGGCTGACGCCAGACGGCTGAGACACCATCCAAAGCAGGCACCATCCGGTGCCCATAGCCTCGCCAGCCACCCGGGTCTGGAAACAAACCCGCAGCTAAGAGGCACCAGCCCGGCTCCGGATCTCGTTCACCCAGGGACCCCGGGGAGTCCTGCCAGTGAATGAAGAGCCGGCGGGGCCGGGCACAGCCGCTGCCAGCACAAAGCACTTTCCTTGATGACTCCAAATACCCTGGGAATAAATTAGTCACTTTCGCGGGGGCGTGGCGGGACTCTCTGGCCACGAGCTGGGGGGGGGGGGGGGGATGATCCTACAGAGACTCCTGCTCGCCCCTGGCTCAGCGATTCGGGTCAGGGAGCGGCAGCCGAAAGCGGAAACCCAGTGACCGCGGAATGAAGCAGAAGCCGAGCGCGCTGAGAAAGAGGGACGGCGGGGACCGGGTGCCCGGGAGCGAGGCGCAAAGCCCACGCGGCCCCAGCTGCCAGCAGCGGCGCCCGGGCTCTCCCTGTCTGGCCGGGATCCCGGCTGGGGCTCGCTGCCGGGCGGCAGGACCGGCCCCCGAGAGCTCACAAGAAGCCAGACGGCGCGGGAGACGCACCGGCCCCGTGCGCTTGGCACGGAGGGCCCCGATCCGGCCCTTGCGCCCGGAGCCGGTCCCCGGAGCGAGCCGCGCGGGGAAGCCGCCGCCCGTTACCTGCGGGTCCTGCGAGCCGGAGAGAGTCGGACGGCGGCGAACTTTCCAAGTAGCCGGCAGCCAACGCGCCGCGGACCCGGAGCAACCTTGCGTAATAGGGGGAGGCCGGGTCCCGCTGGCTCCGCCCTTCTGCCTGGGAGCGCCCGGGGCGGTGTGATGTGTGTGCGCGCCCAGGGGTGGGTGTGTGTCTGTGTGCCCGTGTCTGTGTGTGTGCGCGTGCGCCCGGGTGTGTGTCTGTGTGATGTGTGTTGTCTGTGTGCGCGCCCAGGGGTGGGTGTGTGTCTGTGTGCCCGTGTCTGTGTGTGTCTGTGTGCCCGTGTGTGTTGTCTGTGCGTGCGCCCGGGGGTGCGTGTATGTGTAATTTATGTGTGTGTGTGTGTGTGTGTGTTGTGTGTGCGTGCGCCCAGGTGTGTGTGTCTGTGTGCCCGTGTGTGTTGTGTGTGCGTGCGCCCGGGTGTGTGTGTCTGTGCGATGTGTGTTGTCTGTGCGTGCGCCCAGGGGTGCGTGTATGTGTAATTTGTGTGTGTGTGTGTGTGTGTGTTGTGTGTGTGTGTCTGTGTGCCCGTGTGTGTTGTGTGCGCGTGCGCCCGGGGGTGCGTGTATGTGTAATTTGTGTGTGCACGCCCAGGTGTGTGTGTGTCTGTGTGTGCCCGTGTGTGTTGTGTGCGTGCGCCCGGGGGTGCGTGTATTTTGTAATCTCTGTGTGTATGTGTAATGTGTGTGTGTGTGTGTGTGTTGTGTGTGCATGCGCCCAGGTGTGTGTCTGTGTGTGCCCGTGTGTGTTGTGTGTGCATGCGCCCAGGGGTGCGTGTATGTGTAATTTGTGTGTGCACGCCCAGGTGTGTGTGTGTCTGTGTGTGCCCATGTGTGTTGTGTGCGTGCGCCCGGGGGTGCGTGTATTTTGTAATCTCTGTGTGTATGTGTAATGTGTGTGTGTGTGTGTGTTGTGTGTGCATGCGCCCAGGTGTGTGTCTGTGTGTGCCCGTGTGTGTTGTGTGTGCATGCGCCCAGGGGTGCATGTATGTGTAATGTTTATGTGTAATTGTGTGTGTGTTGTATGCGTGAGCCCGGGGTGCATGTATGTGTAATTTGTGTGTGTGTGTGTAATGTGTGTGTGTTGTGTGTGTGAGCCCAGAGGTGTGTGTATGTGTAATTTGTGTTTGTATGTGTAATGTGTTTGTGTGTGTTGTGTGTGCATGCACCCAGGAGTGTGTGTCTGTGTGTGTTGTGTGTGTGCGCCAGGGGGTGCTTGTATGTGTAATTGTATGTGTAATGTGTGTGTGTTGTGTGTGCGTGCACCCAAGGGTGAGTGTGTTCCCGTGTGTGTTGTGTGTGCGTGCACCTGGCTATATGTGTAATGTGTGTTGTGTGTGCATGCACCCAGGGAAGTGTGTGTGTTGTGTGTGCCTGGGACCCAGAGGGATAACCCTGTTCCTCTGTTTCAGCAAACACAACAAGCTGTCCTGTGGCACGGTAAACACTAACCCCTCTAGCAGGGCATAAAGCTCACCAAGACTTGTGCCCTAACACGTGTGTGTGTTTGTCAAGGGTCCCTCTAATCTTCTCCATGTGTGGGATACATTTTGTTATGAGCACCGAGGTGTGTACAGATGTGCACCACCAGGAGAAACAAAACACCCGCTGATGCTCTGCTGATCAGCTGGGCAGCACTGGACTTTCTCCTGAGCAGCTGCACCAGCGCCTAGCTTACAGGGAGCGCTGGTGTTTGGCTCCCGCTCCGGGTAAAGCTGCAGCTCCCTGTGGCTCTGCCCCCCGCCGGAGGAGGGAACACACCCTGGCGGACCGGCCTTTGCCCTGCTCACTGGTACCGGAGGCTGCGTGCACCTCCACCTGGGCCCAAGCTGCCCAGGGGCTATGGACACACCAGGGAAAGCACCCCACCCAGGCCGTGTGAAGGGTCCCTGCTGCCCAGCTGGGTGACAGCGTGAAGGCAGGGCTGGCTATGCAATAGGACAGATGAAGAACCAAAGCCGCAGATCTGGCCGTAGGTCCTTCCAGCAAATCCTGTTTCTGCTCCATCCCTGCAAATCCTGCTGCTCCCCTTCTACCCCCAGCACCGCTCCTGAGCAGGGGCCTGCATTTCCTGCACCTGCAGGAGCCATGTGTTCCCCATTCCCTTGCTGGTCCTTTGGAAAGTCAAACAAAAGAAAGTACTTGCACCAGGGAGCTTGCTGCCAGGCCAGAGACCAAAGCAGAGAGGGACCATGGGCTCCTCTTCCCTGCTTAGTCAACCTGTGGAACTCCTTGCCTGAGGAGGTTGTGAAGGCTAGGACTATAACAGGGTTTATTAACCAGGATGGGGAAGGAATGGTGTCCCTAGCTTATGTTTATCAGAGGGTGGAGATGGATGGCAGGAGAGAGATCGCTTGATCATTACCTGTTCGGTTTGCTCCCGCTGGGGCACCTGGTATTGGCCACTGTCGGCAGACAGGGTACTGGGCTGGATAGACCTTTGGTCTGGCCCAGTCTGGCCGTTCTTGTGCTTCTCCCATGCCAGGAGCTGCGTGTCTAGTGGCGCTGAGAGGAACCGCCTGTGGCGGCCGCACCGAGCATCACCAAGGAAAGTCCCTTTTGGGATGGTCCTCAGGCTGCTGGAAATGTGGGGATGTTAATTGAGTGGCTTGGAACTGGGGCAGCACCGGGCTGGGTCCCTTGTGGAGAGGGCTGATGCTAAGCAAGGGCTCCCGGGGAAACGGGGGGAGGGCAACTACAAGCTGAAATTCCACAGAAGGGAAAGGGGGGGACTCCAGTGTCCCCCGAAGAAATGGGAACACATTCGTGGGTGGAGGATACTCATTCCTCCTCCTTCATCCCCCCAGCTAGCCGTACTGCCAAACCCCAAGCAAGACCTGCCCCCCCAACCATCATTTTAGAAACCCCTGTAATAAAGCTGGGTTCTTTGTCTCTGGTGCCCAGGCGCGTTATTTCGAGGTTTTCCTCCACAGCCCAAAGGGCTAGAAACTTCCCTTCCTTTTACACACAAGCCGCTGCCTGCATGGAGTTGCTGGCTTCCAGGAGCTGGGGCCAGCTGAAACACAGGCCCCTCAACTCACAGGAACGGCCAGATCTGCGTCGAAACATGGCTCCTGAGTCTTCTGGGACGTACTTGTTTTGCTAAGATTTGGCACAAGGCTCAAGATCTGGACTGTGATGAAGACCTGCTTTAACCCTGAATCCTGATGGATTTTTCCATGACACTGGGCCATGCCAAAGGCCAGGGAGGAAAAAAATCAATTTATTCCTGGCTGCCTCTTACGGCTAAAAGAGTAAAAACCAAAACAGCAGAAGAGTGCCTCCACTTTCTGCAGTCGCTCTTACGTTTAGCTCAGCTAAGCGGGGCTTGAGAGCAACCTATCAATATGGGGAAAGTGTAAACAACGGGAGGGTTTGGGGCTGGGGGTGGTGCCTGTGGGAATAACTAAAAGCTAATAGGGTGAAAGGGAAAAGTGATGCTGATAAGGATCCGGCAGAGATGTTGTGAGCGCTCTCCCCAGAGAGGAGCTGGTAGCATCACTCTTGGAACATTTGCAATTAGGATGCTGGCTAATGTGCAGTAGGGAACAAGTTTGCAGTGGGAGGGGACTGGATCCGCTATTAGGGCTTTTCCTGTGCTAATGTCTCTACGAGGATGCCACAGCCCAGAAGAGGTTCCCCTATAAGGCAACAGTCCCTCTAATTTTACCATCCATGTGTGGAATAAATTTTGTCATGTGCACAAGACATGTATAGATGTGCACCACCAGTAGAAACACATGCTGCCGGCTATAGGTGCTCTGCTAATCAGCTGGGCACTATTGGAATCGCTTCTGAGTGGCCGCCCAAGCCCTCAGCTTACAGGGAACACTGCTACAAGGGACTCTTTATGCCCATTTCCCTAGTACAGGGGTGTGCAATAATTTTTGACGGGGGGGTAAGCACTCCAAGATTTTGGAAAGTGGTCGAGGGCCGCACTCTTCCAGGGTACGAATGGAGGAGATGTGGGGTCTCGTATGGAGGCTGGGTGCAGAAGGGAGTTTGGGGTAAGGGACTGGGGTGCAGGAGGGAGAATGGAGTCTGGGAGGGAGTTTGGGTGAAGGAGGCAGTTGTGACCTAGGGCAGGGGCCTGGGATGCAGGATTTTGGGATGTGACCTAGGCTAGGAGGGGCTTGTGATCTGGGGCAGGGAGTGAGGGTGCAGGTTTGGGTATGGGGGAGACCAGAGAGTTGGGTGTCAAAGGCAGGCTCTGAAGGTGGCTTGCTGCTCCACGTTGCTCTGCTCCGGTATGAGAGGGAGGGGAAAGGGAGGGACAGAGGAGGCTTCCTACACAGCCCAGGCACCCAGCAAAATTTCTTGGCTCCTATTGGCCGGAAACTGAGAGACTGACCAATGGGAGCTAAGAGATTTTGCTGGGGAAGTGGGGTGCGAACAGCATGAGAAGTGAAGCGGGGAACAGCTGGCTTCCTAAAATGCGAACTGATCTCTGCCCAAGGATTCCAGGGAGGGGGATCCAGCCCGCTGGCAGCCTCTTGCCCACGCCTGCTCTAACCACTGGATCACCCTGCCTCTGCGCATTTTGCTACCACTCCCTTTTAGACTGAGCAAAACTATGCTGCACCCAGAGCATGTTCTGGTGACCATGCTGCCAACCCTAATGGACTGTTAATTCTTAAAATGGCCCACAAACCGTTGGAAGGCAGAGGCAAACTGAGGCTGCTTTTTTCACAAGAAAGTTCTGTTTTGCCTTTGACCACCTCTGTCTTCTGCTGCTTGCAGGTGAAACAGAAATAGGTACAACGCCACTGAAATCAATGCATTTGCTCCTGCTTATACCCAGGCATAACCTAGATCTCAAATCACCATCAAGGAGCAAACCAAGAGCAGAGAATTAGCGCGTTGGAGAATATTATTGCTATCAATGGTGTAGGAAGAATACCGCATGGGTTAATTGAAAGGGACTGGGAAGAGAAATAGCTAGAGCCCTGCATGGATACAAAATTGGTATCCACAGCTGCAGAAATAATCCCTGGTTATCTATAGCTACATCCATTGATGCAGATACTCGGGGATCTAAAACAAATCTCTGCAAACTTGCAGGGTTCTAGACACAACATTTGTATGCGTAGAAGTGAGCGGTGGATATCCACATCTGCATTCGCAAATACCCATGCATACAAAATGGATAGTGGTGCATTCGAAATAGCCTCTCACACCAAGCCAAGAAAGAATCTGGAGTACGTCTACTCAGCAGTATTATTTTGGAATAAGGCCGTTATTCCGAAATAACTACATGAGCGTTTACACAGCTAGCCTGTTATTTCAAAATAACAGGCAGCTTATTTTGGGGTTTGTAAACCTCGTTTCATGAGGAATAACGCCTCTTCCAAAATAGCTATTCCCAGGTAATGCCTCTTCCATGGATGCTACCCGGCTGCTATTTCGAAATAGCTCCTCCCTATTCAGAATAATTACGCCCCAGTGCTTCCTGAGGCTCTAAATCGAGGTAGCGCATCTACCTCAGGGGACCCTGCCTCAAACTAAGTTCCAGGCTTCCGTGGAGCATAGATGTGCTATTTCAAAATAAGCTATTTGGGAATATTTCTTCTGGAATAGCTTATTCCACAATAATCATGCAGTGTAGACGTAGCCCTGGGGTGGGAAATGATGAGCACACAGTAGACAAGAATATGGTGGAAAGGGGCTGTAACCTCAGAATGTGCGAGAGTTAGGGGAAGCCACCAGAAATCTCAGCCCGCCTGCCGTGGGGAAGCCCAGATGTGTTTTGGTGAGCTGTGGGGAAAGCAGAAGACTTTCTGGGTCTTGCATGGAGCCAGCTCAAACCCAGGAGGTTAGTGGAAACCTCCCCACTGCCGCTGACGTGTTTCTGGGCCTCTCGCTGTCCGGCAGCGCTGCCCAGTGGAGGATCACAAAACAACAACAGTGAAAAACTAACCTCTCCTCAGAGCAGGGGGATGGGAGGGATACCCCAGGCCCACATCAGCAACTGCAACAAAACCCTGCCCCTCTGCAGCCTCTTCCACAGAAGCCAAATGCTTCACACGCATTAAGGAGTTACAATGCCCCTTTATTTCTCTAATTTCGCAGAAGGGGAAACTAATGCTGGGAGCAGTTAAGAGAGCCACCCAAGCTAGCAGAGGTGCGGAGACTTGACCCCAAATAGCCCTGTGCCCACTCCCATGCTTTACTAACCAGCCAGGCCTGCTCTTAGCATCCCTCTGGAACATATGCACGATGCATTACATCGCAGGTGCAAAGACGCGCAGGGGGAGTAGGCACCTGTTGCTTGATGACTTCATTTTAGAGGTGGAAAAGCAGTGAAAACCAAGGCTCTGCTGTCCCAAATCATAGAAAACTAGAACTGGAAGGGACCTCGAGAGGTCATTGAGTCCAGTCCCCTGTCCTCATGGCAGGACCCAGAACTGTCTAGACAATCCCTGATAGACATTTATCCAACCTGCTCTTAAATATCTCCAGAGATGGGGATTCCACAACCTCCCTAGGCAATTTATTCCAGTGTTTAACCACCCTGACAGTTAGGAAGTTTTTCCTAATGTCCAACCAAAACCTCCCTTGCTGCAGTTTAAGCCCGTTGCTTCTTGTTCTATCCTCAGAGGCCAAGAACTATTTTTCTCCTTCCTCCTTGTGATACCCTTTTAGATACCTGAAAACCGCTATCCTGTCCCCTCTCAATCTTCTCTTTTCCAAACTAAACAAGCCCAATTCTTTCAGTCTTCCTTCCTAGGTCATGTTCTCTAGACCTTTCATCATTCTTGTTGCTCTTCTCTGGACCTTCTCTAATTTCTCCACATCTTTCTTGAAATGTGGTGCCCAGAACTGGACACAGTCCTCCAACTGAGACCTAATCAGCAGAGAGTAGAGCGGAAGACTGACTTCTCCTGTCTTGCTCTCAACACTCCTGTTAATGCCTCCCAGAATCATGTTTGCTTCTTTTGCAAATAAGCAGGGTTGATTAACCCTTCACTGCCACCAAATCACATTTAAGGTCTTTGCTCCAGCTTCAGAGCCCCTGAGAGCATTCATCACAAAATCCATAGCATTCGCCCTTTTCAGCCTGCAACCGAGGGCTCTCTTTTAAAACCTAACTCACCTGTCACAGTCACATATTTTAGAAGCAGGAGGTTCAAGCTCTGCTGAGTCAAAACCTCTGGATTTCCTGGCGGTGGAAATGACAGCGACACGTTACCAGCAAACTCCTGCCCTGCCACTTTTGTAGCACAGAGCTGCTTCTAACACAGCTATAGCAGGGAGCTACTTGCCAGTCACTTGACCATAACTCCTTACACTCATCAGAGTTTTGAGCAATTGTGAAAGTCGGGGGGAGAGGGCGGAGGAGGGTTTAAAGGCACTTACAGTAAACGGCAGGGAGATTCTGCAACCCCGAGGGCTCCGTGCAATTGAAAAGATTCCAGTTCTTGCTGTTTGGTGGTTATCAGACGGAGGCACCGCGTTTGTTTGAGTACTGATTGGTTAAAGGGGATCTCTCATGAGATGGCTTGGCAATCATGCAGTTGCTGAAGTCTGGGAAATTGGTGCCCCAAAGCTGCCATCTGGTGGTAGTTCAGGGGGCTGACGGAGTTAAGGCCTCACTCCAGAACAGCAGTGGGCAGCCTATTGGGTTCTATGTGTGACCCGTGAGACGTTTTATGACCCTTGCCATTGTGCAAAGTTGCCAGATTCCTCTGGTTTCCGTCAGGGTCATTTTTTCCCTACCAGCGTTACTGACATGACACACACGTAAAGCCCGGGCACGTGGAGTGAGGTGGGTGCGGATCGCAAACAACGTTGTGAGAATCGGGGGCTCCTTTCGCATCCAACCACAGCGCTGTTGCGGTTCAGTCAGCACAGCCTGCAAGTTCTAGGGACGCAAGGCAGTGAGCAAAACTACCCTGCCCCGGGAGGCCAAAATGACTGTGACACACTTGCAGCCTGCTGAGGTGAAGGCCCCTCATGAGGCCCACTCACTAGCCTCAGTTTCCCCTCACTGCTGCAGAGCCTACATCCACATACCGGAACAAGACCATACCGAGTCCACTTATTTCTTAACAGAGCAGATGAGGGTTGAAAGGGCCAGGGCCCTGAGCCTCTCATCCTCGAAAGAGATACAACATGGAAGCAGGGTACCGGGATGTTTATATTCTCTGTCTGGACTGTTACTATTCTAGGAGTAAACCAAGGACGTTAAGTTTCCAGGGCTGTCAGCCTGGCACCACAAACCAGCATTAAACAGGGGAAATAAAACAACACCCACAAGTAATTTTTTTTAGTGAATGAAAAAACCCTCCATTTTGATTTTGTTTCTTGTGAGTGCTACATGGTACCCCGGGGTCTTGTGTTTTCAAGGAACGTGCTACTAACATGGAGATCTTTGTTTATTTCCTCTGCCGTGCACCCCCATTAATTCTGCCAGGATAGCCCAGAGAACTGCATTTGATAGACAACTGCTGTCTAGCAGCTGGGCACTCACGAATCTTATTTTTTGCTCAGGTCGCACATACATTTCAGGGACGGATTTCTGTTGTGCCTCAATTACCAATGCATCCTAGAGAACTGGACAACAAAACAGCACAACGTTCAATGTCGCTACACGCATGTTGGAAAACATAATCCCAATGGCACATACAAAACGATAGGAACTGTCCTAATTTAGACCCTAACTGTCAGGGTGGTCAAACACTGGAATAAATTGCCCAGGGAGGTTGTGGAATCCCCATCTCTGGAGATACTTAAGAGTAGGTTAGATGGATGTCTATCAAAGATGGTCTACTCTAGACAGTATTTGGTCCTGCCCTAAGGGCAGGGGACTGGACTTGATGACCTCTCGAGGTCCCTTCCAGTCCTAGTAGTCTATGAAATTCACCATTAGCACTCAAGACTGATCTTTGGAGTCACTTTCTGAAAGCATCCTCTCAATGTGCCGGAGCAGTCAGAAAAGCGAATGAAAAATGACTAGGGGTATGGTACAGCTTCCATATGGAGATTAAAAAGACCGGGATTCGGGATTACTCATCTTGGAAAAGATGACCAAAGAGCAGGGAGTAGGGGAAGAATGATGTAAGTGTACAAAATCGTGAGTGGGGTGGAGAAAGTGAAGGAAGTGTTATTTATCCCTTCACATAACACAACCACCAGGGGTCACCCAAAGAAATTAATAGGCAGCAGGTTTAAAATAAACATAGGGAAGAGCTTCTTCAAACAGTGCAGTCAATCTGTGGAACTCCTTGCCAGGGGATATTGTAAAGGCCAAGAGTATAACTGGGTTAAAAAAAGAACTAGATAAGTTAATGGAGGATGATAGGTCCATTAATGGCTATTAGCCAAGAGGGGCAGGGATGCAACCCCATGCAGTGGGTGTCCCTAAGCCTCAGACTGCCAGATGCTGGGACTGAATGGCAGGAGATGGATTACTTAATTACTGCCCTGTTTGGTTCATTCCTTCTGAAGCATCCAGCTCCTGCCTGTCACAAGCGTTGGGTTCTGTGGACCATTGATCTGACACAGCATAGGCACCAACTTGCCCTCTAGCGGGGGTATGTGCGCTTGTGCCCCAACACCCACACTGTCCCCTGGCCTCCACTCTAACCCTTCTCCCAAGTCCCCACGGCTGCCGGCGAGGGAGAGGCAGTGTTGTGCACCCCAGTCCTGGAGCACCCAGAGTTGGTGCCTATGTCACACAGGATGGACATTCTTGTGTTCTTACATTCAAGGGCAAAGTGGGGCAACCTCAATTTTTCCCTCATACTTAAGAAAAAAAAGTATTTCCAGCCAAATTCTTCAGCCACCTGGGGCTAAGGTTGACGTGGTCTGTCAGTTTAACGAATAGGCCTCGATCCTGTTAAGCTTCTGTAGAGGAAAACTTTGAAATTTTGGAAATAAGAGAGTTAAGGAACCATCTTAACTCTGCTCCTGTCCATCATAAACTTGTTTGTAACCACACAAGCCACAACATCATGGACTCTACAACTGCATATCCTCCAATATGATATATGCCATCAAGTGCCAGCAATGCCTCTCTGCCATGTACATTGGCCATACCGGACAGTTTCTGCACCAAAGGATAAATGGAGAAATCAGACAACAGGGATAGTAACACACACAAACCTGTAGGGGAACATTTTAACCTCCTCAGACCCTGAATCATGGATTTAAAAATAGCCACTCTTCTACAAAGGAATTTCACTACCCAGTTACAGAGACGGCTGAACTGGAATTCATTTACAATTGTGACACTGTTACCCTGAGCTTGAATAAAAACATTAACTGGTTATCACGTTACAAAGCCAATTTCCTCTGCCTTTGACATTCGAATTTTCACATATAAAACGAAGAATGGGAGCCCACTTAATTAACTACATTAAGACAGGTTCTACAATTAACTGCTTTTTCTGTTCTATATACATCTGGGATTCTGTTATTGCCACTCCAACTCATCCGGTGAAGTGGGTTTATGCACAAAAGCTCATGATCCTATATATTTCTGTTTGTCTTTAAGGGGCCGCAGGACCACTCGTTTCTAAATGCTCTTACACTCCTGGTTTGATAGAATTATCGGTGCTTTGTGCTGGTGATCTCTTGCAATCCGTTGGACAGCATGTACACAGACAGCTCCCTCTGAAGTGGAGGACATTCAAAACCCATTACAGCTTGTCATCTGTAAATCCTATTTGGAGTCCACAGCTAAACTTAAACTGGAGGGCTAAATTGCTGAAATCCAGGATTTAAGAGGTTACGTACCAGTGAGAGAGATTTATACTTCATGGGTAGCATAGAAGTGCAGATTAGGAGTGGCAAAGGAGTAACCCATACTGACAATTTCACCTTTTGGTCTGGTTTGGGAATACTTCGTTTGAGACAATACTGAACTCCTTTACAAACAGCAGAGAGATAGCATAATCCAGTCGTGAGCATGGGATTTGCAGGCTGCAGCACTTGATTCCAGCCCCACTGTTGACACTCTTACAGCCTTTGAGAAGTCAATCAATCCCTGCGGTAGGAATTTAGCCCTTGTGTAAACTGGTGGAACAATCCCTACCTGATATGCGCTTTGAGCATTAGTGTTCACACTGCACTTTCAGTACTACTATTGCACAAGATAAAAAAATATATCAGCTTCATCTGCTTTATTTATTTCAAGTTCACTACATAAATTAAACTAAAAGGCAACACAATCTGTCATTAATGGAGTTAACATTGATAAAGGCAGAATGCTTCCATTGTTCCCCAGGGAACAAGTGAGATGTTTTTGCAGAACTATCCATGGAAAACAGCTAAAGTTATTCTCATCTCCTATAAGCTTTTAAGGGAAAAGAAATTCACTAGATTAGTTAAGCCATTCAAAGCCACTGTGCCCTTCACTTTTCAAGCACCAAAACAAATCTGGTTTCTCTGTAGCATTAACCAGATGCTAAAGAGCCTTTCTTGTGTAGCTCAGTAGAGCACCATCTCAGCTCTAAACTCAGCTACAAGTAGTGAACTCGTTTTCACAACTCCAGTTTGAAAGTATCAGCCAGCCAGCCAAAAACGAGCTTGGAAAAGGTGGCTTTGATAGTTAGTGTTGATCATTTGCCAGTTACTTTGGCTACTGAGGAAAACTCAACCCAAGCTTACGTGTTATTTGGTTACATAACAGTAGCAGACACTTATTAACACTACACAATTATGAATAAATACTGGCTACACAAGCTCATGCTGTACAGCTGTGTATCATCTACGCAACTTTGTAAACATTAAGCCCCTCTCTGCTGAGATACCCATTGCACTCATGAACAGACAAGATGCAGCTCCTTCCCAAAGGTTGTCCCAGAGGATGCAGGTCCATTTGACTGCCTCCGGACACAAAAAGGGTAAAGCTCCTGCATGCCACGGTGCCCCCATCTAGTCACTGCACTATTATTTCACTAAGGGTACGTCTAAACTACATGCCTCCGTCGACGGAGGCATGTAGATTAGCCAGATTGGCAGAGGGAAATGAAGCCGCGATTAAAATAATCGCGGCTTCATTTAAATTTAAATGGCTGCCCTGCTCTGCCGATCAGCTGTTTGTCGGCAGATCGGGGCAGTCTGGACGCGCCGCGTCGACAAAGAAGCCTTTCTTGATCGGCACAGGTAAACCTGGTTTCACGAGGCATACCTGTGCCGATCAAGAAAGGCTTCTTTGACGACGCGGCGCGTCCAGATTGCCCCGATCTGCCGACAAACAGGTGATCGGCAGAGCGGGGCAGCCATTTAAATTTAAATGAAGCCGCGATTATTTTAATCGCGGCTTCATTTCCCTCTGCCGATCTGGCTAATCTACATGCCTCCGTCGACGGAGGCATGTAGTCTAGACACACCCTAAGATAAAATGACGCATTTTTCTCCTCTCCCAGATGTCACACATTTTACACTACAGAACAGCAGAGCCATCTACAGTAGACATGTTCCTTATCAAACCACACAGAGCACATCTGGAAGGGCTTGATGGCCACTTGGTCATCTCCAGGATGTGTGTCAAAGCCCCAAGATAAAGATTTTTGTAGCCTGCCTTTGTCACTCAGTCAGGGAGAGGTTTGATAAAGGTTCCTGCTTTTAACAAAGAGCAACTGAAAAAAAGAACTCCTGTACTGTTTGCACTGTAACACTGTAGATAGTGGTAATGGTGGCACATTACAACCAGAATCACGGACAGCTGTTTGTAACTGCTTTTAGGTCTGAGTAAGGGCCAACATAAGCTTCATGACAGCACATAAGTTATGCTTAGGTTATGGTAAGCATATACTTCTAGTGCAGAGGGCTAGATAATCTGATCTTCACATTTTTCCTGCTCCAGAAGCCTACAGCTATTTTTTTCCAAGTCACTGGTAAACACACTGAGCTTGCTCCTGAACCCTTAAAAGTTGTGTGTCTACTGCAACGATCTGAGCGGTCATTCTTTGGTTGATTTCGCCATTAAAAATAACTTACTGGATGTAAAAATTGCACTCAGTAGTGTCCTAGTCTCAATAAAATGTGAAGCAGCAGTATTTTCTCTTCAGTGACCTACTGACCATCTCCTACCCATCCTAGAGTGCCATGCATCATAACCTCCATGATCCAACGCAGATTTAAGATGACATAAACTGTTAACCAAGCCCACATGAGCTATAATATGCTGCATTTCATCTCAAGAGGCACATACATTCTTAAGATCCATTGCCTCCCAAACGGGGTCTACAGAGCAAAGCATTATTTTTAGTCAAGGGGGATAAACCCCCAAACAGTTACACCTGTGAGTGCCTGGGGCTAAAGAAAAATTGAGAGTCTAATAGGAGCTGGAAAGAAGAGACGAGTGTATCATGCTGCTGCAACAGATGGCTCCTGCAACAGAAGAGAAAAGAGCTCTGGAATGTTTGCTCACTAATTGCAGGCTACAAGTACCAGAGAAAGGGTTTGTTCTGCGGAGTATTTAATATCGGCTTCATGGGACTGATCTGGAGAAGAGGAAAGCCGGCGTAAAGGTTTGGGCATTTTTGTTGGCAATGCTAATGTGACCTCAGCAAGGGCTAACACAGGTCTAGTGATGGCCTTCTCTGTGCTGAACTTTGTGCGGTAAGTTAAACAAGCATGTGGTGGTGTGAGAAAGCCACAGACTCACACAGTTGGCATTAAAGAGAGCAGATCAAATCATCCAACAGCTTATTTCCCTTCCCTGCGCCCATGCAACCTCCTCCTCCTTTCTTGGCTGGAATGTGTGGCACGTGTCTACATCACAAAGGAGGTTTCCCAAACCATTTCAACAGGATGCATTCTGTCACGGCAAAAGAGTCAATCCCATGGCCACCTTTTGGACCCAGCTGTTGGAAGCCGTTATGGGAGCAACGGGCCAAGGCTGAGCTCCACATGATGGGTGAGCCAGATGATCTCAGAACTCTGATCGCCCTCCTCACTGGGGCGGATTGGAGCGGCAAGATTTTTAAACTCGTGCTTCATCTTAAAGCTCACGGTCACTTCGCCCTCTTCTTTCTGTGGAGCGACCTTGATGAAAACTCCCACCTTGTTGGCCTTTCTGAAGGCCACAATGCTGCAAAGAAATAAGCAGAGTATTAGAGCAGCCAAGGTCTGGGTAGATCTCAGGGTTATTTTACCACCAAATCACAGCGATGTGATTTCTAGTGGTGTACACACTGCTTGGAAAGCTAGCATGCTTTAGAGAGCCGGCAGCTGGCACAGCTGCTTTCAATCTGAAAGGTGCCATGACAACGCACAACCTATCGAGACGGGAACGGGTTCAGGACAACCCATACCGCAGACAGGAAAACCAGACATTCCGCTTTGCTCAAGCTGGACAAAAGCCGACGTGCTGAGAAACAGAAGAGGAAGTGGCGGAATATAAGCAAGTTCTACGTGCCAAGCTATCCCGCACAAATGAAAGATGGAAAACTCACTCAGGGTCATCTTGAAAGTCCTGAGGTTCGGCCAACTCATCATATTCTGCTGCAGCATCTTTGCCAGCTAGGATTAGCTCCTTGGGAGGAACCACCACCTGCAAGACATGGACATGGAGAAGGGCAGTGCTCAAACACATCCCAACGCCTGCACAGCAGCCAGGCACTCCCTTCTGAATGCTCATCAAGCCAGAGGGCACCCCCAAGCAGGGATGTAAGAGTATAGTCGATTAACCAGTAAGCAAAAGCTTATAGGTTAATGCTATAGACTACACGCATTCCCCCCGCATCCCTGCCAGTACATTTTTTAGCAGCTGGCCAGCAGCACGACTCAGTCCTGGCTTGCGACGGGTCCAGGACCTACCATGCTGCAGCTTTCCATGTAAAGTGTATTAGGAGCTGGGCGGGCAGGCAGCCCGGCTCAGTTCTGGCTCATGCCAGGTCCAGGAGCTCAGATTCCCCACCCTGGACAGGGGCTGCTGCCACCCTGTGCTGCTGCCTCTGTATCAGAGGCAGCAGCACGGAGCAATAGGTGGCCAGTCCGCATGGGGATCTGGTTTTTAAACTGGCTCCCCTCATGGACCAGCTCCCACCTGGCACCCCGTGCTGCTGCTTCTGATACAGAGGCAGCAGTGTGGAGTGGCAGGGGCAACTTGGGAGTAGGGCCAGAGCGCACTGGCTGCTGGCCCTACCCCTGAGGACTATAGAATAGTCGGGTAACTGATAAGAATTCATGAGGTTAATCAACTATTCAATTAACCGATATTTAACATCCCTACCACAGAGGGAGAAGAGAAGAGTCCTCTGGTTTTCCTCCACCCTTTCTGTTTCCTCCTTATCAAATGGTCCCTACCACACTGTTCCCTTGGATTAGAAAGTTACCTCTTCTGAGTTACGGACCCTGATCACGAACACGTTGAAGGTGTTTACAACTGTTCTCAAAACCGTATAATGATGATATTAAAGCACTAGTAGGTTTAATATTTGAATCTCCCACCAAATGAGTGCGAGACTTGGCTCGAACTGAGGTAAACGATGCCTCCTGTAGCTTATGAGAAATTGGGTGCGCCTTAACCCAGCCCATAGGAAAGCTGAGAATGCTGGAATAGGCCTTTGCGTTTCAAATTGTACAGCAAGAAGGTGCACTACCTTAGCAGTGCTGTTGATGTTATCGGGGTCTCCCTCCTCACACTCCATCAGGGTAACGTGGGTGAGGTTTTCCACTGGATTGGTCAGAGTCAGAAGAACTTGGCTCTCCTGGTGAGATACAAAGGCAGGGCACATAGTTGACGAATGACACTGAGAAAGCAGCTTTGACCCTTGGAGAGCTGACTTCAGGCTGACTGATGTTGCCTTCAAAACTATGTCACATTAACGCCATGAAGATCTACAGACTACTCCTGTGACCTACACCATCCATCGTCCTCATGGGATGCAGGGTTGCTATGCCCGGCTACACTTATAAGGGGCACTTCCAGCTCTCTATTACAAGTTTAGAGAATGAAAATGTATGCTAGGAATTTACTCCTGTTCCCAACATACCAGTACATCTGTGACATTCACCACTATCGGAACATACCACAGTCCACTCATTGGAGACTCTTTCCCCACCCTATCCCATCCCAAGATAAGGCACACCAGAGACAGATCTTGCCACCCCTTGGTTATGGTGCCTTCTCTGAACTGCCATAGCTGCTGTTTAACTCCGTTCCACGTAACTATGAGATACAGGAAGTTAATGCCATCAACAAGCCTAGTCCCTCATCCTGCCAAAGGACCTTTTGAAAAACACTGAGGGCTCAACATGCACTCTACTGTCCACCCTGAAGGGGGTCAGAAAAGAGGAGCACTGACCTTCATGTAGCGCAGGTTGGGAATGGACATAATCCTCACCTCAGGGATGTAGTTGCTGCAAATGAAAGACACAAATGTGAACTGGCTCTCAGCTCTGCCAAGAGCCCACCTATAGGGGAAGATCCTTAACTGATGTGGTGAGGCCACAGACTTCCGTTGGTTTAAAATCATACGTTGCAAAGGGGTTATACAGAACAGGCAACGGCCAGTGCCCTACAAAGAGCAAGGGCATCCTTATTTTTGTAAACAAGAGCTAATTTGCTTTTTTTCAAGATGTTTAAACTCTTAGTGAATTGCCTTTCATTTGGTACATTAAAGGGGGAAGTGGAATTTCAAAGAACTTAATGTTAAAACTTAAAAATCAACAAATAATCTAGTGGCACCTTAAAGACTAACAAAACATGTAGATGGGATCATGAGCTTTCGTGGGCACAACCCACTTCTTCAGATGACCGGAGTGTTAGAAGTCCAGATCCAAGAATAAATTGGGGGGGGGGGGGGGGGGGAGAGGAGGGAAAGAGAAGGAAAAAAAGGGAAAAAGGAGGGGGGAAAAGCGGTGGGGGGGAGAGAGAGAGTAGATAAGCTTCAGAGAGGTAGCCTAGTTAGTATGTAACAGGAAAAACTAAAACAAACAAACAGTCTAGTAGCACCTTAAAGACTAAATAGTTACAAGAGGCTGAAAAGAATCATTAGCACCTTCATTGTTTGGTTGGTTAAGTCATTAAGATGTGGAAGATAATGTGGGAGGAGCCATGGGATATCCCTGTTTATACCATTTGCATAAGAATGAAACTTGTGAATGAAGTTAAGTTCCAACCCTTCTCTGTGTATTTGGCTTGTGAAATTGGTCTGAAACAAAACATGACTTGGAGCTCCATTAATGAGTGTCCAGGAAGATTAAAGTGTTCTCCAACAGATTTTTGTGTATTGCCTTTTCGGATATCTGATTTGTGTCCATTAATTCTTTCCCGTAGAGACTGTCCAGTTTGGCCAAGATACACTGCAGCGGGACATTGCTGGTATTTGATGGTATAGATCATATTAGTGGATGTGAAGTTAAATGATTTTGTAATTTAATGTTGGTCTGCAACGTTTTAAAGGGAGTTTTTAACTAACGTTAAGATCACATGCTTTAAAGAGGTACTGTACAGCCAAGTTCTGAGAGAGCCCCTACTGATACTGCATTGAGAATAACCTCCGAATATATACCCTCTAGAGATACTAAACAGTTAGCCGATATGCATGAGGCTTACAGCTATGTTTACTGGTTAACCGGCCCTTGTGGGTGAACTTCAGGGGTGGTCAGCTGTGCCGGGGTGGAGCAGCCCCAGCCATGGAGGGCTAGCAGGCCGGGTGGCGGGACCCCCTAGCTACAGCAGGATCTCAAGGCTGTGGCAAGACTCCATAGCTGCGGCGGGGCTAGATGGCAGCCCTGAAGTTTAAACAGTTAACTGGTTAGGTGCTAACTTTTAACTAGTTAACTGTTGTAGCATCCCTAGAACCCTCCAGGGAATTAAAAAACAAAACAAAAACAAAAACAAAACAAAAACCACAAGAAGCTGTAATTGTCCCTGAAAGCTATGGATTCTACCTGAAACCTGTTTATGTGGACGGCTTCTGTGTTCATTTCCACAATGCCACCTAGATGACATCTCAAGGCTGAGGCATGAAAAGAGAACAATGTGTGCCACCATTTTTCATAGATGGTGCTTGTAGATCTACTTAATCTTTGGCAACTCTCTCTCCAGACACTGCAGACAACCTACATTTTTTTCCTGGGTTATTCAAGGAAACACTGCATGTCCACCATGTGTCCACAGCTAGCGTCAGTTACTGGGTTACTTTTTACACTCCCAGTTTTTTTCTGAATTTTTGACATCAAGATCATTGCTAGGCCTAAAAGAAGACAGGGTTTTAACTAGATGTTAACACACAGTAAGATACTGCTCCTCCCACCCAGCCTCCATTCCCATCATACTTACACAGCAACCAGTTGGATTTTGAATTTGATTGACGTTGGATTGAATTCTGGTTTACTCAGATTATGTTCACATTTCTAAAACAGAAAAGATATTTTACACATGGCCAAAACAAGCACAGTGTACAGCCTCACTGTGAAGAATAAGAACTGCAAGTGCCATAATTTGGATGTTCCAGTTACTAATTCTGTCAGCCTAAGGATCTAGTGAATCTGGTCCGGGCTGGTCGAAATTCTGAAACTGAAAAGGTCCATTTCTATCCTGAAAATCTAAGAACTTGAATTCTCTCCCCTCTCCAAAAAAACAGAAGGGACACGCAACTACATTAGTGATACTCCGACCTCAGTGGTTGAGGAGACAAATTAGTGATCAGCATTACCTCAAATGAGCCACAGTCATGTGAAATCATGGTTTAATTTACTATTGCACTATAGTGCCACACTTAGTATGACGGGGAAGCATTTCATTATATACACACCCCTATGCTATTATGCTATTCTCACAGCAAAATGACTGGCCAAGTATTAGTAATCAATTGTAGTTAATAAAAACATTTGATTGGTTAGTAACTTAGACTGGTTAATAATTAGGTTGCGTAACCACCACTGGGTGGATTTGAACTTGGAACCTCTAGAGCTTAGTGTAGGAACCTCTACAACTTTAACTATAAAACCAGCTAGATCTCAGCTTAGACTGTAGAGCTCCCTGGTTCTTATCTCTCCACTGTAAGTGGTCTAAGCACCACTACATGAGAGTGAACTACACCCACCAGGTGTGCAGGGTTATAGTTGCACAGTGTTTTAATATCTCATGCTGCAAAGAGCCACATGACACACATTAAAGAGCCACTTGTGGCTTGAGAGCCTCAGTCTGCACATCACTGAACTACACGATGCAAGGTTACAATCGCATCACAAGTCTGCACTAGAGTTCCTGCAACCCCTCCCTTCCGATGAAATGTAACCGTACTCTATTGGTTGTTGATAACACACAGCACTTTGATACACTTCAAAGTGCTCTACAAATATTAACTAATTAATCCTCCGCTTTTCTGGAAGTTAGATAAAGATTATCCCCCAGTGCCAGATGCAAAGGCAGGTGTGTTGCCCTAGGCCTTATCGTGAATCAACAGTTGAACCAGGAGACGAATTCAAGGCTCTCTCATTTCTGTGCCTGTGCTCAGCCCTCTTTCTTTCTGTTGGGACACTGTTTGAAACATCTGCTTGCAGGCCATATTCAAAGAGAATCAGTGTTCTGCACAGGGTCATATCAGTGCTCACCAACACTGCATTTGTTGACTACGTTTGGCTTTCTAGCTGTTTTTTTTAAAACAAAACATTGTTCTATAGCACCAGCCATTTGAGGTACTCCCAAGCAGTGTGCTCTAATGCCATCACACAGCTAGTTAAAACATGTAAGACCATGTTTTCAAAGGTATTTAAGTTCATAAAGATGCAAACAGATGCCTAGAAGGATTTTCAGATGTGCCTAAGCAAGACATCACTAGAAGTGCCTTTTAGCACTGAAACATGTTCAAAAATCTGGTCCTTCGTCTCCAGCTCAGGGGTGGTCAATAATTTTTAAAGGGGGACCACTTCACAAATTTTGTAAGTGGTCGCCCCAGAAAGGGGTGGGGCCTTGGGCAGAAGAGGCGGGATCAGGAAACACTGCATGCTCCTCCACCCACAGACCCAGATTAGCTCGGGATGGGGGAGCACATGATGTCTTTCTCCCCACCCTCCAGCCCTACTAGGGGCACGCGGCTCCTAGACAGAACTGCCAGCTCTAGATATGACATGTCCTTGATGGCAGGAGGAGACTTCACGCTCCTCTCCAGTCCTCGGGTTTTCATCGGCCTGGGGGCAGGGCGGGTCAGATCAAACAGCTTGGTGGGTCGGATCCAGCTCACGGACACTGTCTTGCCCACCCCTGCTCCAGCCATTGCCTCATGCTACCCCACAGGTGCAGTGGTCTTACTACGCTTCCCCAGGACCTGATCTAGTTGGTTGATGGGCGTTTGCTTATTTCATGAACCTTTACCACTTTGCAGGCTGGAGCTTTCAGAGACAATGTGCAGTTGCAAGTTAGTTATCCAGTGCCCCCCTCCCAGGCTATGTCTACACTCACAGCTTCTTGTGCGAGTAATATGCAAATGAGGCTAAGCATGGAATATTGCTAAGCCTCATTTGCATACCGAATGAGCTGCCATTTTTTTCAGAAGAGGCTCTTGCGCAAGAAGGAGCGTCTACACTGCAGGAAGAACGGCATTGTGCAAGAGGGTTTTTCTTGTGCAAGAAGGAGTAGTGTAGACGTTCCTTCTTGCGCAAGAGCCTCTTCTGAAAAAAATGGTGGCTCATTTGATATGCAAATGAGGCTTGGCGATATTCCACGCTTTGCCTCATTTGCATATTACTCACGCAAGAAGCTGCGAGTGTAGACAAAGCCCCACAGGTTAGGATTTCAAAGTGGAGGGAAATGTTCTCTATGTATCCAGTTACTTACCCGACAGCGCAGCGAGCGTTTGATCAGAAGGTGCTTATGGCGCGGGTAGAGCTGGGAAGCGCAGATTGGCTGGAAGTCAGGCTGTAGAAGACGCTGGTGCAGGGTTGTCACTGTGTACACATAGAAAAACAAAAATGCAACGTCAGTTCTCAACTGCTGCTAAGCCAGAGTCTCACTCAATCCTGCGGTATGTTTGAGATCACCAGACACTTTTCTACATTGAAGAAACTTTACAGCACTCTTCCAGTAATTCCGCTATTGCCCTGACCAAAAATATGAACAGTTCCAGTAGCACATGAATGTAAAGATAGGAGAGTTACGCAAAGAAAGAGCAAGGTCCTGGCATTATAGACAGGGCTCGACAAATAGTGTAATCTACTCGCCCGTGGCAAGTACATTACATCCCGGAAGAGCCGGCACAGAGCGCAGAACCATGCGGCTGGTGAGCAAGGCTCGCCGCTACTCGGCGAGCCCTGATTATAGACATAGGTATGATCAACTACAGCCTGCCATAAAACTGGGGACCAGATGTCTAAAGCCACTTTGGGTACGTCTAGACTACAGGCTTTTGTCGACAGAAGTTTTGTCGACAGATACTGTCGACAAAGCTTCTGACAACAAAGAGCGTCTAGACGACATCCAGTTCTGTCGACAAAGCAAGCCGCTTTGTCGACATCACAGTGTAGACGCAAAGGATAGTGTAGATGCAATAACGCCTTCTGTCGACAGAACTCTGTCGACAAAAGGCGTTATTCCTCATAGAATGAAGTTTACAGCCGTCGACAAAACTACTGAGTTCTGTCGACGTTATGTTGACAGAACTTAGCGGCAGTGTAGACGCAGGTATAGTTTTGTCGACAAAAGTCCACTTTTGTCGACAAAACCCTGTAGTCTAGACACACCCTTAGTGACTAGTCAACATTTATTAAGCATGAATAGGAAACAGCACTTGATCACAGCCTTGAAAAATTCTACTACCCCAGAGCAAACACAGTTTCCTCAGCTTTTTCATTATCAAAGCAGTGGAGCAGTGCTGTGTACAAAACAGAAGTAGTCTCTGATCCAAGGACTTTGCCCAGTTCAGACTCATGCACCAGATTGCCAAGAAAGTTTATTCCTAAAGCAGTACAGACTTGACACACATTTTCTGTTATGGATTTGAAAGAAGAAAGGCTGGACACTTGGTATAAAGTGTAAACAGCACAGCAGTGTGTTCAAAATAGAAAAGCTAGACTGTTGTGCTCCGACAGCTCCTCAGCCAATTCATAAATGCTTCCCAGTCGAGGTGAAATCCAGATAAACAACCCAAGAGTGTAACTGAACTATTTAAAAGTGATGCAAAAATAATGCAGCATTGTTATTATCAGGGCTCGACAAATTATACAATCTACTCGCCTGTGGCGAGTAGATTGTAACCCGGAAGAGCCGGGTTTGGGCCATCTGGGTTGGACAGCGCGGCTGGCAAGCGGGGCTCACTGCGGTTCGGCGAGCCCTGGATATTATAAAGTTCAGCATCCAGGTCTTTAATCTTAACAGCATAGCTATTTCCCTCATTTCCTGTTATTACTAACGAGGACGTCAGCTCTTTTCCTCCTCCAAATGTCGCCAGTTTTCAAAAAAAATTCCAATCATTAACAAAACGGAATCACAAACATGCAAGAGGACAGTCCTGACTTTTCAGACTCTCGCTTCAACTTTTCTTATTAGACAATGAAGTCTGACCTCAAGCATTTAAAAAGCCCCAGGTTTCATCATTCTTCACTAGTTGCACCATTGTACCACCTCCAACAATGCAATTTTTAAAGCCAGGCAAACAATACAACCCCCCTCAGGATCATTTAACACAGACAATGTCCAGGCTGTTCCCGGCGATTAGCTGGTGAAGAGCTGCACATGAAACAAAATGGAATGTTCTGCCATTACCCTCGGTTAGATTTATGGGTCTTGTGTAATAATCCTCAGGAAGCGGTTCTACTTCTTCTACAGCATCAGCAGGCTCAATCTTTATCTCCTTCTGGTCCTCTCCTTCTTTCAGGCTGACGCGAGGAAAGTGAAGACAAATTAGCAAGTCACTGAACACGGTACACATTTAACAACTGAAAATATTACACCATAAGAAACTGTCTGATTACACTACAAAAAAATCAGCATTGCAGCTGAGACTCCCTCTTATCTCATGCCGTTGTACGAAATGCATTCCCTCTGCCCCCGCCAGTCATTCTTTTAGCAGGCTGGCCAGCAGCCCTGCCCAGTTCTGGCTTGCGATGGGTCCAGGACCTACCCCTGCTGCAGCTCTGCATCTGAAGTATATTAGGAGCTAGGTGGGCAGGCAGCCTGGCACAGTTCCGACTTGTGCCGGGTCCAGGAGCTCAGACACCCACCCCCCAGAAGGGGATGCTGCCACCTTGCAGTGCTGCCTCTGTATTGGAGGCAGCAGCACGGGGCAACAGGCAGTCGGTCGGTGAAAGGAGATGGTTTTTAAACTGGCTCCTCTTGTGGACTAGCTCCTGACTGGCACCCCGCGCTGCTGCCTCAAATACAGAGGAGGCAGCATGGGGTGTCAGGAAGCTCCTTGGGAGTGAGGCCGGAGTGCACTGGCTGCTGGCCCCCCCCCCCCGGGGACTATAGAATAGTTGACTAACCAATAAGAATTCATGAGGTTACTTGACTATTCAATTAACCGATATTTAACATCCCTGGTATGCAATCACTGCATTTCATTAGCTTCTATTAGAGATCTCTGCAGTATAAAGGAATGGCAGGGCAGCCGACAGAATTGCCAGGCCCTTGGGCAAGGAATGCATGGGGGGTCCTCCGCATGCCTGGAAGGGGTGGGGCTGGGGCTAACCTCCCCCTGACAACCCTTCAGTGCTGCCTGGCGCTCCAGTGCGATTTAAAAGACCCAGGGGCTTCAGGTGCCACCGCTGCCACAGTAGCTGTGGCTGGAAGCCTCAGGCCCTTTTGAATCACTAGGCCCCATGGCAGTTGTCCCCTTTACACTCCCTGATGGCAGGCCTGCAGCGGAGTAAGTTCCTGGATGAGTGACAGCCTGGAGAGTCAGTAGAGATCCCACTCCCTCTGCCTGGCATTTAACATCTCTCCATCTACTCTAGAGATGAAGCCCTTTTGCAATATTATCAGATAATTCATCCGTCTCTCTGAAGCTATTTCTTTATTTCCCTATTTATCCCCTTCATCCCTCCCACCTACAAAGGACTGAATGTTGAAAACTCACGAGAGTCCAGCAAGAGCACTGATGGGTGCCCCAGGCCTCTGACGCTGGAGTCTGGTTCCAAGGCCGTATTTGTCCTACAAGGAGGGAAACAGTACCATCAAATCCAGATATGCTGGACGTCGGAACACAGCCTCCAGCAAACCTGAGTGTGCGACAGCGTGACGAGCATAAGGTGCTAAGCAAATGAAAGCAAACTGAAAGAGTTTCCTCAGTTTGTACGTTTTCTCTGCTACATCTTATTAGTAAAATATAAATAACTTGGGGGGGAAGAAAGGGGGAGCAGAAATATATTGTCAAAGACTGTCAAGCTTTAATTCTTTACTTAACTGAACAACTTCAACATGCTGAACTTGGTTGTACTTTTGAAGTCAACTCAGCTACAGTTAGCGTAGAATGTGGCAGCTCACTTGCTTTAAAGAAGTGGGTAAAAGCAAGCATGTTACAGACTGACACACTCTAGGCTGCCATCAGAAGTAGCGGGAGAAAGTGAAATACAGATTAAAGTTCTGTATGACACAGGCCCTGGCCACCTATCTCGAGGCATGGCAACACCAAGGGCCAGGACAGCTGAGGTGCTCATTGACTTACTAGATCTCAGCTGGAGAGGGGATGTGAAAGGTGGAGGACCCGCGGAGACCTAAAGAACCGGACTTCAGAGAAATGCTGCAAGGCTCATCCTATTTGGCAAGAATTTGCTTCCCCTAGAGCTAAAATGAGACGTTTTCATCTGATGGGTTGGGCTAATTGGTAGGAAGTTATTATTGACACTCATACGGGGCAGCCGTGTTAGCCTATGCAGAGACTGTGTCTTATCAATGCGTCAGAAAGTGCTATTTTTCAAATGTGTGTGTCTGAAGGACAAAGAAAGAAACCTAAGTTACTAACATACAAGTTTTATAATGAACCTCAAAATGATGTTAAAAAGAAACTATGCCAGTCTTCAGAAACACTATTGTTAACATGAGTGGTTTTTACTTGCACTACAAGAGTTAACACTAGCAGAACCCGGGAAGAGACTTACCACTACATGTATTGTGTGTTGCTGTGAAGAGGGCCCAAAAAAGCAGCAGTTAGCAACGGAGACAAAAAATGCAGCCATAAGACAAGAGCAAATGCACAGAGCAGGCTGGTTACAGAATTAACCGAAAAGTAGCAAGCAAATTCTGCTAAACAAAGTAAGCTTCTCTCTAGCAGTTGCAATAAATGCACGATTCGGGTTTTAATAAATTCTTAAGCCCAACTTCAGTTAAGACTTTTAGCGGATAATACATGTCAATCCTGCATTAGAAAGACAGTTGGCAAATATCTCATGAACCTCAGTACATGAACCATACAGAGAAGAATTAACTCTGGTATCCTGGCTAAATTCCAACTTTAGCATTCATGTTCTGTCTACTCTCCCTCTACATAGTTTCTATACAGAAAGATACTTCCTATCCTTTAAAAAACACACAGGTGCAGAGCTACTGCAATCGCCTCAACATGAGAAGCAGCTGCATTGCAGAGCCAGCTGAGCTGATCACTTTATGCACCATCTGTGCGGTAGATTTCGAGATCCTTCAGGGATTATTAAGTGGGGAGGGTGGAAACTAGTGAAATGCATGGAAGGAAGATTATTGATCTCCTCCCCACCATTATTCTGAATGCCTAAGTATAGGTTATTTCAATTCCTTCTTGATAGAGCTCCTCCCTTTTTCTAGCAGGCCTATTCTTCATCTAATCTTCAAAACTGAGGCATTTAGGAAGCCCTGCTCCTGTGCTTCACTGTAGGAGCAGCACCGTCCCAGCTCACCGAAAAGGCTAATGGCATGTAGTTTCGGCGTCGCACCAGCTTCTTACGGTCCCGCTCTATCTTCTCTCTCTGAGCCAGCTGCTGGTAATACTCAACTAGTTTATTAATCTGAAGGGGGAAAATAGGACCAGTTACGTACTGGGTGAAACACTGTGCCAGACAAGACAATAGCATTCATCCACCCACCAAATTTTCCTTCCCACAAAGTATTTTCTTCCATTGCCAACACTGGTTTATTCTGAAGGAAACACACTTGAGGAAATGGGCAACAGGAACAGATGTTTCATTGGTTTTCTAACAAGGCTCATCTCAAGACCAATTCTATCATATTGCATTACCCAAAGTTCACTTCCTCGCTACCGCAGTAATTGAGACTTTGCCATGGGTTGCATCCAATAGCCTGCACACTCTGCAAAAATCAGGGAGAATACTGCCTGGCCAGAACAATTTGGTGAAGTACAGTTGGCAGCCTCCTTCTCAGTTTAACAGAGGACGAGGAGAGTAAGATGTATTATACGTTGGGGACCAGGAGAACTCCAAGCCTGGAAGAGGGGATAACCAGGAAACGAGTTCTGTTCACACAGACAATAAACATGTTAACAATCTGCATGTTAATTAAAATAAATGCACTCCTGCCAGGGTTAATTCAGCCTTCCAACGTGGATTAAATTCTTTGGCACAGTTTCTGTGAGTCACTTTCCTATGAAGCCCAAGAAAGTAAAGTCACGTCTGACCTATGCTGTTAAATATTCATGATTGCAGTGTCATTGTAGCTGTTGGTCCAGGAACACTAAAGAAATAAGGTGGGTGAAGTACAAATATTTTATTGGGCCAACTTCTCTTGGTAAGAGGCAAGCTTTTGACCTTATACAGGGCACTTCTTCAGCTCTGGGACACTACTCAGAAAGTAGCGCAGCTAAACATAAGGCGGAACAGATTGTTACCATCAATAGTTAACACACATTGTAAGAAATCGTTCAGAGTGAAGTGGCCTGTTAACATCTCTGTAGTCATAGGACTGAAAAGGAGATTTTGTGGGTCACACGTCGCTACAATAAGCCAAACCACCAGTGTCTTTATTAAGATCATATGTAGTGTCTCGTGAAGTTGTGAATTTAGGCTCTCATCTTTTAAAGGTGTGGTGCAGCTTCCTTTGAGGGTGAGAACTGAGAGGTTAGATACAGAGTGATCGTTTTGTGAAAAGTGTTCACCCACAGTTGATAGGTATGTGCAGAACACATGGATTGTGAAAGGTGTGTTGTGCTGAGGCATTGATTGTTGTGGTAATGGAGGTGCATCTACAGGTTTTGCATCTCTTACGTTAAATACTCATGACACTCTTCATAAGGGTAGTGGTTTGGCCCTAATATATCCCTTACCACAAGTTCCTTGTGCCAGCTGGTGGCATTTCAACAAAGTAGTCTGCACAGTACTTTGGGATCGTTCAGAACAAGAGGTACTATACACACCCACTGCAGGATCTGACAGTTTCCAAAAGAGCATCATTCTCTGAACTCAGACAACATGCTGACCCTATGACTACATGTAACAGATGGTTTCTCAAGAGTAACTGAGATGATGATATTCACTGTTCTAAAAACAAGACCAGAGTCTTTCTGTCCTACGCCACTCCCCTTAAGATTTCAGCGTTACCTCTCTCCTTTACTTACCCTCTGTGTATGTGAATTCTCTGGCTCCTGCCAACCACCACTAGCTGAAAGAAAACAAAAAGCCAACAGTCCTGAGAAGGAGAGGAGGCTCAACATCAGTGTTTTCCGAGATATCACTGAAGATGAGAAGTTGTAAATTTCCAATTTTTTCATGATAAACAAGCATCTTATTCAGGGGTCTCATCTTACGGCCCGCGGGCCAGCTACAATCTGAGCATTTTTTGCAATCAGCACAGGAATCCCTACTACTTGTGGGAGGGATGGGGTGTCCATACCCATCTCCCATGTCCCACCCCTTCCCACCTCACCCTCTCCCCCCCCATTGCACCCCTTCCCTAAGCCCCCTCCTCTGCAGGACAAAGCCTTGGGTATTATTGGGGAGGGGCCTGGCACAGGGCGGCTTTAACCACAACAGGAGGCCTGACCCCTGATTTTATTTCTACAAACAGGCAACATTTAACAGTAAACCACCATACTAGGGGAAGGGATCACCAGCAGCACAGATGCTATGAAATGCTATGCAGAAATCTTGGAAAGATCCATTAGGTCCCTCTATTTGGAAGACTGTTCATATGAAGCTTCATAAAGAAGTAGCTTACTTGATCAGTGGTTTAAAATGCTGTATAAACATCTGCTTATACAGAACCACATTCTCTACAGAAAAGGGAGCACCAATTACTACTTTTTGCACAGTAAATAGAAGATGTAATTACATCAGAAATCAAACTGACCATCACAACATCCTTTCAGATGGATTCATGTAAGTTACTTTGGGAAGAGGTGGAAACTATCCCTGAAAATGTCTCAGTGTGAACAAGAGTCTCTGATAACATTTTTTAAACTATCCCATAAATGAGTCCCAGATTTGGATACCATTTGCCAGTTTACAAAAGGTCACTAAAGAATAAGATGATTTTGCACCTCTCACAGTATTATTAAAATTGCTATTAGTCAAACTATATAGTATTAAAACAATTATTTACAGTTCTTTAATCATGAAGTGAAACACAAAAGATTAAATGATACAAAAGTAAGTAAATCTCATGCACTAGGAAGAGCGTGGCAATGATTTAGTTACATGGCAGCCAAACCCTACAGAATATAATATAAAATAGTTTAAATTCTTGTTAGATGGCAAGACTAAAAGATCCAAAAACCTGCACTTTAGAATTCGCAACTGAAGGTCCCAATCCTGCACTCATTCTGAACTACAGTCACAAGAGTTTTGGACAGGCACAGGTATCTGCAGAGTTGAGGCATAACAGTCGGATCCAATCAGTAAGACTGAGCAGATTCTACATTTACTATACTCCCTGCTGGAAAAGGGATTGAATATATAAAACTGAAAAAGCTAAATTCAAATACTGACTCTAAAAAGCCTTCAAAATATTCATCTTCTTAGTAGAAGTGCCAGAACTATAAGTTTACCGTTGTCATGGAATTATAATAAAGTACATCACACATCAGCGCTATCAAGATGTTCTACTTAAGATTCTGAAATAATGGTGGTGTAGTTTGTTATACAGAGAAGTGCTCTGATTAAGAAAAAAAAAGAGCTCCTAATTCGAATGGATCTTTTATTAGGAAAGTGACGTTATTTGAGAGTACCATTACCTAACTAATCTTAGCACTTCTCCATTCACAGACTTCCTAAATGGCAAGATCACTCTTTACCAGGAAGATGGGGATATCCAGTGATTAAGTTTTACTGGGGTTATATGCATCTGGGAGTGATTTTTCTTATTTAGTATCTCTGAACAAATATTCTGTTTCACCATTACTTATTGACATGTCTTTAATATTGAGTTACTTACCAACAGACTTATCTGCCATGCCTACATCTCTGGAAGTCCAGCGGCAAAATCCACAGGCCAGGTAATATGCTTTCTTCATTGTAGTCTTGGCTGGGTCATCAGGAAGTGGAGCAGGAATGCTTGTTGCCCTGGTGGAAAGTGTGTGCATGCAGCATGGGCAGTCAAAACAATTAGCACACCTGTCAGAGACATGGGAAAGTCATGAGCTACATTGGTACACCTGTCATGTTACATAAAAATCTTAGAAAAACATTCTTAAAGAACAGCACAATTGAACTTAAAGGTGCCTTTTTGGTCTCACACAACCACTTTAGAAAATACTGTGTTCATATAGATTAAATAAGGGAAGGAAGAGAATTGCATAAAGTCAACCAAAGGGTGGACAGAATGAGCTGGAAACAATGAAAAAAACACACTAGGCATGTAAATTCATTTCTCAAACTTATTTGCAACATGTAAACATGATAGCAGGTAAACAAAATATTTATTATAGTGCAAAAATTATACCTCACACTTCAGTACTTCCCTCTCCACAAGGGATCACAATGTAAATAAGACAAAAACTTAAGGATAACAGTTCAGGAGAGGGAGACTGAGAAACTTGGACTTTTTGGTGACGGGGCCAAGGAGTACACAGATAGGGTTAGGGGATTATTAATGCTAGAGAAAAAGATGGCTCAAAATAAGGAGCTTTAAAAAGACGAGATTTGAAGGAAGAGACATTGCAGTGCTGCAGCAACCAATCATACCTATTCTTCTTCAGCTTCGCCTCAGCTGACGGCATGTTTTCCAGGCAACTGGGACAATAGTGGGAGTCCACCTAGTGAACAACAGACAAAGAAGTCAATGCATCCTATGATGCGTGTATTTATGTACAGGACACCAGCAGCAGCTGAAACGCTTTGCTGCATGACTTAAAAATGTTGTGTGGAAGACAACAGCAATGTGAAGTCAGGGAAGATGTAACAGACTTCTCGGCTGTGTCTACATTGGCACCCTTTTCCGTAAAAGGGATACTAATGAGACACTTCGGAATTGCAAATTCCGCAGGGGATTTAAATATCCCCCGCGGCATTTGCATGAACATGGCTGCCGCTTTTTTCCAGCTCGGGGTTTTGCCGGAGAAAAGAGCCAGTCTAGACGGGATCTTGCGGAAAATAAGCCCTTTTCCAGAAGATCCATTATTCCTACTTGAAAGGAATATTTAAATCCCCCGCGGAATTTGCAATTCCGACTGGTCTCATTAGCATCCGTTTTACGGAAAAGGGTGCCAATGTAGACACAGCCCTCATGTTTAAAATTTTTCAGTCTGGCTAGGCAAGGAAAATTATCTTTAGTACGTTTTACATCAGAAAAGGGACTTGTCAAGAAGGATTAAATGCTACTACATAAGAAACACACTAAGCTTAATTGGGCTCTGATATGCTAAAGATTACAAGAGCCACAAGATATTAGTAATCCATTTCTGAACTTGAATAATTAAGTCAATAGAAAGAGTACTGCTGCCTTTCAAACATCTTTTTCCTACTATATGAATACTCTATTTTCATACCTCCACAATAACACCATCCTTGCCACCATGGATGTAGAAGCACTATACACCAACATCCCACATGAAGACGGATTACAAGCAATTAGAAACACCATCCCAGAGGACACTACTGCCAATCTGATAGCAGACCTATGTAACTTTGTTCTCACCCACAATTATTTCCAGTTTGAGAACAACTTATACCTCCAGATCAGCGGCACAGCCATGGGTACACGCATGGCCCCACAGTATGCTAATATCTTTATGGCTGACCTAGAACAACATTTCCTCAACTCCTGTCCCCTTTTACCCCTTCTCTACTTACGCTACATCGATGACATCTTTATGAGCTGGACACATGGCCAAGAAACACTGGAGACATTCCACAGAGATTTCAACAACCTACACCCCACCATTAACCTCAGCCTGGACCATTCCACACGAGAGATTCATTTCCTGGACACCACAGTACAAATCAACAATGGAAAATTAGACACCACCCTCTACAGAAAACCCACTGACTCGTACAGTTACCTAAATGCTTCCAGCTCCCATCCAGCACACACCATACTATCCATCATCTATAGCCAAGCCCTTCGATACAACCGCATCTGCTCTAATCCCACTGACAGAGACCAGAAACTTCAGGATCTCTACCAACCATTTATAAACCTCAACTACCCACCCGGAGAAATAAAAAAGCAAATTGAAAGAGCCAAACGAATACCTAGAAACCATCTACTACAAGACAGACCCAAGAAAACCAACAATAGAACACCACTTGTCATCACCTACAGCTCCCAACCTAAACCTGTCCAACACATTATCAATAAATTACAGCCTATACTGGAACAGGACACTAAACTCCAAGAAGCTCTGGGAGACAGACCCATAGTCTCTTATAGACAACCACCTAACCTCAAGATGATTCTTACCAACAACCACAGGACATACCACAGTAATACCAACCCTGGTACTTTCCCTTGCAACAAACCCCGTTGCCAGCTTTGTCCACATATTCATTCTGCTAACACCATTATTGGGCCTAACCAAGTGAGTTATAAGATCAAGAATACATATTCCTGCGCATCCAGAAATATAATCTATGCTATCATGTGCCAAAAGTGTCCGTCTGCTATGTACATTGGACAAACGTCTCAGACACTTCGCCAAAGAATCAATGCCCACAAAACAGACATTAGACAGGATCACAAAGAAAAAACAGTTTCTTGCCATTTCAACCAGAAAGGACACTGTCTCAATGACCTAATCACATGCATCCTACTTCAGAAGACTTTCAAATCTGCACTTGAAAGGGAATCCTCTGAACTGGCATTCATGCTAAAATTCGACACTCTCCGCGGGGGGCTGAACAAAGACCCCAACTACCTTACCCATTACAAAGATAGCTTCCCCAATTATCACCTCTAATACCATTAACTCACAGACATCTACCCTTCCCCACCTCTAATTTCATTAACTCTCAGACATTTACCTTCCTTCCTCCCCCCCCCCCCCCCCAGCATCTCCCTTCTGTTCTGAAATGTGATTTGTCCTTTTCATATGTGTTCATTTTTTTAAATTGTATCCTTTGGTATATATGGTTGTGACTATTTTCTTCCACTATTTGATCTGAGGAAGTGGGTCTGGCCCACGAAAGCTCATCATCTAATAAACCATCTTGTTAGTCTTTAAAGTGCTACATAGTCCTGTATTTTGTTTCAGCTACACCAGACTAACACGGCTACATTTCTATCACTATTTTCATATCACATCACCTAACTTTATTTGGCCATTGCAACTGCACTGGTCAGCAATGAATAGTGTGGGAAGTGTTTTATAGCTGGCATGTATCTTGGAGAACTCATTTTCTAAATCTATGGGGAAATGATGTCTCCGTCTGCATCCTTTTATTGACAAGTTATCAGTTCTTAATTTCAGTTCTGTCTATCTGTGAAACAGCTTCACGTTTTGGGATTGCCAAAAACAGATTTTTCTTATTTTCCTATCCGAATATGGGATGATTAGCCCAGTCACTTTGTACAGAAACATCACAACAGATACGGCCAATTTACTAACCCTTTTACCTTATTAACAAATGCTGAAACATCTGAAACAACAGATGTTTTACTTGCATTAGATTATTTCACTTCCACATTAAGTGCCTTACAAATCTTTACATTAGGGATGTAAAATCCCATTTAAATCATTAACTGATTAAATGTAAGTTTAACCGATTAACTGATTAAACAGGGACGGGTGGGTGGGGGCAGCTCCGGCCCAGCTGCTTCCGGTCTCTTCCAGGGCTGGGAGCTGGCAGCCCCACATGGGAGACTGGCAGTGCTGGAGCAGCACTCCACCTGCGGTGGACCACAGGCTGGGGGTTGCTCTCCAGGTACCGGGTAACTGGTAGAGATGATAACTGGTACTTTATATACTTCAGAATGCAACTAAACCAGTAGCTGATCCCAGGACTTTTGGCAGTGTGTCATTTTAAGATTATTTGTCCTATTTTTGGTTAGACTGTGTCAACACATTGCATTACTTTTTAAAAAATGGTAATCTGCATACAGAAAACAACTTTTTCTTCACATCTTATGCCTTTAATGTTTTGTGTTTTATAAAACACAATCAGAACAGTTTTCATATGACTTTGTTACTAAATCCACCAGAGAATATATTTGTCAAGACATTGCAGTGCTTAAATTAGCAGTCATGGGGTATCTCACTCAATTAAAATACCTTGTGCAGGCTTCTAAACACCTCTTTTGTGTTCTGTTTGATACAAACGTGGCGATCAGTACAGATTTTTCAAGTGTTAGTAATCTCTGGACAGAGGGTAAGATACCTATCCATAACCTCAGTTGATCACTATTTAGACTTTAAGCGTGAAAAGGGCTTATGTCTTGAATGAACCTTTTCACCACTAAGGCTACATCTACACAATGATGTTTGCCAGAAGAGGCAATGCAAATGAAGCGCGGATTAGCATTTTCTCATGCTTCATTTGCATAATCTCTTCCTATCTGTTTCTGCCCAAGGGGTTTTTGCGCAAAACCAAGCAGTATGGACATTTCCTTATTGTGCAAAAACAAAATGTCCACGCTGCTTGTTTTTGCACAAAAACTCCTTGAGAAAAAACAGATCAGAAGAGATTATGCAAATGAAGCACGAGAAAATACTAATCCACGCTTCATTTGCATTGCCTCTTCCGGCATCGTACTGTAGATGTAGCCTGAATGACAAATTCCTGCCTGCAAAATCTACTGTGATTTCAAATAGAAGAGCAAATGGCTAGTCCAGATAAAAGTAAAGGTTTTCTGTTTTTTTAATCTACAAAACTGTACCTCTGAACCTTTAATGGGACTCAGAGCAAGTCTGCGGTTCCCAGATGCCAATGCAAACTTATTTATAAAACAATGAGGAGTCCTGTGGCACTCTAAAGACTAACAGCTTTATTTGAGCATTACCTTTCACGGGGGGGAAAAAAAAAACACTTTGCCAGGTGCTACCCCACTGAAGCTTATTCATGACACACACGCCATTGTCTTCTGAGAAAAGACGCTACTCTACAGTCACTGCTTGGTCTTGGGAAAGTTTTTATCCCAGACAATCCCCACTACCCCTCTGAGATCTTGGGGAACACCACGCCTCTCGACTGCTTTACAGCACGGGAAAGCAGGCTCGGGTATAGGCCTCACAGGCAGCGAGTCAGCGACAGTCAGGAGCTACTGTGTCTACACAGGCTCCTGGTGCTACGCCCGCCTGCCAGCGCTACTCTGGGGTTGCCCTGGGCTGCAGGGACAACAGGCAGGGAAGGGCTGGCCCCTGATGGGGGAGGGGAGGAGAATCACGTCGGGGGGGGGCACCCTGTGGGGAGACTCTGCCCAGGCCGCTGGGGGAGGAGCCTGTTTGGGATCGACCCCTCCCTACGCACCCAGGCGGGGGAGACGGCCCCCCCCCCCGAGCAGGCCAGGGGCTGTCAAGCCAGGCCATCACCCTACAGTCCAGACGGGCCGGAGTAGCTTCCGCCCCCATGATGTCTACATTGGCCAATCAAGAGACGAAGCATCCCGACCGACAGCGACGCGAGCCAATCCACAAGGCGATCATCTACTGGAGCCAATCGGAAAGGGTTAGCCAGCAAACCCCCTCCGAGAGAGCTAGCCAATAGGAAGAAGCGGATGGTTTGAGCGGCAGGCGTCGCGGCCAATAGGCGTCGGGGGCCCGCCTCTCTCGCTGGCCTGCGCCTCGGCCCGGCCGGCGGGGTTACCTCGTGGGAGACGCACTCCAGGGAGCGGAGCTCGCTGCAGTAGCGGCAGAAGTAGAGCTGGGAGAGCGGCGCGCGGATCTCCTTCTCGCCGCGCACCAGGTACGAGACCCGCTCCGACTGCAGCAGCGACGCCATCTTGGCAGCCGAACCGCCGCCGCCTCGCTCCTCACGTGATCCGGGCGCGCAGCTCCCGTCCCCGCCTCGCTGCTTCCGGCGGAAGGAGGGCGGGGGCTTCCGGTTCCGGTCCCTGCTGCTGGGGCTGCTTCCAAGATGGCGACGTCTCTGGGCTCCAACACTTACAACCGGCAGAACTGGGAGGACGCGGTACGGCCCGGGCTTCGGGGCCGGGGGGGGAGGGTGAGAAGCCTCCCCCGGGTGGTTTCACCCTCCTCGTGCGGCAGGGCCCAGCCTAGGGAGCCGGGAGCTGCTCGCGCTGCCACGGGGCTGAGGCGCCGGGGGGGTCTGGGGCAGGCCCTGAGGCGGCGGGGGGAGGGGCTCTGCCCCCAGGGCCCTTTTCCCGCCAGGTGCTGGGCCCGTGTCTTGGGTCGCTCGGGGGCTGCTGGCGTCTGACCCGGGCACCTGCGAACGCGGGAGCGGATCGCGTGGTTGGAAGAGGGTTGGTTTGTCCCGTGAAATAACTGGCAGCCGGAGTCTCCTCACAAGGCTTCATCTAGCAGCTGGTGGGGACATTGGGGGGGGGGCGCTTTGTCCCCCACTCTGAGGAGTCAGAGCCGAGGTGCCCTCTAAGGTTTCCACCCATGTGCAGAATAAATGTCGTTACGTGCACCAAGGCACGGGCAGAGGTGCACCGCCGGTAAAAAGACATGCTGCCAACTGTGGGAGGCGGCTGGTGGTGTGCTAATCAGCTGTGGGGCCGCCCAAGGGCTCAGCTTACAGCAGTGTTTCCCAAATGGTGTTCCCTGGAACCCTGGGGTTCCGTGAAGTGGAAATAAGGGTTCCGCGAGAAAATTCCATTACAATAACATTTTGACTTTAAAAAATAATTACTATTTAAGCATTTATGAATTGTGTTGAAAACAACTTTCATTTGTGTTGATCTCATGACCTTGTTTAGCTTTTGTTTATTATTATCCTTACTTACTTGTGGTCTACTTTTTCAGCTCCATATATTATTATAAGGGGTTCCACACATTTTTTTAGAGTTTAAAAGGGTTCCGTGGCCAAATAAAATTAGGAAACACTGGCTTACAGGGAACACTGGTCAGAGCTTTGAATGAGTAGGGTCTAGTCCTTTGTTCTGAGAGAAGCAGACGGCAAAGGGGTTGTTGTTGGTTAGGGATGTAATCTGAAGTGAGCTAGTGAGTTTGTTCTGACTGGTTTTTTTTTCTTCCGTGATGCAGGACTTCCCTATTCTGTGTCAGACATGCCTTGGAGAAAATCCATATATCCGAATGGTATGTGACTGTTTCACGTCATTGTCCTTTAACATGTATGATGAGACTAGCACTGGTTTAGGCGATGAAAAAATTAGTTCAGACAAATGAGGCAAGTGGGAGATGCCAAAATTCATGCAGGTTTCTATGTGCTGCTTCTTAACAGTAGAACATGCGCTTATGGGGAAGGAAGTCTAGATTTTGGGGTTGGCCAAGGGCATTGACAACATGATCAAAATAAATCAAATAATAAAAAATTTGAGCTGATATCAAGATAGCTTGTCCAATGGTTAAAAGTATAAAAGATCCATATCACAAATGTGTCTTCCATCACAACTTTGATACTAACGCTCTTCTTCTCTTAGCTAAACTGAGGTACTGAAAGATTAAACGACTTTCCCAGTTTTTAAAATGTGCTTTGAAAAGGGCTTTGATATTATTTCAGGAAGGTTGCTTGAATGCCCTTTAAATCTTTGTTTTTACCCCAATATATAGTTTTCAGTGCCGGACTATGTATCTGTCACCCAACCATTTTGTTTTACCCTTCCCAGCACCAACTAGAATCATGTAGCATATTTTCATTCTAAACATCCACATTTTTGCTCTCCTCTCCCTAAGTTTGCTTTAGTCTCTATCGAATGCTAATAAGCTATATTAATTTTTAATGCAAATACACTCTATGTTGCGAAGTTGGATAGAGGATTTATTTTTGTGTTATGAATCTCTGGACATTTTGTCATTTAAAAACAGATATTAAAAAGTTGAAGCTGAGGGTTTCTTTGAAAGATAATCTACTGAATATTCTGCCATCATAAAAATTGGAAGGGTTTGGCTCCAAGTTCCCTATTAAGCCTATTAAGTACTGTGCAGGTGCTCAGGGCTACAGTGGACAGAGATACCTCTTCCCCCAGTCCTGAACCTGCTGCAGCTGGGGAAGAGGCGCCTCAGCCTAGGCCTCCCACCACTGGGGGAGAGGTGTCGTGACTGGGAGAGAGAGCTGAGGGGTGTCACTCTTTCCACCATAGCCCGGAGGCAACCTGTATTCCTTATCCCTGGTCCCATCCCAGACCCTGCACCTCAAATTGGGGCCTGCAGCCCCATGCCCCTCCGCACCTGAACCCTTTACCCCAGCCTTTAGCCCTTCATCCCCGGACGTATACCAGATTTCACAACCCCAGCTGGAGTCCTCACCCCACCTATGCCTCAACCATCTGCCCCAGCCCTGAGCCCCCTCTCACACTGCCAACTCCGTGGCCTCACACCTGCTGCATATGTGGCAAAAATTAAAGGAAACTCTGGCTAAAAGTGATTTTTCTCCCACTTAACTTCCAAAGGCTCTCCATATTAAGTGAAAGCCATGGGGCAGATATCTCCAAATGCAACCAGCACAAAGAGAAAACATGCAGTAGCTGTGGTGGTACAGCATGTGGATAGTTGGGTAGAAGAGATGTAATGTGGGAGATCATTGTTTTGATTAGTATCTCGTGGGAGTTTTTTATAGTATCTCTCATTTGATTTTATTCCAGACCAAGGAGAAATATGGAAAAGAATGCAAGGTATGTTTGTCTTCATTGGAAGAAATGACTTCTGGACAAGCTCATAAGTTTCCATTGTGGATTAAGATATAATGCTGAAAATATCAACTAACAATCTAAACTCTTGAGCATGTGATGCCATGATACCTTCAAAAACTTGACAACAGTTAAGCTTCTGGTGTGCTCAGTGCCTATCGCGCTGTCCAATATTGTTGCATTGTTTCCTTATATATCCTCCCATCTCCCTGTATTCATCTGTAGCCTCTTGTCTTACAGTTAGGGCATGTCTACTCTAGTGAAAAGATCGACCCTCTGATCTTCTAGCATTTGATTTAGCAGGTCTAATGTAGATTCCTAAGTCCAACGCTGAGGGAAGCTGATAGGAGCGTTTGCATTTTGCGTAGCTGGAGTTGCATACCTTAAACCAACCTGTCTGGTCTAGTATAGACCAGGCCTTAGATTGCAGCTCCTTGGGGGCAGGGACTGTCTTTGTTGTTGTTTCTCTGCAGCCCTTAGCACAATGGAGTCCTGGTCTGTGACTAAGGCTGGTAGGCTCTATAGTAATACAAATAATAAATAACTCGACTCGTGATTTATCCATGAAAGTAAGTGGTGCCTCGTGAGTGAACGTGCATCTTTTCAGCACTGGTCCTTGAATTGTTAAATCTGAAAAAAATGTTTAGGTTTATTTCACTATTTAGTCTGGTTATTCACTTTAAAAAATCAGTTTGTGCATGTTCACTTCTAGTAACTTTCATTCAGTGTGTAACGAGAACAGCGGTCTGAGGTTTCAGAGTTCACAAGAAAATAATTTTTTAATTAAACATAATTAATATCTAATGAAACAGTTGTTAGAGCACTGACTTTATAAAGTCACCTTCTGTTTATACAAAACCTAAGTTTGGGTTTTAATTTTACCTATGTTCTTTTTGTAATATATATTGGCATCGTCTAGTAAGCTAGTTATCCAAGCTCCTTCCCTCTCGCCAAATGGGCCAGGCCCTGTGCTGTCCTAGGATGTGTATATCCTGGAAATTACTTGAGCAATGTAGAAATTCTCTTTGCCTTATGCTCTAAGAAAGTTTCTTGAGTATTCAAATCATTGCAAGAAAGTCCAGCCAAAACCACCTTCTCCTGTCAAAATGAGGCAACCTGTTGCATTTTTTGAGCATCACCTCCAACAGCTTGCCGAGGGTTGAGGGCTGCTGTAGCCCCACGTGGTCTGGGAGTTTGCAGCCTCACAGGGTGTGGGGGGTGGAAGTGGCAGTGGGTGGGAGAGAGCTGCTGGTTGCTACTTGGTGCAAGTCAGCTGACTTTCTTCCTGCCCCCCTCCCACTGCTTCCACCCAGCGTGAGACTGCCGACTTCCAGCCTGCAAGGGTTGGGAGCCAGCAGCCCTTTCTTCATTTTCTCTCCCCATGGGATTAGAGTGGCTGGGCTGGAGCAGCCCCTGCCTTGGGCATTTAATCAGTTATGCTTAACATTTAACCAATTAACTCATTAAATGGGATTTTACATTGCTAGCCTCTAGTTATAGTTGAGTTTCCATGAGAATTTGAATGCTAGTGGCATTGCTGGCTGCAGTTAGTGGTACAAGTCACTGCTGTCTTTGTCTCAGATTTGTGCCAGGCCCTTCACAGTGTTTCGCTGGTGCCCAGGTGTTCGAATGCGCTTTAAGAAGACAGAAGTATGCCAGACATGCAGCAAGCTGAAGAATGTGTGTCAGACCTGCCTGCTTGACCTTGAATATGGTGTGTAACCAGAGTCTATTTACCAACAACTGCAAGTACAGATTGAGACAACTCTGCTTGTCTCCTGACACTGCATAACGTTAATTTGGCTCTAAATAAACATATATCTCCATGCAGGGCAGGGAGATACATATTTATTTAGTGATGTTTGGTTCATCTTCTCTCTCATACAATCTGACTACGATCTCTTCTGTGATATCCCAGAAGGCATATCTACATGCTGAATGGTGTTCTCATCTGTGCACAGACTTTCAACTCACTAAAGACTAAATTATGTCTAATAATTCTATCCATTCTAAAATCTTCCTGTACACACTAGTGCTGTGCTGTCTTTGCCTGTGTTCATAAGAATGAGTTGCTATCAGTTTCCAAATGTGTTTAGACTTTGATACCAGCTGGACCTTACTTTAACTGTAGAGAGGGTTAGAATTTTGATGTTGCCCACTTCTGTTGCTAGCAAGACTAAAAATAGTTCCATTTGTGATGCTAGATGTATCAGGAACTATATTTGTGATTAACTGAATCTCACTAATCAAATACGTTTCAATAGACTATGCAGAGGCTTTTAAAAAATGACCATGAAATTAGATGAACTTTCAGTCTCACTCAGTTCACCTTCATGGCAGGTAAAGTAATACTATCCAGAGGATATTAATTAATGCATTGTAAAACAATCAGCACAGATATGACTGCTCTTAAGGCCTTCTTTCTCCAAATACAACTTTAGTGTATGTTTATAACAACCTTTTTTGTCCTTCTTTTGGTTAATATTTTTTTAATTTAATTTTAGGTTTACCTATTCAGGTTCGAGATGCAGGACTCTCTTTTAAGGACGACATGCCTAAATCTGATGTCAATAAAGAGTATTATACCCAGAACATGGAGAGAGAAGTAAGGAATGCATTTGTAACAGAAATCTGTTGTTGGTTTATTTTACTTGGGCTAGCTGAAATGAACTAGATAATCTTGAAAACTTCCTGGTTGGTCTGATTATGTGCATCAGTTTTCTGCCAGTTTTCAAGCAATGAAATATGCACTCTTTGTCTACTGCTTAGATTTCGAACTCAGATGGCACAAGAGCAGTTGGTGCTCTAGGGAAAGCTACGTCTACCAGTGACATGTTGCTTAAACTGGCTCGAACCACACCTTATTATAAACGCAACCGACCCCACATCTGTTCCTTTTGGGTGAAAGGGGAATGCAAGAGAGGAGAAGAGTGTCCGTACAGGTATTGTTTTGTTTTGAAAAGCTAACTAGTTAACAACGGTGAGGTACAGTGCCTCTGTTTGCAACGTAGGGAATTCTCCAGTAAAATGGAAGTAAGGCAGTGTATCCATAAGCATTTTTGCAGATGTTGCAGGAACAATTACATAAGAACAGCCATACTGGGTCAGACTATGATCCATCTAGCCCAGTAGCTTGTCTTTTGATAGTGGCCAATGCCAGATGCTTCACAGGGAATAAACAAAGTAGGGCAATTATTGAGTGATCCATCCCTTGTCGTCCACTCCCTACTTCTGTCAGAGGCTTAGGACATCTAGAGCCAGGGGTTGAATCCCTTTTTATCTTGATAGTGGCCATTGATGGACCTATCCTCCATGAACACAGCTAATTTTTGAACCCAGTTCTATTTTTGGCCTTCAGAACATCCTCGGACAAGAAGTTCCACAGGCTGTGTGTGCATTGTGTGAAGTAGTATTTCCTTTTGTCTGTTTTTAATTGGCTGCCTATTAACTGGGTGATGCCTGATGCTTGTGTTATATGAAGGGGGAAAATACACTTCCTTTTTCACTTTCTCTACACCATTTATGATATTGTAGATATTGCTGTAATAAATGCATGAGTAATTTAAGTTCTTAAGGTTCTAATTGTGTTTCATTTTGGGGTGATTATTGTAATAGTTTTAGCTGTTAGTCCTCAGCTTCTTAAGGAGGAAGGTGGCTGTGCAATTGTATTAGTCTAGTGCAGTTGTAACAATGTAATGGTACAAAATACTATGTTGACCATACTTTAGACATGAAAAACCTACAGACCCAGATGATCCTCTGGCTGATCAAAACATCAAAGATCGTTACTATGGTATTAACGACCCTGTAGCTGATAAGCTTCTGAAACGAGCTTCAACCATGCCTCGTCTGGACCCACCTGATGACAAGACGATTACCACACTATATGTAGGAGGCCTGGGAGACACCATCACCGAGACTGATCTGAGGTATGTTGGTACATCAGTGTTCACATTTGCTTGGTGCCTGGATAACTGCAAATTAATAACTTGCTAAGGTTTTCCTAAGTTGTTTGCTCATCTTTTACAAGCATCTTGTTGAGGTTGCTATGCCTGAGTGAGAGTGAAGGGGGCCATTCGCCCCTTGGTTATGCAGCCCCATCATTTGTCCCTACAGGTCAGAAGTGAGTGACCAGTGTTGGTCACTTCTCCCTAACCAGAAGTTGGCTCATGTATCTGTTTAGAGGAACACAGAACTTTTGGAGGTGGGAATAAGATTTAGTTGTAGCAACACCTTGATTGCAGTGTTTAAATTCTCTTCCCCTCCAACCTCTACCAAAAATCCCCTAAGAGTGCATCATTGCTACGGGTGCCCAGAGGATCCCATTTTACACTTGAAATCCCCTCGTGCAACTTCCATCTTCCTAATTCCCGAATTCTGCAGAAACCCCCATTCGAGCCTGCCACTGTTGCTGCATAAAGTGTTGGGATAAAGGTTCTGGGATGGGCATTTCCTCTCTCTAACAGCAGATTTGATATCAAGGGGAAAGGGTGGATGTGAACATGTGAGATTTCTATTGTGTGTTTTATGGAGAAGAGGAGGAGAATCCCATGTTGCTGTCCTTTCCTTGCAGAAATCACTTCTACCAGTTTGGGGAGATCCGGACGATAACCGTGGTACAGCGGCAGCAGTGTGCATTCATCCAGTTTGCCACGCGGCAAGCTGCAGAGGTGGCTGCTGAGAAGTCCTTTAACAAACTCATTGTCAATGGCCGCAGACTCAATGTCAAGTGGGGGAGGTAAGTGAGAGAGAGAGAGAGGAAGAGGGAAAGCATTTGTTTTCTTTTTGGAGGCTTTCGTCTGGATAGTGTTTTCGGAGAATTTGCTCTTAATTCAGCACTTCAGATTCATGTACTGTTCCTTACTTAGCTGACATGCAGTGTTGGTGACTTAGAAGCCAAGTGTGCAGAAGACCCACATATTTACTGGGTTACCTGTCTTTTGGGTGGGTAGTGAGGTGTTGGGAAATAATTGGCATTGAGTCTCTTTGAAAAATGCTATTCTGGGATACGCTGCAGTCTGAAAAAGCAGCATTAACTCCTTTTGTGCCAGCTCCCAAAGTGCCTGCTGTTAACATTCTGTACGTTCTTGATCCTTGGCTTGAAGCGGTGGTCTGGGATTGGTGACATTGCAAAGCACTCTGGTGAGGGTCTGCCTGCCCTGCTGCCGCTCTTTTCAGTTCTCACACTTTTGGCTTGGCTTTCAGGTCCCAAGCAGCAAGAGGGAAAGAAAAGGAGAAAGACGGCACCACAGAGTCTGGTATAAAGCTGGAGCCAGTCCCAGGACTCCCTGGAGGTAAGGGAAATGTTTCTGTACCAGTGATTGGCCTCTCAAAGCACAGAACAGCAGCATGAGGCAGAACAGTGTTACCCTTCTAGTTTTGCTCTCTGTACCACTAGGATCTGGGGATAGTAGGGCAGCAGCATGTTTCACTTCCAGAGTAGTTAGTGAACCTGTGTTCACACGAGCTGGTTGGAGAGTTTTCTATTTGTGGGCAATGAAGGAAATACAAGGTGTCTCAAGACTTTTTTTTTTTAACAGGGTGATTGGAAAGGGACAATGGTTAGAATAAAGGCTATTAAATCATTGCGACCTTCTGTGCCATAAGATCTGGTTGTGTGTTCTTCATTCACGTTGGGTTCAAGTGGTGTTATTGTGGAAGGGGGAGAGCCTGTGGAAGGGATCACAGCTGTGATTCTAGAGCTGTGGTGTCCAACCAGTTCTGAAGCAGGAGCCACCAGAATGGCTCCTGCTATAGTGAACTAGCCATGTTGTTTTGAAAATGTGAATAATTTTGAGCCAACTAGCCACACTCAACCAGCCAAATAGCCACATGTGGCTAGTAGCTAGCATGTTGGAAAGTTCTAGAGGCTCCCTGCTTTCCTGTGGCTGTGTTAGAAACATGCTGCTAACCGGGAGAGCTGCTTGCATCACTCCTTAGATGTTTCCTGATAGCTTTCACCATTAACCAAAGGTATGTTTGTGTCTTGAAGCTCTTCCCCCACCTCCCGCTGCGGAAGAAGAGGCTTCTGCAAATTACTTCAACCTACCTCCCAGTGGCCCTCCCGCCGTGGTCAACATTGCCCTGCCACCACCTCCTGGCATTGCTCCTCCTCCACCTCCAGGTAATTCCCCTTCACCCCCTCTGTCCTTTACTAAAGAGCCAGATTCCCTACTAGCAGATGCCCTGTACTGTAGTTTTGTGTGGTACCTACTAAGTGCAATTGTGTTTAGGAAACTGCTTGGGTTATAAATGTGGTCCTTTATGAGCCAGAACTGCCTGAGCTGTAATACGTTTTATGCAAAATTATCCAGTACCCAGGAGAATCTCATAAACTGTGCAGAGGCCCACTCCGCTCAGCTGATAGCTGTGCAAACCCCATGTTGTTCCTAACTCAGAGTGACTCTGAAGGGATGGAATGTTAGTGTCAATATCTGACTGCTTGTATATTCAGAATGTGAACTTCAGGAAGTGTTGGGTTTGTCCAGCTGCTTGTTGGGTCTCATTACCCAAATACTTCTGGTATGCACATCCACGAAATACAAAACATTTGGAAGTTCGTAACATAATAGGTGGCAGGGGAACAGGCACTTGCAGAATTGCAATTGAATAGCAACATGTCCTAGACTGGCCATGAAGCTGGCAGAAAGGTTAAGAGGGAGTAAATTGGGATGCCTCAGGGATAGGGAAGGATGGGAGGGGGGCACCCTTTCGGTGGCTCAGGTCTGTTGTGCTGATTTGGCTTGAATGACAAATAGGCAACAGTAGAAGACTCCATCGGGGTGCTTGGTAATCTCACACTTGTGTTCTGTGTCTGCAGGTTTTGGGCCACACATGTTCCACACCATGGGACCTCCACCTCCCTTCATGAGAGCCCCAGGCCCTATCCACTACCCTTCTCAAGACCCCCAGAGGATGGGCGCCCACGCTGGGAAGCACAACACTCCCTAGCACTCTGCTGACCTGGTCACTGTTTGAGTAGATGTCATTTTTTTGGTTACCATGGTGGCATATGTTCAGCTGTGGGCGAGCTGGAGACTAAGCCTTGCTTCCTGCTTGCACGCACAGGGCAGGCTGAGCTCTGTTGTGTTGCCACTAGCGAATTTGATCATTCATATAACCTGAATTGTTCACTTACTTTCAGGGGATGGGGGAGGGAGGAACGTCTAAAGGGTCCATGAATGAATTGTACTAGAATTACAATCCCATCAGTGTATTCAATTTTGCACATTTTGAAATAAATTTGTCTCCTGGGGGAAAAAACACACCTTTTTTTTTAGCCAGTTTGATAGCCTCAGAAGTTTATGCCCAGGAATGTATTGGGGTCTCCTATACAGACTTAACTGGAGAGTGTGCTAGTCATGTTCATTCCGGAGTCAAATAATCAGTGATTCTTTATTGAAAAAAGATACGAGTTTCTCTAGCACTAAGCTAGAACTCTCTAAGATAATATTGAGAGAGAAGGAAACCATCAGGCACACAACTTCCAGGATTTCTCCTTCTACTTACTGTAACTTTTTCCTTCATTTTTTGTGCTTGCTTTTCTTCTGATCGTGAGAAACACTGGAGAATCCTAAGTCCCTATAGTCTGTCAGTTAAGTGATAGGTAATACAAACAATTCCTCTACTGCCAAATCTGACGTGACCCGGAGAGATGCTCAAAAAGCCATCTATTTCAGATAGGCCAGCTGGGACCCTCCTGCCCTCTCTTGGGGGAGTGAACTTTGCTACTGAAACTGCCAGAAATGAGGCAGCTGTTGTACTGCAAGTTCATTCAGTCTGAACTATGGCTCTCAACCTGTGAAGTGGACCAAACTATTTTTCATTTTGATAGTGTGTCATTCTTTTTTTTTTAAGAGCTCTGTGTTTAGCATTCACCCTAGAGCATCTGTTCTTTGCATAAAGTCTGTAATTTAATACTGTGCCTAGGCATCCGGGTGGGAGATTTTAAGATCTAAAAGTGTTGCTTTGATGTAACTGATCTGTAGATATGTTTTGCTATACAGAAACGTGATGAGACCTGTTCCAAAGCCTTATTGACTTGATTTTTGTTTTTTTAAATTAAAATGGGCAGATTTTCCAAATGTTTGGATCCTGCTTCCAGAGGCACAATTTATCTGAGTATTGTCTGACCTCGTTAGGCTGAGCCATCTGTCAAAGGATGACGGATGGTGTGAGAGAGCTAGAGTACAGCCCCAGTTCTGGTTCATTGCACTGACCTGTGGAATGTAGGGATAGGCTCCTGTTGAGGTGGAATGGGAAGTATTGACATTGCAGGCACTTTGGAGGATCTTGCGTAGGAGAGAACACAACTCTAGGGGGTGCATTTGGGTAGTGCACTGGCCTTTCACTTCTGGAGTCTTGGGTTTCAACTTGGCATACGAGTTGAACGGCCAAATGGGTGTTGCTGTTCTCAGGTTTAGCACTCAGTCCGTAGTGATCCACAGTATCAAAATATAGCACAGCTCGGTGCTGTTCAGCAGTTCCCAGAATAGCGTGTCACAGGCTGAGCTTGGCGACCCCATTGACAGATCTGTGCGGGGAAGCTGGCACAGCACCTGCCTGTACTGGGTTTGAATCAGTACCTTATTCTGCAAGCACTGATTTCCAAACACTGAATTGAGACAAGTTTTATTATATAGCTAATTTATTTTCTCCAATCAGATTGCTGAATGTAAACATGGCCCCCAGCTCACAGGCAACAGAGAGGGAGATGGGCTTGGAGCGGGACAGGACTTCATAGGCACAAACCTTTAAATGCTTAGCCTGGTTCCTCTGCTTGCTTCTGGGGATGGGTGGAGGAATGAAAGTTCCTCACACAAGTGTTTCATTGCATGAGGAGTTCCTCAGACTGTAATGATCTGATGTGCTGCTTCTCCTCCATATGGTCTCATTGGCAACATTAGAAATACAGTGATTGTATGTTGCATTATTTACAAATAAGCCAGCCTTTTAAAATCACGCATTTACCAGCCTGGATACAACATTACTTGCCTAGCCTAACCACAATGATGCACAAACAAACAAAACCCCACCATTAAAAAAAGGCCAGTTTTGCAAGGTTATGTTAGGGTTTTCATAAGAATTTGACAAAAACTGAATTGATATAGAAGGTGCATAGTTGAGCTGGAGTTTTTCAATTAGCCATGGTGACTGAGACTGTTCGTAATATATACATGGGTTCTGCTCTGCACCTTTTTTTTGCACTTGCGTTGATGGCTAGCTGTGTTTTATAGACTGTGCTTGTGTGCATCCAAAAGGCTGTGGTCATAACACCCTTGTGCATGTGTTGAGTGAGGGCCTTCCTGGTCATAAAAACATCTCTATGTAGGATGCCCCCTCTCTCCTGGTGGTACCACAGGAATGGTTTTATCAAGCATTGATTTGCATGATCACACTGAATATTCCTTAAATATGGAATCTTTATGTTTTTGCGGCTCCACCAAGGGTAACATGGTGTACTGCATCTCAAATCGGCATGGTCTGATCCTGACTATTATTGAAATGAAAAGGAAAATCTGAGCAAGATCAGACCCTCCATATATATATTTTTAATGAAGTGGTTTAAATATTAAAACAGCAATGCTGTGTAAACTCATACAGCAAGCTGTTGGGGTGAGAGAGGAATTGTAACCCGCCAAGCAGTACCTAGCTGGGAAAATCGCATAGGCTCCTGCTTCTCCTAGTTTGAGCATTAGTGGTTTCACGCACTCCCTTTCTGTGCAGTTCGTGTTTCTGCAGCCAGTCCCCCAACGCCCAGGCCAGTGTTATATAATTTCCTTTAACAGGCTCTCTCCTTCTATGTCAGAGAGCCATTAGTAACATTTCACCCACATTCCTCAATTACCACCCTGCCTTATCGCTCCCCCTCGGCATCTCAACCAACCTTACGTGTCTACTGCACTGCCCTTAAGCTGGGATTTCTCAGAGCAGCCTGTCAATGCTGGTGTCAAATGTTTCAGCAGAACAGTTGCGGGGCGACTTGATGTGATGACAACGGGCTCTTCTGCTGTTTGCCACAACACGGGAGAAAGGACAATCTCTTTGCTCCAGTCAGATTGTTCCGTGGTGTAATAATGACAGATGTGGAAGTTGACTGGAATCACTTTGTTTTATCAATGAGAACTTGGCTGGTCAATTTGTCCCATCCTACAATAACAGGCACCCAAGAGAATCTTGCGAGAGGGTAGTCCAGGAATGGCCCTATATGTGAGCTTGCTGGGGGATGTATGACGGCATACTGAGGTCGCTGAGCCTTCACAGGGTGCTCCCCTGTTCTGCTGTGTTAAGGCGTGCCTCTACTGGCGAATTAAAACAAAGCACGTTGGAGCCTAGCAGATAAAGCATCTGTGGGTTAAGAGAAAGGAGGAAGATTGTTACAGCTCTTCTGTCTCTGGCATAATCGCTACCCAGCCCTTGGCTGCTCTGTTAAAGCTTGGTCTATTCCAGACGAGCTCCAAGCTGTTCGGGGTGTCCATCAGAGCCTCCATCTCCAACGCAGGCACCGGGAACATGTCATTGAGTAGCACCCCACCAAACGGGATAGGAGTCCTGCATGCACAAAGGAGGAAAGTTAGCCAGGGAGGGGTTCTCTCAATAGACATGGATGAAAAAAACACTTTGGACTAGTTGCTCCTGGAGCATCCAACAGCCTTGTCATCTAGCAAGAATCCTCAATGCCAACCTGTGTCCTGAATAGCAGCCACAATCCCCGCCTAGTCTGTCTGGTTCCCTCCACTGATCAAAAGATTCATCCCCTCTCGACAGAGCTTCAGTCAGCTGGCCCTCATTCAAAGTCCTGCAGAGAGACGGTCACTTCTCTCACTAGCTCAGCAGCCTGGGCTGAGATGGAAAGGGAGAGCTGGGTGTCAGCCCCACAGCTGCTGCAACCCCCTTGTCCTTATCAACCCTGCCCACATCCACGGGTGTGCTGAACGAGAGGCAGCATGAGAGACCCCATATAGGAAAGGTCTTAGGGTAGCAAGTCCTACCCCCGATCCTCCTGGTAAAGCAATGTGAAGCTTCTTATGTGCAGCCAAAGTCTTCTGGAAGGGCGTGCAGCTGTGTTTACCACCAGGACCAATGCTGCTGTGCATAAACAACCTGCTTTCGGCCCTGGGGCAGCCTCTCTTGGAAGGTGATGAAAGAGCGTTTCTGCAGTGGCTTGAGTGGAGAAACGGTGCAAGGGGGGCAGAGGCATAGTCCAGCGGAGCAGCTAGGCTTGGGCTGAATGTTAGGCCCTTAACATTTACGGCAGAACAGTGGTTTGGGGGTGGCAGTGAAGGCGGATTGTGGGGTGTATCTGCAAATGGCTGCTTCAGAAAGCACATGCTTTGGCTAACCCGTTACTCGAGTAACGTGGCATCGTGTCTCTCAGCAACATCCCAGGGAGGAACAAGTGGTGATTGCAGGTCTGAGCCCCACTTCTGGGGGAAGCGTGAATGATGAAGGCTTGTTCCAGAAACACTCGGACCCCCAAGGAATATGTGGCAAGGTTGTCCTCAAAGCTTAGGTTACAGCTCCTATAGGGTAGAGCCATCTCAGTGAACCTCTGTGAGGTCTTACATCACCCCTCCGCATTTTGTAAATAAACCAGCCTCTTTGAAGTTGGGGTAACGAACTCTCCACTGATCTGTAACAAATGTGAACTACTCCAGTGTTCATCTTCATTCTGGTTTCTGGTCGGGCAGCTTAATACAGAAGCAGCATGCATGTTCTATCAGCTTTGGGTTGGATTTGTTTGGGGTGGGGATAAGATCAAATGAAAAGTGGTGATTTTCAAAAGCAGGGTCTTGGATCAACAAGGATTTTTTTAACTCCGTTTAAATCTGATGGCTGTAAATTTGGTTTCCTGGCACTTTCTGCCTCAGCGAGGAGGTAGAATGGAGGTGAAAGACTTGGCGTTCAATTCGCATCTAGCTGTATTAAATATCAGTTATGGGCTTTAAATAGAAGAGCAGCATTTCAGAGGGGACATAACACAGGGTGAAGCTAGGCAGCCATGCCCATCAGCTAGAAGCATGCCCTGTTTGAGCGTCTGTCTAGAAATAAATACTGGGCCAAGGGCAGAGGAACATGACCAGTCCTAGGAGCTAAAGAGCATGCGACTGCAGCAGCTCCCCCATCCTGTTGCTCCCTGTACAGTGTATTCCTGAAGGAGCTGGGGATGGGAAACATTTAAAACATTTGAACTAATGAGTGTGTGTGAGAGGAGAAATGCTAAAGAAATCACAACAGCAACCCCTTAACTTTTCCACCCTTTGCTTCCGGCTGCCAGCACCACTTCCACCAGGGTCTTGTTTTTTTCTAGCTGGTGGGTGTGCTCCCAGCTAGCCTGGTGTGAGAAGGGTTGGCAAGTCCCTTGCTCATATTTATGCACCACATTTCATCTCCAGAACAGAGCAGGGGAGCTACTTCTGGCATGACTCAAATACAGCCACCTTAGGGTTTGAATGACGGCACAGCAGCGTGGTCCCAGAAGTGAGGGGGAAGGCCGTATCCATCTGAAACCCTAGCAAGAATTCAGCTAGGGAGGATATATTTACCCAGATAGCAGTTTAGCGGGGGGGGGGGGAGAGGGGGCGGACACCAGACCGACGCTCGGGAAAAGGGCTTTTGGATCCCCAGTAATAAGAAGGAGTTTAGGTCTCGGTTTTATACTTCAGCTAAAGGACATTACCTCAGTTCAGCTCCACACAGGATCACTTGTTCTCCTGCTGGAGAAGTGAGAATGCCTCTGCTGGAACCCCACCCCTACTTTCTGCAGAACATGTAGACTCCCTTGGCTGTCTGCCAGGCTAGTACTTTACAAACCCAGCCCTGCTTTAACAAATAGTGCGATTAACTGTTGCGCACAGTGCCTGGGGCCGGGCCCTTTGCTGGAGCCCGGGGTAGAAGAATCATGAGAGTTCAGTCTGCGGCGTGTGGCTGGGAGGAATCAGGTGACCTTTTAGCACCTTGCATAAAGATTGACTTAGTGTCCTCGCTGCGGCTGCAGCTATTTGTCACCTTCTGCAAACCAGAATAGCACATGAGCTGTCACTTAACCTGGCCATGGTCCAACAGGCGTGGAATGTAGACTGCTCTGAGCATAGGCACCGCCTCCGTGGGTGCTCCAGGGCTCCATCACCCATGGGAAAGAAAACGGTGCTTAGCACCCAGCAGTCTCTGGTTCTGGCATGAGCTGGTGGTCAGGAGGGGGTGGAGCTTTGGGGGAGGGACAGAGTGGGGCAGGAAGAGGCAGAGCAAAGGTGGGAAGAGGCAGAGTGAAGGCAGAGCATGGGGAAGGGGCGGAGCCTCAGGACAGATTGTGGGTGGAGCACCCACCAGGAAAGAGAGAAGTCAGCTCAGTGCCTGACTCCTACAGTGCTGTGCCCTTCTATAGTGCTTCACATCTCCTAAGCACAGTGCATCCAGCAGGAAGCCCTCCCAACGCCTGCCTAACAAACACTGCAGCGCTCCTTTGAGCCCTGCAAAACAGGTGGGGAAATGAGGCACAGTGATGTCAAGTGACTTGCCTGAGGCCACCTGACAAGCCAGTGGCAGGGCAGGCCTTAGGGCTCAGGGGTTCCTTGAGGGCGCGAACCCATATTTAGCTTCCCTTTGCAGGTCACCTTTAAGACCTGCCATCCATGTCTTAAGTACTGTATTCCCTCTTGCAGCATCACTGGTGCCTGCTTCCTCTGAGCACCCACCCACGCAATGGGGTAGCCAGGGGACAGGTAGAAGCAGCTGTAATTTCAAGAAGTCAAGGGTTCCCATGTGTCCGATTGCAGAGAAGTCAAGGGTGCCCCATCTCATTTTTGTGCTGAAAGAAACCCCGGCCCTGCCTTTTCCTGTTGCTATAAACAGTAGCTAGAATGGGTCTGCAAGAAAAACTACAACTATCAGCTCTTAGCAAGGTCTGCAGCCACCTTCTTCTCATCTCCAAGCCTGACCTACGCCCCAGGCCGAGTCCTCTGTCAGCACTGAATCCCCAGCATCTCCCCGCACACGCGGTGCATGCGTCGGGTGACTGTTACCTGTTGAAACTCCTCAACTCGAGGTGGCTGGGTTTGCTGGGCAATTCAGGCAGCTGGCTCTTGCTATCCAGCCGGTAGTCTTCACTGCTGAGGAACTCCTGCCACGGGGAACAGTAGGCCTTGGGGATGACAGTGAAGTTGAACTTCTCTGGTGGGACTTCTTTCAGCGGCCCAGAGTAGCCTGCATTTGGGAGACAAGGCTTTTGTTACTCCAGCCGGCATACAAGGCAGCAGCCAGCTAGCTTTGGATCATCAGGTCTCCCCGGGCCTGTGCCCCTGTGGACAAGAATTCCCCCCTCTGAGAGGAAGGGCCGTGAGAGCAGTAGTGCTGGTTAGAATGATTTTTTTCCCCCATGAAAAATGCAGACAAAAGCTATTGTTTTCTTTTTATCAGAATGTTTCTTAGGCATTCTTCCATCCTGTCGCTAACAGTTCCGGTTATTTTCTTTTGGACAAATACCTGGAAAAATTAGGCAAAAATCAATTTGTTTACCCACACACAAAAATAATTTTTATTAAAAAAAAAAAAAGCCAAATTTTTCCATTGAAAAAACGTTTTGGCGGACAATGCCTGGCCAGCTGGAACGACCAGGCTCGACATGGGGTGGCTGTTCTCTGATTGGCTATGGGTGGGGTAGTGAGTTCTAACCTCGTCCTTGTTACCCCTGCATTCGCCCCATGCACATGGTGGTCTTTTTCTGTGGGCAACTCCTTACCTGGAGCCAGGACATCAGGGTTGAGGGCTTTACTCATCTGCAGGACTTTCTGTGTCTTCTTGGGCACTTTGGGAGGGGCCCGTTGGCCTGCTGCTGCCATGTGAGGCTCTGGGGGATAGTTCTCCTTGCCCTCGGCAGACTGGAGAAGAAAGAGCAGCAGGAGAAGGCTGTGAACAGGGTGCCGGGAGAGGTCTGCTCCGCTTTGCCCTTGGTGGCTGAGATAAGGTCTTGCGGAGAAGATGGAGCAGTAAAGGGCAGGGAAGGAGACTTAGTTAGTGATAACTTTTTTTGCTCAAGAATGAGAAGAGTCTATTGCGCTAGCTAAAGCCAGGCAGGGCGAGGCCAGGTGCTGTGCAGCCCCCCCAATATGAGAACCTTGCACAGTTCCACCGGTGGACCTCCGTGAGGACCTACCAGCCCCCCGCTCTCTAGTCTTTGGTCCTTTCCGAGACACTTGCCCGGTGAATTTGTGATGAACCAGAATTTGTGATGAATTTGTGATGAACCATCTTGGAGGAAAACTTCCACCTTGCGTCACTTTGCCTGTCCCGGGGGATGATCAACCCAGGTCTCCAGCCATGGAAGGGGACTTAGGGAGGCTGGACCTGTGGAGCTCTTGCCTCACCCAGAAAGGAGAACATGAAATCAAGGCGATAGACACTCACCTTCACCCCACCCAGCATTATGGAATAGCGCTGCCAGCTGCAGGGTCGGTGAGAGGGCCTGGCTGGAGGGACTGGGGGGCTCCAACACCACAGCAGTGGAGTAGCCCAGCCTGCATAGCAGGGCCCAGAGGACCACTTTCGTAGGTGCCTTGACGCTAGGAGCATCCGCACACCCTGCTGCAGGGAGTAACAGCAGCCTGCCGGCCCCTTTGTGGCCCTTTGCAACGTGTCCAGTGAGTGCAAGGAAAGTGACAGAAGGCCAGGCAGGGGGATGGTCCTAGAGCTGCCAATGAGGCGACTTCAGTAGCCCAGCTCTGGCCTGACCGGTTAGCATCATCCGCTGCTTCTCTTTGATATCCGGGCCTTGGGGACACTCACCATCCACGCGTCCGGTTGTCCTGCCAGGTCCCCCTCAGCCACGCCATGCGAGCCCCCTGCTGTCGTCCTGCTCGAGCCCTGCGGGGGGCAGGGAGAGCGATGTCACTCTGAGGGGCGCATGCCCCACACGGAGCCCCCATGCCAGGAGCAAGGCTCCCAACTTAAGGGCCAGCAGCGCCCGTGGTGGCAGAGCTCGGTTTCCTGGCTCTGCTATGGGGATCGGTTCCGCTGACGCTGGCCAAAGCAGCCGGCAGCGCCCTATGGAGACAGCCCTGCTCTCCTCACAGCACATATGCCCACAACAAAGATGGCTGCCTCGGCCACACGCCTCGTTAAAGTGTGCGGTTACAGGGCAGGGCTTCTTGTTATATCAGGGCTGCCCATATCCTTGGCTAAAAAGGAGTGTCCCTCCTTCATCTCAGTGGGCCACAAGATTGTCATAACCAACCCGGTCTCCCGGGATAGGGCAGTTTTGCTCCCTGCGCTGGCATCCCTAGAATGTGTGGGATGGGCCAACTGAACCGTAGCAGCGCTGGGCTTGGAAGCAGAGGGCGCACCCGGTTCTCACAGTCACTGTTGTGTGCAACCAGCACCCACCTCGTTTCATGGGCCCTTGGTTCACATGAATGTCACTTCAGTCATACCAGTGGGAAAAAAACTATGCAGATGGAAACCAGCAGCATCTGGCAACCCTGTGTGTGGGCGACGGTAACAAAGGCTGTGTCGAGGCTCCCTTCCTCTCTCGAAAGAGGAATGCAAATGAAGGAAATCGAAAATGCAAAGGAAGCGCTGATTCACAAATCTCGCGCTTCATTTGCATAATCGCATCCGATCACTTTTTCGAAAAAAAAAGCAGTCTATTGGCAAAACCCTTTTTCGAAAGAACCCTGTAAGCCTCATTTTTTCGGGAATAAGGGTTCTTTCGAAAAAGGGTTTTTTTTCCGAAAGAACCACGTGTAGACTGCTTTTTTTTCTGAAAACACCTTTTTCGAAAAAGAGATCAGATACGATTATGCAAATGAAGCGTAAGATTTGTAAATCAGCGCTTAATTTGCATTTTCAATTTCCTTCATTTGCATTCCTCTTTTGAGAGAGAAATGTAGCCTAGACATAGCCAAAATGACTTGGGCCCCACATGTAAAACTTCGATGGACTACATGTGGCCCTCCATGCAGGTGGCCTATCGCTGCCGCAGGTGGCCCATCGCTGCCCAAGGTGCACCCTAGCAAAGGGCTAGGGAGGTAAGCCAGGGTGCTGGCGTAACCTGCGGTGTGTGTGTGTGTGTGTTAAAGCTCCCGCTCTGTGCCGATCTAGAGAATGGCTTTATTACGGACCCCTCCACCCCGAATATCTGGAGCTTCAGCTCAAGCTGGGGCAGCTCCGGTTCTTATCTCTGGAGGTCTCTGGACTGTAAGCCAGGATGGGACCATCATGCTGACCCAACGGTGTTAGCTCCCACTATGGTGCAGTGACTCACGGCTCCGTAGCCCATGGGGTGCTCCAAGATGAACTTCTGCACCCGCTTCTGCCTCTTTTGGAACAGCTGGGACCCCCTGTTGGACTGCAGAGAAAGCTCCTCCACCATCAGATCCTGGGGGACGCTGACCTTCTTCCCCAAGTCCAGCTGGAGGACTGAGCACACACAGAGCAGGGCAGTGAACGCACAGGGGTTGCGATGGGCAACGACTCTCTGAGCACGGGGCCCGCAGAGGACTGCGAGCGTCTGTGCATGGGGCTGCCCTGCAGGGGAGCCAGGAGAACCTTGCTCGGGGGAGAGGCCAGAAGATGGCCTGGCTGCTTCAGCTCCGAGGAGCAACCAATGTCTTGCCAAGCTCTACAGGGCCCGTCAGGCTGGTGCAAGAACCACACTGATGGGAGCCTCATCCAGCTAAAGAGGTGGGGGCCAGGAGGCCTTATGGGGGGAATGAAAAAGGAGGACAGTCAGGGGCCCCAAGGCCGAGAAGGAATCAGAATAACCTCTAGGGTACGTCTACACTAACTCGTTAGTTCGAGCTAGGTAGGGTAATGAGGGCAAGCGGAGTTGCAAATCAAGCCCGGGATTTAAATCTCCCGGGCTTCATTTGCATGTTCCCGAGAGCCGCCATTTTTAAATCCCCCTTAGTCTGAACACCGTGCCCGCGGCTACACGCGGCACGGAGTAGGTGGTTTGAATTAAAGATCCTAATTCGAACTACCGTTACTCCTCGTGGAAGTACGAGCTAGTGTAGACGTACCCCAGTGATCCAGTGTAGGGGCTAATTGGCAATGTACTCTTCATTGGTTTGAAAAGTCCAAGGATATAGTCCAAGAAGAGGCTGGTAGCATTAATATCCCTGGAGTGCAGGGGGGATTTTGCCAGCGACTTCCTTTGAAGTGGATCAGCCTACATCAGTGGTTCCCAAACTTTTCGGCATCACGCCCCCTTTTTGATTTTTGAGAAACACTCCCACCCCCCGTCCCCCAATAGCAGCAAAACTTGTTGAGCAAAAAAAAAAAGGAACTGCCTGGGGCCAAAAAACAAAAATAGCAGCACAGCTTGGGGGCGGGGGGAGGTATTGAAGGGAGGGCTGAGTTGCCTTGCGCCCCCCCCCCCCGGAATTTCTTCATGCCCCCATTTGGGAACCCATGGCCTACATGAATGGCATGCGGCATCCTTAATGGGAACCACATTTCTGGGGCTACTCCGTAAGACAAAGTGTCTCTTACCGTCTCCTGCCGTCTCCCTCAGGATGGCTGCCACCTGCCTTTTTCTCTCTCTGGTGGGGTCCCAATGCACAATTGGGAACATCTTGCCGCCTGGAAAAGAAGCAGGATCCCAAGAGGACTCGCACAGCAGGGCAGACCCTCAGTGTGCCAGTTGCTCCGTCCCTGGGAAGAACTGCCCCCCCGGTGGAGTTTTGAGATTTGTGTGACGGCTTTATGCAAGCTGTCATCCTGGCGCCGGGCTTGGCTCCCTTTTGGAAAATAGGCGCAAGCTCAGAGAGAGTGCAGCTGGAAAAAGGGGGGTTCCCCTCTGTTTTACGGTCTTAGGGATTGTATCATGCCACCACGTCTCCCCCACTTCACTGCAGACAGCTTCCATTTGCTTCAGGACCAACCCTCCAGGCTACAGAGCTGTTCCAGGTGACCGCTTTCGGGCCCTCCCGTGCTCTCCTCCCCTGTCTCTCCACTCTTCTTGGACTAGCGGCTCTCCAACCCGCCACACGATTCCCCATCGCCTGCCTGCTGGTGCCGTCTCCTGAGGCAGCTCGCCAGCTGACATCGCTTTGCTCTTCCTTCTGCCCCCCTGTTGCCGGTTTTATGGCTGAGCCACATAATGCAGTGCCCTGGGCAACTCCGCCAGGCATTGTGAGGGGCTGACTCGTGGGACAGATGCTGTTCAAAATGCGCCAGTCACAGATGCAGCGTGCTGTATACCAAGCTTTCTGATCTCCGCTCCCTGAGACCCGGGGACTGTTCGGTGAGCTGACACCTGCCCTGGTGATTCATAAACGTCTGCTCCTTTGTGCTGAGTTTTGCTGGAGTGTCGGAATTCACCCCGCGCAGGAGTGAGTTTTATAGGCTAGTGAAAATGTTGCAGGTTTCCTTGTAGGCGCCTTATGGCTAAGTCACAGTACCAAACCAGTGCTTAGAAGAAGGGCAGAATAGGGATCTAGCATTAGTTGGATGGCTCACGTTGCCTGGGCCATCTAAGCCTTTTAATGTGGACCCTCCTGAGACCAAGAGGCAGCCCAAATCAGTCACTTTTGCTTTGTTTGCAAGTCACCCCCTAAGAAGTTCTAATTGGGCACTTCTCTAAAGAGGAAGAAATAGTCCCTGTCTCATCCCCCTCCCCCCAGACCACCCCCGGAGCATCACCGATTCATCAAAGGGTTGAGCTAGAAGAGACCTCAGAGCGTATCTAGTCCATGCTGCTGCACTGAGGCAGGGTTAGGTTTACCATCCTCCTCCCCTCTCACACTCCTGTGGTGCGTGAATGGGGCAGCAGGCCAAGTGAGCAACACCTTGCTCTGCTTTGTGGCTTTCACTATGGAGACCCTTGTGCTCCTCGCTGCTTCCTGAGCGCCCATGTCATGATTATGAGGGTTAGCCAGCAGCCTGGGGATTAAGGGGTTAACTACACCTAGCCAGGTGGAGTGACCAGTAGGAATGTAGGTGGGACTTTCAAACTGGGACAAAGGATTTTGGGTTTTTTTCCTTTCTCCCTTTTGTCTCTCTGGGGCCGTGTCCAGACTCAGGGGTTTTTTCGGGAAAAGTAGCCTTTTCCCGAAAAAACTTCCCCTGCGTCCAGACTCAAGCCGCGTTCTTTCGAAATTATTTCGAAAGAACGCGGCTTTTCTTTCGATGGCGGTAAACCTCATTTCACGAGGAAGAACGCCTTCTTTCGAAAGTTCGTCTTTCGAAAGAAGGTGTTCTTCAATGTAAAGAGGCCGTCTTCGAAAGAGAGCATCCAGACTCGCTGGGTGCTCTCTTTCGAAAAAGCGGATTTCTCTTTCGAAAGATCCGCCTGCAGTCTAGACGCGATCTTTCGAAAGAGGCTCTTTCGAAAGATGCTTTCGAAAGAGCCTCTTTCAAAAGAAGCCTGCAGTCTAGACATAGCCTGGGTGTGTTCTCTACAGCTACAGAGAGGGACAGGCATGTTTCTCTCTCTTTCTCCAAGACACCATTCTTCATTTTCTGTAAGTAGGGTAAAGTTTAGGCTTTATTGTTTTAAGGGTTGGGTATGGGATCTGATGTCTGGCCCTGCTTAAGAGATGTTTTGGCTTTTCTTTGTAACTAAGTTCTAGGCCCATGGAGTTTCTCCATGAGTATATTTTGTTACCTTCCCATCTAGTCATTATGCCTGCAACAGGAATATTGTTGTAATAATAAAAGTTTTTTCTTTTCTTTTTATTAACCTGGCAGTGGTTACTTGTGTGTCCTGATTTTTATAATAGGGGTGAGATTTCCCAAATGATCTTTCCCCTGATTTCTTTATCAATATTTGGGTGGTGGCAGCGGAAGTTTTATTCCCAAGATCTAGGTTTTTAAGATTTTGTGGGAAGTTTTATACCAAAGCCTGGTGGATAAGGCTTTGGGGTACACTAGCTGGCCCCCACTTCTGCATTTATCATGCCAGAGTGGGGAAGGAGCCATGACATGTAGCCAGGATCTATTTTAAGCTCTGCAGAGCAGGGAGTTGTAACCCTGCTCCTTTGGGCAGAGAACACAGAGTCAGCTTGGTCCGGAGATGCTGGGCTCCCCTTCGGCGAGTTTGCCAGGACGTTAAGCCCCTGCAGGTGCAGCAGCCTTGCTAGCAAGCGACCTTGGCTAGAGCCATAGCATAGAACCAGGAAAGGACTTGGTGAGCCAGGGGGGGGGGGATCCTGGCCCCATTGCAACCACTGGGAGCTTTGTCTTGGCTTTCACTTCCACCTGGATCCCACCCCAGACGTCAGAGGACATGCTGCTTCCTGAAGGAGAAGAGCCCACTGCTCACAGCTTGGAAGGATGAACCAGAAGCCTCCCCACCCACAGTCCTGCATGATCCTGGCCTGGCAAGATCTCAGCATGGGCTTGTGTTCCACTCCCCATTTCTAGCGTCACCAGGCATTGGAGTATGGGTTTGCCATTGCTCTTCCAGAGCCCAGCCAATTGGCTCGCTGGAGGGGTTGGAGCGAGCTCCCATTCACCCCGCCCCATTAGCCAAGAGCTAGAGTCACTGCACCAGCAGGCAGCAAACATCAAACAGCTGAAAGAAAACGCTACACTTGCGGCATCCTGTGGAACTCTCTGCTGCAGGATATTATGGAAGCAAATACCTCTCACTCCCAGTCTAACTCACAGCAATGGATAAGATTTGTCTCTGCAGTGGCACTAGCAAGGGAACATTGTAAGACACGTCACGCTTCAGGGTATAAGCTGATCGCCCTCTGGGCACAGGAACAAACTTCCCCTGCACTGCAACTGGCTGTTCCAGGAGCGTTTGTCTCTGCAGCATCCAGTGTGAGCCCCTGTGAGAGGCAGGGAGTGGGGGGAGACAGCCCATTGACCTACCTGCATGGGGGTTCCCAGGTGAGTAGCCATTTTCCCATGCGATGTAACCTGTAACTCCACAACCCATGTCCTGGGCCGCCGCCCCTCTTGCCCGCAGCAACTGCCATGCCTGCTTTGGGAGCCGCCGTATGGAGGGTTCCTCGGAGCCGCGCCCATCCCCTCTTCCTCGGGTTCCGGAATGGAGCTGCCTCACGCCCAGGTCAGTGGCACCCATAGAGCCAACCGCTGGCACGTCTGCGTCTGGCCGCGGCTCCTCTCCACGCCCATTTGCTCACATCACCCCTGTTCCAAGCCCAGAACCGGGGTAACCCTGTTGCGGATTTGTAGGGGTCCTGGGCCCTGCCCCTACTGAAACAGACATGGGCAATGCCATTCCCACCCTGCCAGCTGTGCGGTCTCCCCCGCGCTATTAACTCTCCCAGGGAGTCTGAGCTGAGCCAGCCACACGGGGCCTATCTCTCAATAACAGGCAGCAGAGGGAAATGGAGCCACTGGGGGTCAAACTCCGGCATGCTGCTAAGTCCCCTCCAGCCATAGCAATCCTCTCCCACCCCCCGCATTCAGAGCCAAGCTCTTCGTACCTGACTGGGTGACTCCTCGGGGTGTGATGCTGTTGGATGAAAGGAGCGTTCCTGCTGTGCCCGGCTAAGGCTTTGCCGTGGGTTTCCGTCACAGCTTTCCCCGTCCTGCCCCACTGCCTGCTGCCCAGCGTTTTCCAGTAGCCCCTGTGGCTTTCCTACCCCCGCTGTACCCTGCTTGAGCGCAGCCCAGTCCACAGCTGAGATTCCTCGGCCCTAATCCGTGTTACATCAGACATTTATTTCTGGCTGAGAAAGGGGGCGGAGGCAGTGCAAGCCCTTGATGAGCCAAGCTCCGGCCGCAGCGAGCCCACACAAACACAGAGGCACACGCGCACACAGACGCGCACGTACGAAGCCAGATGTGCCCGTTTGCACACAGATGCATAGCCATGCCTGTTTGTATGCACGCATTCATACATGTCCTTGGAGAAGGCGGCATTGGCTGTTGCATGGTACTTCAAAGACAGCCTGGGCCAGGGGAGAGCTAAGCACCCTAGTGGGGTATGCAAACTAATGCCAGTGCTGGAGAAGCAGAGTGTGATGCTTTCTCTAGTAATGGCAGGGCAAACGTGTATCAAATGCAACCCATTTAAGACAGATACGGGGAAATATGCTGTTACACTCTTGTTTATTAGCATTACTTTTAATGCACCATAAGTGTACAGAGTTTTTCACAAAACACAGACAGAAATCACCTCTGCCCCAAGGAGTTTACCCTAGAATTCAGAGGAAAGGGAACCATTAAAATCTGCGGAACTCACTGCTACAGGATATGATAGTGTAAACAGTACAGTTCACAAGAGGGGTAGCAATTCAGAAGAGTACAATTAGCATCACAGGGACACGTTAGGATTAAATTACAATGAGAATCTAACTTCACTAAGCTGTTCACCAGCTGGGGTCAGAAGCGTGGCTCCCACACATGTCCGGGCTGTGGGATAGTCACCAGGAGGTTCCTGAAACATCCCATTGACCACTTTGGGCTCTTATTTCAACTGGCATCCGTGTAATAATACCAAGGTGGTGGGGGGTCATTTCTGCAGCTCGCAAGACCCTCCTGAGGAGACTTCTCAGGTCAGCTTGTAGGAAGAGAGAGCAGAAAAGACCCTGTACTGCAACCACCCACGCTGCCATTAGTGGTCAGGAGTCTCACGCCAGCCGGCTCTGAGCTGTGCCTGGTGGGCCCTACCCAGCCCAAAAGATTTGTGCATTCCAGCCCGTCCAGCTCAAGCCATCAAGTGGCTAGGGACATTGGGCAAAGCTTTCCCACTGCTGACACGGGTTCAAATCCTCCGTGGCTCCGTGGCCTGTGTGCTCTAGGCACTCTGAGCACTCCAGAGTACCGGTGGCGCTGGCCCCACAAGCTGATGACAGCGGGGGATTATTTCCCTAGTGTAGACGAGATTCCTGGATCTGCTGTGCTGACACCCACCATTCAGAGAGCCGTGGACTAAACCCGGAGCTGCTCGTTCACCTTTGCTGCCACCTGGTGGCCGTTCTTTATCACTGCAGGCTTAGTGTAGGCAAGGCCTGTTGGGGTCCATGCATTGTCGCTAACTAGCAATAGTCGAGTGCTGGTTCCCAGAACATCTGTACTCACTGCCCGGCCAGGCTTGAACATCTGTACTCACTGCCCGGCCAGGCTTGGGAATCTCCAGCAGCAGCCAGTCCATGCACCCCCCTGGCAGGGCTAAGGAACCGATCCCTGAGGGACAGTGGCTTTCACCCACTCTGCAGGGCACCTTGCCAGTCCAGCAACAAATGCATCTGCAGTTAAATCTGCCCCCCCCCGCGCCCTCCCTCTAGCGCAGGGTTTCCCACCCTATGGGTCAGGTCCCAAATATGGGTCACCTACATTTCAAAAGGGGGCCAAGTGTCTCCCCAAGTGTCTCCGCCCTCCCTCCTCCCCATTTTTGACGTGCCTTGGGTCACCAAGTCTTCCCGATTTGTCAAAAGGGGTCCCCACCTGGAAAAGGTTGGGAACTGCTGCTCTAGCTCCTCTGTGATGCCATTAGCATGTGACAGCATGACGGTTCAATGTGCCACCTTCTCCCGCCCCCAGGCGCCTCCTGCCAGCAACGTGGGGGAGTCTAGTTCTAGTCGGGCTGAGTGGGGCGTGACATTTGTCCAGAGAGGGGCTCGTGCCTGGGCTAACAGATGAGGTCTGCTGTTAGGAAGGGGACTCTGAGATGTAGGGGAGGGGCAGGGCTGGGTATCAGACCACAGCGCTCCCTGGTCTGGCGCCTCACTTACCAGCGGTGCAGGGGTGGGAGCTGACACACCAGCTTTTCACCCTGCCCCTGCAACCAGGACAGGAACAAACCTGGGAGCCTGGGCCAGATTCCGCCCTCTTCTTGCAGCACAATCTTTCTACTCCCTATGCCAGCTAGACTCCTACACACCCGCTGGGCTGAGCCATTTGGGTTCCCCTGGCCACAAGCAACATGCCCAAGGTGTTTCTTAGCTGCCCTTTAATTTTACCCCGCAGTGGCAGCAAGCCCATTTAAGCCAGCCAGGATGCCCAGCATGAATGCCATGGCCGAAGGAAGCCATGAGGCAGTCGGGGTCGAACGGACACAGGCAGGACAGACTGGGTGAGATAATGTCAGTTTTATTTTCGAGCGTGGTATACAGCGATGTGCGCGCCATAGAGCAGCCGGTGACACTGTGGCAAGGAACGCCTGAGGCAATTTCGCCGTGGCGTACGCACGTGGGCGTGAGGCGGCGCAGCCATGAGAGCTGCTGGTCACACAAGGCTGGTGAGCTCTGTGTTTAGCGGCTGGTAATGGAGGCCTCCGCTGTGCCAGGACGCCTGCTCAGTGGGGGTACGTCTACACTGCGGTCTAAAGTTGAATTAAGTGACGCAACTTCAGCTACATTAACTCGGCTTTAGGCGCTGTCCACACAGCAGGAAGTCGAAGGGAAAACACTCTCCCGCTGACGTCCCTTACTCCTCGGGAAATGCGGGTTACAGAAGTTGGAGTGAGACACCCGCTATTTTGAAATCATTTCGAAAGAACCGGCTTGCTGTGTAGACGCACGCTGTTATTTTGAAATAAGCGTGCAGTGTCGACCTAGCCCGGGGGTCACACACCATCGCAGTGCAGAGGGTGCGGGACACTCCACTGGTTCCTCAATTCACAGGCTCCCGCTCCTGCTGGCAAAGTGGCCCATGCTGAACGGAGCCATTCCTGTGCCCGCCCACACCCTCCATGGGGCAGCTCCCCCTAGCTAACCCTTGCCTACGGGCCTCTGGGCTTGGCCAGCGGGAAAGGGAAGCCCAGTATTCAGAGAGAGGGCCGGATGAGTATCTCAGGGAGAAGCGATGGCAAAAGCTAGTCACCAAGGGCTTGATCCAAAGCCCATTGAAGTCAGTGGGAGTCTTTGGCTAAGGCTTCAGCGGCAGGCCTGGGAGTGGCTCCCCAGCGGAGAGCGCGCCAGAGCCTACAATGATCTGCCCCTGGAGGACATTTCAGCGCTGGTGAGCAGGCGAGCGGTGTCCCTGCCCTAATGCCTGGCTGCACTTGTACCATGTCGGGAGGGCGTTGCCCAGAAACATTATTCTGCAACCGGCAGGCAGCAGACCAGCCCCCCCAATCCTCACGATCCATTTGGCTTGTGTCCCAAGCAACCAGACTAAAACCACCCCCATTTCGCACCCCTTTCACTTACACTACCCTCTGCCATGCCACTGCTCCCCTAGCCCTCCCCTCTCTGCCCCGGGGCTGTCAGACAGCTCCCGCCACCAGCCCCAGTGCACGGCTCAGCCCTACGCTCCCATCACCCCGTCTCAGCACCTACCTGTCCTCCCTCTCGCCCCTGCAGGCCCCCTCACGCCCACGCCCAGCTGGGCTTCCCTGGGCTAAGGCACCATCGGCCACTGGGGCTGCAGGCGTCAAGCCCCACTGGTCCTTGCAAACCTGGGAAGAGTGTCTGTCATTTACAGCCAGGTCGAGGGTTTGGGGCTCTGCTCCTCGCTTTGCTGGTCACTGCTGGTGTCAATCTTGCCTCACTGTGCTGTGGACTGAAACCGTCTTTGTAGCCCCAGAGTTCAGCATGGCCAGCAGCAACATGAGACCCCCCCCCCCCTCATGTATTGTGTCTCCGACCTCCCCTGGGGCCACCGCTAGGAAGGAGATGGTCACCAGGGCCACCAGGAGAGGGCCACCAGCTGGCACCAGTAGTAGCCCTCTGGCATGAGAAGTTGCTCTGGGACCCCTAATTCTTTTTACCAGCTCCCCAGTGGGAAAGCTTTCTGGTCCTTCCTGCCCCGAGTCTCCCCTCACCGCCGAGCTCTGGAAGCAAAAGGCTCCAATCCCTAGAGGCCTCCAGCCTCACAGGGATGAGCTGGCTGCGAATTGCCTGGCCACATTAGCGAATTGCTAAAGCCTCACTTCCTTCCACTCCTGGGTGCCAAAGGATGGGGCGACACAGGAAGGCATAGCCTTGACGAAAATCAACTTTTGGGAAACTTTTTTTGACTTGTTTAGGGATGAAAAAGTTTTCAAAAAGCCTCATTTTCCAGGGTGTCTTTTCTGAAAAATTAAACAGGGTTTTTCCAAAGTAACAACATCTAGTCCTGGGGGTTTCTGTTGCCTCTGGTGTGTGGGGAGGGAGGGAGGGGCCAGTTTTCCTTGAAAAAAATGTCAAATGACCAATCTCATCTGATTCTATTGGGACAAAGGGATTGTGCCCTTCTCCAGCTCACCCCTACTGGGCCCCACTGACCTCTGCCACATCTTGCTGTCTGTCGCCTCCTCCTGGGACACATGGGCCGGGGCTGGTCCCTGGGCTGCCAGTCTCTGTTGGGTTCATTTGCCTCCATGGACGCATGTTGCTCACAGCAGAAGCAGGCACGTAGCATGTGATTTCCCCCTTCCCACCCCGTTCCCTTAGTGGAACCAGAGCAGCAGACGTGTACCCGTGGGGCTTTGGGAGGCCAAGGGGTCGTGGGGAGAAGGGGTCCCAGACATTCTTGTGCCTGTGCACGGACATGTTAACTCCTCTGGCGAGGGAGTGCCAGCTAGCCCAGGGCACAGCTTGCGCCTTTAGGTTCACAGAGGCAGTGGAAGCCAGGCGACTGCAGCTCAAGGCTCCCTGCACCCCCCATCTGCAGCGCCTGTGGGCAGACCGGGGGGCTAGAAAGCCCAGTAGTTGGGAATGGGGAGAGAACATGAGCACACCGCCATCTGGTAAGCGCAGGTGCGGGTGGGCTGCCCTCCTGGGGCTCACCTTGCTTTAAAGCCGGGCACGCTCGTGCCTTGAAAGATCAGGACGATAAACACAGAGGCCGCCTACTTCCTCGGGGGCAGAAAGGGGAAAACCCATGGGCCGCACGCCACGCTGCCAAGCACGCAAATGAGAGAGAGCAGGCGGGCGGGAGACACTGGGTGGGCAGCGGAAGATGCAAACGGGCTAGGACGTTCGTGCTCTTTCCTCATGACTCTGAGCATGGTCTGGGCTGGTCACCCTGTGCAGGGGTGGTGGGAACCCACGACAGTGAAAACAAGCATGTTTCTATAGCCTAGGCCCGTGGGCAAACTCAGAGCCTCTCCCTCCCCCCCCCAAGTCTGCAGTGGCCTCTCGTATACTGCGTATCGGCTAATGAGTCACCCAGTTCCCCCCCACAAACAGCCCCAGGACGGACGTGCTGCAGACGACTCCTCACGGCCAGTGGCACTGGCATGGCCCCGTGACATGGAGGCATGTGCGCCTGCCTGTGCGTTCCCCTGCAGCCAGCTGGGACAGGGCTATGTCCCTTCGCGGGAGCCTCTTCCCCAAAGTCCCGGCAGCGCCGCTCATCCTCCCCGCCAGCTGGAGCTCGGCAGTACAGGGGGGCCCTTCCACGGCTGAGACAGTGGCCCGGACCCATTGGCTCCATCCATTTTACTCAGCAGGCCACTGGCTAAGAGGGAGCCCCTCTCTCGGACCCACCTCGCCTCCCACCCTCACTGCTTGGGTCTCGGAGCTGTTCGTGGCTCAGGCCCCACGGCCGAGTCCAGGCTGGGGATGGGGAGGGCAGCTGCACCTGTGGCGTGGCTCTGACTCTCCGGTGGCTCCACCAACGTCCCTTGGACAGGCGTCCCCCACGTCCGTGCCCCCGGAGCAGGCGTTAGCTACCGCCAGCGTGGCGGGGGGGCTGTGGCAGGGGCACGTGGAGCATAGTGGCGAGAAGTTGGCGTGGGCAGCAGGCAAGCTCAGTCCTGTACTGCTCCCCCAGGAGGGCAGCCCCACCTCCTCCCGTTCTCACCACCTCAGCTCTGGCAGCCCGGGAGTGGGACAAGCCCCCGGCGGCCGCGGAGCTCCCTTCAGGCGGCCGGCTCGCAGGAAAAGCCAGGCCCGGCAGCACAGGTAGCCGCTGTGCATGCAAGCTCTTCCCCCCCACACACCTTTCCCCCCGGGCGGCTGGAAGCAGGCCTGATCCGTGGCCTCTGCAAGGCGCACAAAGGGAACAATGGGATTCAGAGGCAGCAAGCTGGAAAGCCCATGGCTGGCGGCCTCCCAAGCCCCCTCCGGCCACTCGCCGTCTCGCTCTGGGGATTACGCGGCCGGAAGGACAGTCTCGGGGCTGCCTGCTTGCCGTCTGAGTCCCCTTCGCGCTGGGCACGTCCCGGGAACAAAAGCAATGCCAGGCTTGCTCGTGCCACTGGAGCCAAGACGTCATTGCTGGCTGGGGGATCAGTCTGGGAAAGCGGAACACAAGGAGGGATGGGGCTCCAAGGTGGCTCCGGTGGGGAGTTGGGGGCATCTGGATCCAGCCAAGCCAGCAGGCACCGTCTTGTGGCTTGGCTGTCGCAGCCCAACCTGGCGTCCGCAAGGTCCCGTCCATCAGGTGCACTGCCTTTTGACTAAGCCCCCTGCCCTGTTCTAAGCCTTTTGGGGAGAGGTGCCCTGGAGGTGGGGGGAGGGAGGGACTTGCTCTCATCCCTCCCCACAGCCCCCAGCATCCTCCCCCCGCCGCTTAGCTTGGTCGGCACGGCCAGGTGCTGGTGGGTCCAGGCAGTTCAGCCGGCTCCAGTCCCGTTCTTGCTCAGTTCTCTGGACTCCTCCTGGCCTAGGAGGTGCAAGACGCTTCCGAGGGCAGGCGCCCGGGTTTCAGCCGCATGCTTCCGTTCCAGCCCCGGGGGCAGATGTTAAAGCTGCGGATCCCAGGAGACTTGGCCCCGGAGTCTTCCGAGTCGATGGACACATCGGAGTCCGTGGGGGACCGGGAGGTGTAACGCTTCACGGGGGACCTTGCTCCTCCCGTGGGCGACTGCACTGGGCGCATGAAGGTGGGTGAGGAGGACCCCAGGCTCCGGGGACTGGTGCAAGAGGACGTGTTGGCAGGAAGCACCCCTGTGCCAGGAGGTGACATGAGACTCCTGTGGCCATCCGTCCACGTGGCTTTTGGAGAGAGCTCTGGGTGCCGGCAGGTTGGAGAGGGACTGCCTGGCATTCCGGGGCTGCTGCCAGCCGCGGCGTTGAATATTGGTACCCGGGCGTTTGCGGGTAAGGTGAAGGACCTGTGCCCGTCCGGCCTGGCTGCTCGCGGTGACTGCAGGGGGCTACTGTAGGTTGGGGAGTGGCTGCCCAGGGCCCTCGGGCTGATGCAGGAGGCGTTGAACTGTGGTGTCCCGGCGCTCGCGGGTCTGTGTCCATCTGGCCTCGAGGCTCGTGGAGACTGTGGACTCGGCGAATGGTTGTCCAGGGTTCTAGGGCCACTGCCTGGGGATGCGCTGGCAGGCGAGGCTCCAGGGCCGGCGGGGGGCGTGAATGGCCGGACACCGTCCGTCCCCAGAGCTTTGGGGGAGGAGCTTTTCCTCCTGGCCGCATTGATGATGTTCCTGGCGAGCCGGGCCTGCATCTGCCGGCTGGCCTTGGGCTCTGGCTCCTGCCGCAGCGGGGAGAGGGACCGCTCGCTCCAGGATGGCGACATGGGAGGAGGGGGGCTCCTCACACCGGCTGCTGGCCAGGCCTCCACGGGCCCTTCCTCGGGCTCTGGCGTCAGGGCTGGGCTCAACCACCCGTCCAAGGGGCTCGGGCGGGGCCCCAGGCGCGGGGTCCAGGGCAGGGAGGCAGGCAGGGACACTCTTCTTTCCTGCAGAGGGAACACAGAGGTCTGACGGTCAGGCTGCCAAGGGAGGCCTGTGGCTGGCCGGGGCAAGGAGCCAGCGAGGGACCAGGAAACCTGAGCATTGGACCAGGAGTCGGGGCATGTGACCTCTGCTTGGTCGTTGGAGAATGGAAACTACCCCCCCCCCCTGCTGCTCTGGGAGCCATCTGCTTAATAGCTGGGAGGGCTCTGAGATCCTTTCATAGCATAGGACAAGCCAGCCTGCTTCTGTCGCTTTCTCCCTTACCCCCAAACCCTCATCCCTCTCGGCCAATGGCAGGTGCAGGCTGCTAAATGTGAAGACCTGTCAGGAAGCCCCGCCTTTAAAAGGAAGGACTTCCCAGAGTGAGGCCACATACCGGCCAATCAGCACCTCCCCGTGAGGCAGGCTGTGGCTATGTCTACACTGCCATTTCTCCGCCCCCCTCCCCCCTCCCCGGGCAGAAGATATGCCAATCACACTCTCATTTGCATATCTTCTGCCAATCTTTTTTGTGGAAGACGTAGGGTTACCAGATGGTTGAAACAAAAATACTGCATACCTGCCGCCCCCCGCCCCCACCCAAAAAAACTCACCGGGAAAAAATTCTGTTGAAGAAAAAAAAAAGGGAGACCAAAGTTGTTGAGGAGTTGAGCACTAAGACCCAGGGTCATTGCTTCCCCTTGGTCTTTTTGCCAGCAGCCATTTTGTGCCAGCAGCCTTGTGGAACCAGGTAGGCATGGGGGCTGGGGTAAGGGGGCTGGGGGTATTGGTGGCTGGGGGGGGGGAACGGGCTTGGGGGAGAAAGGCCGGGCGCTGAGTGTTTGTAGGGTTACCAGGTGCCCAGCATTTTCGCCTCCTGGCCAGGGGGAAAAAAATCAGAAAATACCGGACATCTGCATTTTTTTACCGGACAGGAGGTGAAAATACCGGACTGTCTGCGTGAATACGGGACACCTGGCAACCCTAAGAAGAGATGTAGACGGGGCCATTTATCGGAAAACAACCCTTTTTCGCAAGATCCTGTAAACCTCATTTTTTGAGGAATAAATCACCGTGGTGACTCATTGTTCCCTCTCCTGCCTCCCCCTCTCTCCGGGCCCCATTCTCAGAAGGAGAGTTGGCTTGGCTGGTGTCAGGCTGTGCCCAGACGCCCAAGAGTGCATGGCGAGGGCCGGCAGCAGGGAATGGTGCCAATGCAGTCCTACGCCAATGGCCAGAGATGGCGCCCCACTAAGCTAAGAGCTGGAGGGGGGGCCAGAGGACAGAAGGGGGAGCAGGACGGCTGCTCCTGTCCAGCTCATGCCTCATCCCATGCCAAGCACGCATGCAGCTAGAAGCATGGAGGCCTCCTTGACACCGGGGGAGCGCCCGGTCGCACAGGCTGGCTGTAGGGAGGTAAGGCCAGAGAGAGGCAGGCAGGAGCCCAGCAGCCCGGGTGCAATTCGGGGATGGGACGCAGAACGGGGCGGGGCCTGGAGCACAGGGGGCGGACGGGACAATATTTCCTTGGGCCGGTAAAGCAGGAGGAAACGAGTAGGGGCAAGGCCTTTCCCATGGATTGACCCTGCTCCGGGGGAGCTCCCGGGTCACAGGATTGAGCTCAGCTCTTGCACCCTGGGCCTCAGCCCAAGCCCAGGAGAGGCCGTCCATTGACCAGTGATCACGGGGTTCGGTCCCCACTGAGCCTCATGTCCTGTTCCTTCTGCAGAGCTGTACAAGGCCTGGCTTCCCTGCACTCATGCCTCCTAGTGCCTCTGCCCTCGGCATGGGACATGCTCCGATTCTGTTAGAACACGAGCACTGGATTGGACCTCGAGAGGTCATCAAGTCCAGTCCCTGGCCCTCACGGCAGGACCAAGCACCGTCTAGACCGTCCCTGACCGGTGTCTGTCCAACCTGCTCTTCGATATCTCCAGAGATGGGGATTCCACAACCTCCCTGGGCAACTTATTCCAGTGTTTCACCACCCTGACAGGCAGGAAGTTTTTCCTTATCTCCAACCTAAACCCCCTTGCTGCAATTTAAGCCCTTTACTTCTTGTCTTGTCCTCAGACATTAATAATTTGTCCTCCCGCTTCCCTCTTAGGAACGTGAAAGCTGCTCTCGTGTCCCCTCTCAGTCTTCTCTTTTCCCAACTAAACAACCCCAGCTCCTTCAGCCTTCCCTCGCAGGTCATGTTTTCTAACCCTTTAATGCATTAAACGATGTGGTTTACTTGCCAAGTCAGGCTATTTCTTGGGGTTTTGCTGAGATCAGAGCATTAAATTCATCGCTGAATACGGGGGTTTCAGAGCACAGACGTTCTGATGGAAAAGGCATTTGACATCCATTCTCTGCTCGGGTGTTGCCCACGGCCGGTCTAGCAGCACATCATCCGCAGGGTGCATCCTCACAGCCAGGACTCACCCCCCCACGGCGGCGGGGCATAGCCACCAGGGACAGTTTGATGTTGGGCCGTGCCACGTGGGAGCTAAAGAGGAACCCTGGGGACGCTTTCCCTGCTGGTCCTGCCAATCCTCCTCTCCCTCCCCTGGCCCTGCTTGCCACCTGCTGCTGTTCCCGGCAGCACAGAACCTCTCCTCTGCCCAGCCTCTACGCCAAGCACCGAAACGGCTCAGGGTTGGACAGCGTGTAGGGGGTGCAATTTCCTTTGCCAGCAATACCGCAGCTCTGGGAAGTCCCCTCGTCACGCTAGGAGCCGCAGACACCTCCCAGCCCTGGCTCAGCCACACCCCAGAAAGCATTCGTCAGGCATCTTGGGAGAGATGGGGAACCTAAGGCCCGGGGGCCAAATGCAGCTCCTGGCTTTGCCTGGATCAGGCCACCGAGGCTCGGGGTTCCCCACCAGCCCAGCATTGGGGAACACCCTTGTCACCCCCCGTGGGTCGGGAGCACACAAAATCTACTAGCCTGGGCCCCCTAGGCTCTGGAGTGTGAGGGGAAGGTGAGGAGTGCTGTTCTGCTCAGATGGGGGCCACGCCAGTGAGGACCTGGGAGGTTTTTTTGCTTCTCACTTGTGTGCGGCCCCGGACTGATTTTTTGGTGGGTCAGCGGCTCCCCACTAGACTAGCCAGTGAGCCCTGCAGAGAGGCGCTATGCCTGGCACCTGGGCACCCCCTGCAGGTGCAGCCAAGGCTGCCACGCTGGACTGATGTCCCAGAGCCCGCCGAGGGCAGACAGAAAAGTGTCACCGAGACCCACAATAAAAATTCTCCTCAGCCACGGGAAAGTCCCGAGGGGCACGCTGGGGCAGGCCCTCCCTCAGCCGGGCTGGGATTTGCAGTGGGCGTGTGCAGCAGAGACAAGGAGCAATCTCCTCAGCCGCTGACCGTGGGCAGTGTTCTTGGGCCCCTCCAGGGCGGGGGAAGGGGCAGCTTCAGCCCTCCAGTCTAGGGGATCACCACCAGTTTCTGTCACGTTTGTCAAGGCCCACAACATCAGGGATAGCTTAAATGACCTTCCTTAAAGTAAATGACCGACTGTGCTTCTCCATGGCTAGAGCACCAGCAAAGCCAATACCTAAGCATGGCATAGCATCAGCCTCCTCCCCTCCCCCATCTGCTGCCTGTGAGGGGGTGGTGATGGAGATCATAGGAACGGCCACATTGGGTCAGACCAAAGCTCCATCGAGCCCATTCTCCTGCCTGCCGACAGTGGCCAATGCCAGGTGCCCCAAAGGGAATGAACAGAACAGGGAAGCATCAAGTGATCCCTCCCGTTGCCCATTCCCAGCTTCAGACAAACAGGCTAGGGACACCATCCCAGCCCATCCTGGCTAATAGCCACTGATGGACCTAACCTCCATGAATTTATCTGGCTCTTTTTTGAACCCTGTTGAAGTCCTGGTCTTCACAACATCCTCTGGCAAGGAGTTCCACAAGTTATGCACTGCATGAAGAACTCCTTCCATCTGTTTGTTTTACACCTGCTACCTATTAATTTCATTTGGTGACCCCCCCCCCCCCCCAGTCCTTGTGTTATGGGAACAAGTAAGTAACTTTTCCTTATTCACTTTCTTCACACCAGTCATGATTTTGTAGACCTCTATCTTATCCCCTCTTAGCCTCCTTTTTTCTAAGCTGAAAAGTCCCAGGAGGAGGGAGTTAGAACAGATAAGCTCCTTGCGGCAGGCACCATCTTTTGATTCATTATCTGTGCAGCACCTAGCACAGTAGGTTCGATGCTGGCGATGCTACACACACCCACCATATAATCATAAATAGGAACCCTGACAGCCCAAGGCAGGTGTTTTGCTACACAGTGTGCCGAGAATACAGAGGAAAGAGCAGAGACAGATTGCAGATTTGTGAGTGTATTCAGAGGCAGTAAACAGACCAAGAGGAAATAAAAGCACAGTCGAAAAGACACCTTGCAAAAGTGGAGAGACCAAGTGAGCTACAAAATCTTTACTAGCCTCCTGCTCTGGGTTATTGCAGCAGCTGGGATCATAGGCTATGTTGCTGACGCACATGTTCCAAAGTGCAGGGAAGGCACCTTTCTCTGGAACGATCCTTCAGCTGCGTTTGTTCCAGGATGTGCTGTGAGTCACTGGCCCAGAACCTCCGCACCCACCCAACGCGACACTGCACAAACTCATCCTCTATCCAGGAAATGAGGTTTGCCCTGGTGAGGCAGCAGCTAGAGACCCAGTGTAGCTGGCAAGCGTGTCTGGGCTTCCTCAGGTCACGGTTCTGGCTAGTGAGTCTGGAAATCTGCCTGGGACCAACCTTTTCTATGTCAGTGGGGGGAAGCGGGGAGAGTTTACCGGTATCCTGCAGCAAAACACAACTCTGGTATCCTCAGCAGAACTCTGTATCTCCCCATCTGGGGGAGCAGAGACTATTTTGGAGGCCTTGGCTGCGCTGAACCAGAGCAGGGAAGCTGGGCAGGCTCTCATCTGCTGCTGGTAGGGACCTGAATGAGGAGGCTGCTCCCAGGAGCCAGGTGGGGGGTGCTCATGGGTTGGGCGTGGGCTTACCTCCAGCGGCTCCCGGTCAGCGGCACAGCGGGGTGCTAATGCAGCTTCCGGCCTCTCCTGGCACCGTGGACCACAATGTGCTCCGGAAGCGGCCGGCAGCAGGTCTGGCACCTAGGTGGAGGCATCAAAGCATCTCTACATGCTGCTCTCATCCACACAGACCCAACTCCCATTGGCCAGGAATCAGCCAATGGGAGCGTAGAGCCAGTGCTCAGGGTGGGGGCAGCACACGGAGTCCCCTGGACCCCTGCCTAGGAGCCAGACCTGCTGCTGGCTGCTTCTGGGATGCAGCGTGGTCCACAGGGCCAGGACAGGCGGGAAGCCGGCCTTAGCACCCTCACTAGTCACCGGGTCCCCCTACAACAAGGTGACCTAGGGCCTGGCATGGTGCGACTGTGCTGGGCTACGCCCCATAGTTTGAAAACCACTGCTCTCCATGGCCCTGGCCAGTGAACCGGTACTGGGTCCGGTAAGTGGTCCTGGCAGTTCCCATGGCCTGTAAGGAACACATCATCGCTTTGCCCTGCAGGGGAACGTTTCATTACCCCATCTGCTCCTGATGCTAATTCCCAGCCAGCAATTGGCTCACCAGCATCCCTGCCAGTGAATGCTGACTCCAGCTTTTCGCTCTTTTCACCCCCAGCCTGGCCAGTGAGTGTCAGACAAGCTAGCGGGATCACAGAGAGACAAAGCAGATTAGGTTGGAGCATTTGGAGCAAGAGCACAAAGAGGGCTCCCACTTCTGAATTTTCCATGGTCATTTTACTAGCAAACCGCCTAACAGAAGCTGGCTGTACATTACGGTGCGTGCCAGAGACACCTTCTAAGGTGCCGGGTTAACTGGAGACCTTTCTCGCCAGCTGCTTTTTAACAGACCGGTTCTTGGCACAGCTCTACGTTTCTGTTCCTGACTTATTTTGCAGGTAGCTTGCTTCCCCCAATGGCAGCTTCTTCTGCTGCACTGGGCTGGAAAGATACTGTCCCAGTGGGTGTGAATAAATCTCTCGTATGACAAGGTGTCTGTGAAAGGGCTTTTTTCTCTGGCATTTTAGTATATGGCGCCAATTCCTGCTACCCAGCATGAATTCTACTGGGCATTGGGAGTGCTTAGGAGGGATTCATTAAAGGCAATGCTTGCAGACCCAAATCCCGACACGAGACTGGCAATTTAGGCAACTAAATGTAAAGCATAGAAGTGCTCAGACCGAGGCTAGTCAAAAATGAGCTGGCCAGACTAATTTGAGTGGAAAATTGGGGGTTTGGACTGAATGAAATTCTTCCCCATCCGTGTCCCCTTTCAGCAGCAAATAGAGAGGAAGCTGGTTTTTTCCCCAGCTTGCCTTGAGCAGTTCTCCAAATTTCCCTCCCATTTTCTGGCTACTTCTACTCAGCCCCTACATCTGCCACTGACGGCAGTGGGACTTGTGGGGCTCAACCACTCTGCAAATCACACCCCCTTGATTTAGATGCTCCCCTGCGGATTTAGGTGCGCACCTTTAGGCACCTAAATCCACCTTTGCTTGGAACATCTGGGCTTAGCCAAAGGCATTGCAATGTCAGGCTTCGATCCGGGACGAACGCTACTCTTGGCCGGCTGAGGAAACCTTTTCAGCCCCGTGCCCGGAACCTCGTGAAGCTGCCCGGAGGGACCTGCTGCAGATGAGGCGAGATTTGGTGTGTGACCGCCCAAGCTAGTCCGCAGTGGAGGGATAACGCAGCCCGACCTGCGCTGGGTTTGTTGAGTCAAGGCCAGGGTGCTAGTGCATGAGACTCTGTCCTGGAGGAGCCAGGTTCTGCTTTCAGTAAATCCAGAGGAACTTCGCGGACGTCCCCTTATCCCTGAGATTACCCTCTGTCCCAGAGTGTGAATGGCATGGAAAAACCCACCCTGCAGCAGCAGCCGTGATCTTAGTATGGCACTAAGATCCCTGTGGCCAAGCCTCCCACAGCTGCCATGCCACCTTTAACGGGACGGCTTTTCCCTACATACCCCAGCTGGCTGCAGGACCAATACCCCTGTTCTGCCCTGCCCCTCCTCAGAGCCCAACAGCACTGACCCTGCAGTCCCAAGGGAGTTCAAAGCAGGCGAAGCCCGTTTCTTGTACACCCAACAGGTCTGGTGCTGAGTCTTTGCGGGAACGGGAACTACAGGCCCCCGGAGATAGCAAGGTTCTCCTGTCATCCCAGTGCCCCCATGACGTCTTTCTTTGGTTCTCCCTGCGCTCTGGGGGGCCAGGAGTGACTCTGGTTAAGGCAAAGAACAGGAGAAAACAGAAGAAGCTTAAGAGCAGGAGAAGAAAGGAGACAGAAACAGGTGTTGGATGGAAAGGCCTCTGGCCCTAAGCCCTTTGGTAAGGTGGAGTCAGTGGAGTGGAGAGGAGAGGCCGGGTGGCCAGTGAAGTTGCAGAGAGAACACGCAAAAGGCTTTGCAAAGCAGAGGTGGAAATTCAGAAGGCGAGAAGAAGGCGGAGCCAGAGGTCTGATGCACTGTCAGGTTGCCAGACAAGAGCAAAGGCACCCAAGTTCCTGCTATTTCTGTGAAGCTTCTCGAAAGGAGCCTCTAGGCTCTGCACACGCAGGCTCCTGGTAAGCACAGCGGTTGTGCTACACGCACACGCTGCTTCCCTCTCCCTCCGGAACCCAGGCCGCAAAACTGCCCAGCTCTCACGACACAGCCTCGGCTGGGCGGGCTCAGCAAACAGCTAGCTTTCTCTGTAGACGTTAGGCTACACGGCACGTCTCCTCCCCCGGCCAGGCCCTGCATCAGATACAGCCCAGACGCTGCTCCCTGTGCCCAATCAAACATCCTCAGGACAATCAGGAGCCAACAGCTGGCAGAGGAGGGCCGGCTACGGAAGGGCACATTCTCTGCATTCGAAACCTCCAAGCTATTTCGGTTGGGTTGGTTTTGGCTTTCAGCACTTCAATCACCAGCGAGAGATGATCGTGGCCAGTTGAGGGAACCCTAAAAACGTGCACTTTAACCCCCTTACTTGAAGTAAAAAGAAGGTTTCCACACCTGGGGTTCAATGCCTGCATTCCGGGTGGAATAAGAAGGCCTGGGAGCTTGGAAGACGCCTTTGGCTCTTGGTGACAACACCCTGGAAGGGGATGCAAAGGGAGCGCTTGTTCGGCTGTCTTGGGCAATCAGCACAGTCCCGGTGGATGGAGAAAGAGGACCAGCGGCTGGCCGGCTGGAAGTTGACAGAGCCGGAGAACGCAAATCGGGGGTCGGCGTCAAGGGAGAGGTTGGGCAAGAGGTGTGTCTCGTGTATGAATGAGGGTTGGGAAAGGCGGGCTGTGGCGGTGGTGGCCCCCTTGGCAACAGCCGCGGCGGTTCTTTAGCTGGGGACAGGATGAACAGAGAGGACTGGAGCTGGTATGGCTGCTGCTTTGCGATTTCCAGCTCCTTCCGGGAAAGCTCGCTCTCCGCCATGCTGCTGTTGTACAAAGACGCTGGGGGAGTTTTTGCTGACCGGGCTGGGCTCTTGGGTGAGTGTTTGAAGGCCACAGGTGTCACATGAACATTGGAATCGTACTTCCAGGAGGGTGGCAGAGACATGGTGGGTGACGGTGACCTGGCCCAGTCGGGATGGGCCGGGGACTCGATGACATACTTCTCCATCCGCGACTGCCGTCTGGCAAACAGTTCCGCTCCTTTCCCTTTCGCCTCGGCTAGGTTTTGATTGGGTTTCACTTGCGGCTTGGGCTGGATGCGTGGGGACTTCAGGCAGGAAGACCACTCCGGGGCATTGTCTGCAGAGCCTAGGTGAGGCCCGCCTTTCAGTGCATTCGGATGCTGGAAGTTGGAAGCTTCCGCCCCCAGCGCAAATGGTTCTTCCTCGGGGACTGGTTCTCCTTGCCCCTTCTGCTTCCTCCTTATATCCGCTCTCTGCACTAAATTCAAAAGGTCTGGGTTAGGAGCCACCTTTGGCTTTTCAACAAAGGTGAACATGGGTTTTTTAGGTGCTCTCCGGGCCACAGACTCCTCTAATATTCCTGATTTATTCAGGGGTGCTGATTTGCTTTCTCCATGCGGAGGCCCTTGCAGAATGAGAGGCTTCTGTTCTGCACTAGGATATAAGGCTGAATATGCCGGAGGTGACCTGACCCTAGTAACTGGAGGAGGACTGAACAAGGTCTCTGCATAGGTGGGGGGTGGAGGAAGTTCTGCCCCAGGGCTTTTCTCTGGTGGTTGGCTTGTTGTAACTGATGACTGGGTTCCAAACGGTCTTGCTGTTCTGTTCTTCACAGGCTTGGGTTTAGCCAAAGTGAGGTGAACTTCATAATACTGCTTATTGGGTGTCCCATTCCACTCTTTGCTGGCCACCGGAACAGGCATGTCTTTGCAGCTAACCGGAACAGTCATCTCTTTGCTGGCCACCGGAACAGGCATGTCTTTGCAGCTAACCGGAACAGTCGTCTCTTCGCTGACCACTGGAACAGGCATTTCTTTGCAGCTAACCGGAACAGTTGTCTCTTTGCTGGTCACTGGAACCGTCGTTTCTTTGCTGGCCACTGGAACAGTCGTTTCTTTGCTGGCCACCGGAAAAAATGTTTCTTTGCAGCTAATCAGAACAGTCATCTCTTTGCTGGCCACCGGAACAGTCGTTTCTTTGCAGCTAACCGGAACTGTCGTCTCTTTGCTGGCCACCGGAACAATCGTTTCTTTGCAGACAACCGGAACAGTCGTCTCTTTGCAGACAACCGGAACAGTCGTCTCTTTGCAGACAACCGGAACAGTCGTCTCTTTGCAGACAACCGGAACAGTCTCTTTGTCAATCATCAGCACATTCTGCTCTTTGTTGATAACCTCTCCATTCTTCTCCTTGTCAGTCACTAAGGCAGTCTGCTCCTTGCTGCAAACCAGTACGTTGTTCTCACTGTCATTCACTGGGGTGCATTCATGCCCATTGGCGCTCGGCTCATGCACTCCGTTGGTTGATGACACCTTTATGTTCTCCCTTAGGTAGATAGTTAGAGGGACCTGCTGTATGTCTCCATTTGGAGATGCCTTGTGTGATGGCGCCGGGTAGGTTTGGGGGAGGGTCTCCTCGCTTTTGACTTCACTTTTTGGCAGGGACGGTGTTTCCTCTAGGTGGGGCCTCTCCTCGTGTCCTTCCATGTTGCTTTTAAAGATCTTCGCTCCAGGGTCTTCCGGGCCAAGTGATTCCTTCAGTTCTTTGCTGCCGTCTGACGTCTCTTTCAAATGCCACAGTTTCCCAGGGTTTCGGATGCTGCGCTGTGGAGCTCCTGGGCTGCCTCTTGCGACTGCTCCCTCTCCTCTCCTCCCGGCACTTTCCAAAGTGAACTCATTCACTCTCTGCTTGCGCCTGTTGAAGAGCAGCACGCCTTTGGAGTTGGAGCTGGGTGGGTTTGTTAGCTGGGCTGCGATTTTCTGGCTCCTGGCTTTAGCCTCTTTCAGCTCCTTCTCTGAGAAGCTGGCACTCCGGGACAGATCTGGAAGGAGGAAACAAAGAGAGGACAGGATTAACAAGGAGCCCCGAAGAATGCAAAACTCCATTTCTCTCTGCTTATGTACTTAATCACACACACGTGCACGCGCACACACACGCGCACAATCTCTGCTCACATGGGACAGGATGACACCTGGGTTTGAACCCCTTTCCCTACAGCTGTGATTCTCTAACGACACGTTAGCCACACCCGGCACAAATGTCAACAAAACAATAAGGTGGCAGGATTTCACGCTTCGTGGCAATATGGAAGGATGTGAGGAAGCCACCACCTAGAGGAAACACCGTCCCTGCCAAAGAGCCAGGTCAAAAGCGTGGGGACCCTCCCCCAAGCCCACCCAGCGCCATCCCTCGAGGCGTCTCCGAAGGGAGACATACTGTGGTTCCCTCTAACTCTCCTAGGAGACCGTAAAGGTGACATCAGCCATCTGAGTGCCAGTGGGAGGCAGCCGGCAAGTGCTCCGCACACCTCAAAGCCAGACACTCTGAGCAACTCAGTGACCAAATCCCCCCTGCCTTGTCGTCCAGGAACAGCAGGGAAGTTGAGCAAACCTGCTCCTCTATCGGACGTGTGGAGTATAATGGGGTGAAGGTCCTGGAAGAGGATGGACTTTAGGAAAATTAGGCTTCCAAAAAGGGAGATTTAGGTGCACACTGGGGTGACTGACAGCTGCAGATGGCATCCTTGGGTAGCTGTGGGATAGGGGACTGAAAGGATGGGGGAGGGGGGAGTCTTTTTTATAGAGCACAGAAAAGTAAATCCCTCACACAGCATCTCCAGAAGTATCTTTTGCAGAGGGAGCGAAGAAACTTTATCATGGCGCCTCAGAGACCCTCCTTCTTACCCTCTCTTCCTTGCCCTGTGTTGTGAGGCCTCTTTCTAGTAGGGGAACATGGGATAGGACCCCCCCCTACACCTTGTCCTACATTTGCTAGCAGGGTAGCTGCAGAGCAGGGGGTGCACCCCCATGGAGAGAGGGGCATCCTGTCCCTGTGACGTAGTGGGGGTACTTGCTGGGCTGTGGTGACCCCTGCTGTCTGGAGCAAGACCCAGCAGGGAAAACCTCGCTATGCAAAGGTAGTGCCAAACTTGTTGAACCAGTGGCCAGACACCCCCCATGGAGAGGAACAAAGGAAGGTGGAATGCTGCCCTGACTGGGGGCAGGGCTGGAAGGGAATTTAGTTAGTTACTGTCTGAGAGCATGGAGGAGAGCCTAGGGGAAGGGGCTGGAGTTTAGGGGCCCAGTCTCCCCCATCTCAAGGGGGCTGAGGCATCCTAGCCCAGCTCTGTGACCAGATTCCATCTGTGCTGTGCTGTATCCTGGAGAGGCAATAAACGTCCTCTATTCCACCGGCTGGTGCAGTCTGTTTGTGCCATTTCGGGGTGCAGGAGACGGGGGACCCCCAACGCGCCGTCACACCCTGCCAACCTGGAATCCAAGGAGGAACTCCAGCTCCACCTTGTCTAGTGAGACCTGCTGGCGTGGGGCCTCCCCTTCCGCCCCCTGCCTGCCATCCCCACAACGCCTCAGAACAGGATTTGGAACAGCAGGAGGGTAGGAGCCAGCGGGGTACGGTTGGGCGGCTATGCTGGTTTGCAGTCAGGTGGGGACGGGCCGTTCAGGGAAGAGAGGGGACGCGACTAGCCTACAGCTCAGTGCTGCGGGCTCTGAGGGGAGACGGCGCATGGCGATGGGGCCCATGTGGCTGGACTTCTCCCACAGCCTGGGAAAGTGGGAGGGACAGGTAATTTCCCGGTGGCAACCTCCACATCACCCCTGGTAGCAGCTTCCAGGCTCGGAACCAAAGGGCCGGTGGCTGCTCCTGCATCGGGAGGGTCTGAAGGGCCGTTCCTGCCACAGGGAGGGATACACACAGAGGAACGAGCCCTGGAACGTCTTAGCAACACAATCTGGCCGGAGCTCCTGGGTTATCAATGCCAGGCCGCTGCGACCACTCAGGCATAGAACTCCACTCGCTGGGCGCCAGACTCCAGCACCCTGGGAGGGTCCCAGATCTCGGGCTGCAGCCCAAATATCTACACCACAATTAAGCAGCGCCTTAGCCTGAGCCCCACTCAGCTAGCCCGAGCCAGCTGCAGAGGTCTGATTGCAGCATAGACAGACCCTACGGGCTGGTTTGGCAAAGAGAGACGCAACAGCCGGAGGTGATGTGCACCCTCCACTCCCGCGGAGAGACCCCCCAGAGGGCACCCTGCTATCTGCAGCCCTGACACCAGCCGTACACCACCGCTGGGCAGCCCTCTCAAACCTGGAGGAGTTTCTTGCCGTGCACGATCTTGCTCCCGGCATCACAGCTCCCCCGCTCACTTACACTAGGACTTTGCCTTCGCCACGGTGGCAGCCTGTCCCAGCTGACTGGGGCTACCCACACGAGAGAGATTATAAATCCAAGTGAGGCTGTGCTCCCTAGAGACGCTCCAGAGCTTTGGTCCAGAGAAGCACAAAAGGCCTGGATGCTTATCGGCACCCTGTGGGCTTAGAGACAGGCCCGGCAGGTGAACCCGGGCAGTTTGCCGTGGGTGCTTTCCAGCACTCCCTGGCTGCACTGGGGTCTGGAAACCTGCAGGAATAGCTGCTCTTGTGCTGTTACTGCTGTTGCATTTCTGGTCCTGGCTAAAAGCTGGAAGCCCATGACTTGGGTGGGGGAATCAGTTTATAAAAGATTCTCCAAAGTTTTGCCAAGCCTGGAAAACTTGGATTCAGGTGCCATTTCAAACACCCCTGCCGGTGCATGGCCAGAGGCTACCCTCCAAGGGATGGGGGGAGAAGGGGATAACTCTCCATTGCAGTGGAGTTGACCTAGCAGGCATCCAGTAATCAAAACAAGCAGACAGCAATTGGAACAGAAACCTCCTGCTCTTGGAACCGTACCCCAGCTGCTGCAGTCTAGTAGCTCACATTAGCTCCCAGGACTTTCCAGGGCTCTCTGTAGAAAGAAGCACCCGGTGCGCATGTCGCTGCCTTTTCAGACCATGCATTGCCTTTGAGAAGACGGAAAAGGCCCAACTCCTGCCTCCTCGCCGCGAGTTTGAAAACCAGATGGCAAAGACAACCAACTTCTTCTGCCTGCGTGCGCCAAGCTTTGCTTTCTGGGTGCGGTGACTGTATTGGAAAGGAATTTATTGAAAGGCTTCAAAAGGTTTCAGGTTGCAGTTCATTTGGTTTCAACCTCTCTGCACAAACATGCTCCGAGCAGGAAGTTGGCCGGCTCTGGACTATCTCCCCTTGCTCTTAAGTGGCTAATCACAGCAGGGATAGAGTTAGGAAAATAAACCGTGCTCTAGCTTGAAATGGCACCCAAGCACCCGGGGGGAAGCCTTGGGGCAGATGAGTAACCTGCCGATGCAATGTTTAGCTTGGTTTCGAGGCAACACAAGATGGCAGCATTAGACAGGAAAGCTGCACAAGTTTTCGCCCATCCCTTGCAGCCTGAAGCAGCAGTTCAACCTAATTAACCCCTCGGATTCCTAGAAGAGCACCCACTTCGCAGTCCATGAAAGTGCGGAAGATGCACCAGCTGCATGAGTGTTAACCCACTGAAAATCCATTCATCACTCTTGCAGTGTTGGACAAAAGGCTGGAAACGGGTCAGAACAAAAGCTGTGAGCAAAGCCCCAAAGGCGGTGGAATTACATGGGCTGCATTTTCTCTGGCTGAGCAATTTCCTAGGCAGGAACGTTCTGAAACTCCCATGACTGAACCCATCTGAGGAGAGGAAACCTCAGAAACAAAGCACAGTCGTAAAAAGTTTACAGCCGAAGAAACGACATTCCTAGTCTGGAGAACGGGACAGGAGGCGGACCTTGCAGAGCGTCTGTTCGGTCAAAGACTATTCCCAGTTCCGAGTTCCCATCCCACACTGGGATCAAAGTCATGCTGGCTGCACTCAGCTATGGCTAGCAAGGTCCCGAGAGGGACTTTCTTCAGCCAAAAGATGCAGCCAACTGCCATCTTTGTCATGCTAGGATCTAATGCAACTGTATGCAGTTACATGCCCTGGGCAACAACCCCTTCTCTTCTGATCCCGGCTCAGCGCCCCGAGCCGTAGAAAAGAAGCTGAGTCAATCTTTGTGTAGCCATGGGCTGCTCTCAACTCTGCTTTTGGAGCACCTGCCTCCCTTGCAGGTGGAGTCCGAGGCGATGAAGCAGTCGTGTCAGGGCACCCAGCGCGGAGGGATCCCAGAAGGGGGTGCTTGGAAGCCGAGAGGAGGGACAGCGCAATGCAAATGGAGGGAGAGGAAGAATGAAAGTGTGAGGAACAGAGGGTATGTCTACACTACAAAGTTAATTCGAACTAACGGACGTTAGTTCGAATTAACTTTCATAGGCGCTACACTAGCGCTCTGCTAGTTCGAACTTAATTTGAACTAGCGGAGCGCTTAGTTCGAACTAGGTAAACCTCATTGTACGAGGACTAAGCCTAGTTCGAACTTACTAGTTCGAATTAAGGGGTGTGTAGCCCCTTAATTCGAACTAGTGGGAGGCTAGCCCTCCCCAGCTTTCCCTGGTGGCCACTCTGGCCAACACCAGGGAAACTCTATTGCCCCCCTCCCGGCCCCGGACTCGGCTGATGGCCGAGTGCTGTGATGTGCCGAGTGTGGGCACTCAGGGCACTCCAAGCCAGGACTGCTTTGCAAGCGGGGCAGCCCTGAGAACTGTCTGTCCAGGGTGGGGGTCGGGTACCTTTAAGCACAGCCCTCGGCTAGCCTGAGACAGCAGCTCCACGCTCTAAGTCCTCCTCTGATGCCCTGCCGGCACTGCTTCCAGCCAGCCTTAACCCCGGTTCAGGGTCCACTCAGTGTGGACATGCTAGTTCGAATTAGCAAAATGCTAATTCGAACTAGTTTTTAGGTCTAGATGCACTAATTCAAATTAGCTTAGTTCGAATTAACTAATTCGAATTAAGTTAGTTCGAAATAGTGCTGTAGTGTAGACATACCCAGAGAGACGGATGGAGGGAAGGAGGGTTGGGGAAGAAGGGCCGGGAAGAGAGGTGACTGCTCCTGAAGACAGAGGAAGGGAATGGTGCCTGCCCCAATGTGACCATACGGGCACACGTTCCTCCTTGCCATGGTACCCTTTTCCCCCGTGAGCCTGGCCTGGTGACCCTTCCATGAAGGAAGCAACTCCCAGGGAGCTGCAGGAGGAGCTGAGAATCCGTCTCCGACAGCTGCTTGCCTGGAAGCCAGGGTCAGTGGGTGTCTGGGAGGCACTGTCTGTAGATGAAACACGCAGCTAATGCCGGCTGACAGCTGGGCTCCATTCCCCCGGGCCGGTTCTGCTCGCGCGCGCTCTCCCCGTCACACAGGGTCGCCAGCTGGAGAGGCACCAGCAGCCACAAACTCCAATTCAGATGACTAAGGGATGGGCCAGCCCAACAGCTGGGAGGATTTTTTTTTTTTTTTTTTTTGCTTGCTAACGGGGGAGGGGACTTCCAGCTCAGGGAACCATCACACGTTCCACCCTGCTCTTCCCCATCCATCTGAGATATTCAGCAGGTGGAGGGGCGGGTCCCAGAAAAGACACCACTTCCTCGCCGCCCGGCCAGGCCTGCTGAGGGAGAAGCAGTAGGATTGGGCCTTTCTGGGTGGGGCAGGCAAAAGTGTCCCCTGCAGGCATCTCCCCCACCATCACACCTGTCCTCTGAGCACAGCCCACTGCTGGAGATCACCACGCTGTGGGTCTGCCCCTGCCTGGCCGTTCCTGTGCCTGCTGGACATTACAGATCCTTGCTGTCACACCCCAGAGGGAGGAAAGTCCTGCAGGCTGAGGCTGGCTCCCCTGGCAACTGTGGGGCCACCAAGCTCCAGTGGAGGGGATGGAAATAGCCTATCTCCTAGAACTGGAAGGTTATCAAGTCCAGTCCCCTGCCTTCACAGCAGGACCAAGTACCATCCCTGACAAATTTTGCCCCAAATGGCCTCCACAAGGATTGAACTCACAACCCTGGGTTTACCAGGCCAATGCTCAAACCACAGAGCTATCCTTCCCCCCCAGCTCTGTGAACTGGCCTGTGGACAACCTGAGTGAGAACTCCAGGAGCCCCCCTCTCTCTCCCCTCGCAGCCTGGCCACGCCGCCTACCCCACGGGACCCAGCCCAAGGCAGCACAAAGCACAAGGGCATCTGAGGGAGCGACGCTGGCTTCGTCTGCACCTTCCACACCGGTTCATCTCTCCTCCCGCCTTCCCCGGAGCCGGCCTGGGGCTGAGCCAGCCTGCTACGGCGGTTAGTTGGGGGCCTGTGAGCTGCCAGGCACTGAGGAAAGATGAAAACCTGCCACCTTTGAAGTCTTTTCCTCCCTCCCCTTCCCCTCCCGCAAGGCTCCCTATTCCACGCGCCGTCCTTGGCCTCTTTTGGGCTTGTTTCTTTGATCTTGAGATATTTGCGACGGCTGACTAAAATGGCAAACCGCTGCCTGGATCTGGGCACAGAGCGGGGCAAAACTCCTGAGTGCCCCTCACTCCTGAGTGCCCTCCCCCCCTACTCGGCCAAGAGGAAACCCCCACCTGCTACTCCAGCCCTGGGCCATGGCGCAGCAGCGCCTGCTGCCCCTGCTGGAAGGGTGGCTCTTCGGGGTAGGAGGGTCCTTTTCTTTATGTTGTACAGCGCCTGGCACGGAGGGGTCGCTCTCGAGCTGGTTGAGGCCTGTCAGGGCTCCCGCAGTACAAAGGTGCAGCAGTAACAGGAGCGGGGCTGGACGGGGGGTTCGTGCTTGTGGCCGTGGACGAGGGGCTAGCGATTCGGATGGGCGGCCTCGCTCCAGACTGCAGGTGAGCTCTCCCAAGCTGAAAGGCAGGTGTATTCCCACCCACCGGCTCCAAGGCTCCAAACTCCCTCGGTCTTTCGCCCAGCCTTTCCCATCGTGCTGGGGTGACGCTGCGTGTTGCGCAGAGCAGCAGGGTTCGCTGGACGCCCGTCAGGACAGCGCTCTGAGCCGGGCCCTGCTGGGAGCCCCGTGGGCGCCCGTCGGTTTGATCTGGCTGACAGCCGCAGCCTCGTGCTGTCGGGCTGGATCAAAGCGCCTCAATGCAACTGGACAGGCTCCGCTCTCTCCTCCAAGGTTATTCTGCTGACTCCCTAGTAACCGCCCCGCATTGCTGGCGCCCAGAGGGAGGGGGCCCAGGCATCGGATGCTGCTACCGACCCGGCGCCCCCAAGTCAGGAAAGCCCTTACACGTCCATCCCACCTGTAGGTGCGTAAAACTGGGGGCGTGCTTGAGTGCTTCTGGGTCACAGAGCGGGGCAGGCCGCTGCGACAGCGCGCCCAAAGGAAGAGACCAGCAGCCCCAAGGGCTCTGGCCCAGCCTCGGGCTCTCTGTGCATCCCACACGGAAACTGCCGGCGCCCACAATTTGGGCCACTCTGCCAGGCTCCTGCGGGCATGTGCTGGGTACCCGTTGCCCGGGCGTGGCTCCTGGCCCAGAGCGCCTGCATTCTGGGGGAGGGGAGCTGAAAAGGAGCATAAGAGCTGGGGATGCGGGGGGGAGGGGTGAATAAAGGGGCTTTTCTTGGCTCTCCCCTTCTAGTCTGCGCAGCCCAGATTAGTGGGGGCATGTTCTGGGGGGCGCAGTGCTGAGGAAGGGCTGGCACGTGGCTGCACCCCCAGAAGGGACTCCAGGCAGCAGCTGGTACTTAAAGAGACACGCCCCTGCCCTGTGTTACTTCACCCCTCGGCAAAACTCCACCCCCGCACTTGGCTCCCCGCTAGCTATGGAGATGAGCAAATATGGGAGGGAGGATTCAAGGCTCTTCCCACCCCGTGCTCTGCCTACCTGCCCACCCTGTTCTCCCCCCCTCCCACCCCGCACAAGCTAAGCACTGGTCCTTGGGCCAGCCGGCAGTAAGGGGAACCCCCGCTCCCCTTTAACTCACAGAGTGGCTGAATAGGACCTGGGCACTCTCGCCATCAATCAGCAGCCGTTTCCTTTGCTAACTGGGCAGAGTTTGACCTACAGAGTGTGTGTGTGCATGGCCGTGAGCAGGCGTGCAAGGGAGGTCCGTGTGCAGGTGTGCGCAGCAGCTGGAGGGGAAGGTACTGTGTGTCTGTGGAGCTGTGCAAGAGAGTTCTATGTGTGCACACGCGTGTGTGGACGTAGAAGTGTAAGGGAGGGTGTGTCTGTGTAGGAGCACAAGCGAGTTCCATGTGTGTGCAATAGGAGTGTAAGGCAGTTCCACGTGTGCTTGTAGTAGTATAGGGGAGGGGAATGTGTGTGTCTGCCTGTCTGTGTAGGAGTGCAAGGGAGTTCCTTGTGTGCATATGTGTGTGGTAGGAGTGCAAGGGAGTGAGTGTGTAGAAGGGAATTCCATGCACACGTGTGTGGGGTAGGGGATTGTAAGGGTGTGTGTGTGTGTGTGTAGAAGGGAATTCCATGCACACGTGTGTGTGGTAGGGGACTGTAAGGGTGTGTGTGTGTGTGTGTGTGTGTGTGTGTGTAGAAGGGAATTCCATGCACACGTGTGTGGGGTAGGGGATTGTAAGGGTGTGTGTAGAAGGGAATTCCATGCACACGTGTGTGTGGTAGGGGATTGTAAGGGTGTGTGTGTGTGTAAAAGGGAACTCCATGCGTAGCACTGGCAGGGATGCTCCGGGCTATTGCTGACACTGAGTCCAGCTTCTCTGATCACGTCTGCTGTGAACTCCCATTCGTTTCACGTGTTTTTCATTTTCTTGACTGCTGTGCTGGTTGGGCTCCTTCCAGGCTATTCTGAGCAACGGCTCAGCCCCTGGGCCTACCAGCGAGGGAAGGGCTGCGTTGCTCAGCCAACCCGCCCAGAGAGCTCCAGGCCGGCAGGCAGAGGCCTCCAGCCAGGGAACGCTAGTCTGAGCGGCGAATCCCTTTTCCACCCCACACAAACCTACCTCTCGAAGCAGCATCAGCTCCCTGGCGGAGAATCCCCTGGCACAGCCCGGCCTGCTGAGGCCTCGTTTCCTAGCAAGTCGTTCAATCCCCCTGGAGAGCCGCGCAGGCCCTGCGCAGCGACAGCCAAGCAAGGGGCATGGGAGTGGCTGACGCCTTCCCGCTGGGAGCTGCCTGCGGGAGACTGAGCTTCTTCACGTCCTGCGGACACCGTGTCACTGAACGAAGGCGAGCCTCGACGCTCTGGTAGCGCACTGGGCTCTGCCCCCGCCAACGCCCCCTCTTAGCACAGCCCTCCTGCCTTGCTCAGCCTGGGTTTCCCTCCGAACCCTGCCGAGCCGTGTTTTCACGCACGGCTCCATGAGCAGCGCTGGAGACTGGAAGCAGTGGGACTCTTCGAGGCGCGGGGTGAGTTAGGAATCCAAGACGCCCTGTCCGTGCGCGTACCGCACCGTGCACAATGGGGCCCAGATCCTGCGGCTTGTTACAGGTTACCGGCCTGCCGGCACTTCCCGCCGTATCCGCAACGCACAGGGGCACCCGGGACCAACGTGCTTGCAAGACCATCTTTGTCCTACGTCCCAGGAAGGCCAATGAGTTGTGCCAACTTGTCCTTGGTCTCCTCCACTAGTCTAGACTGGGCCCGGCCCTGCGTGGGCAGCTCCCGGCTTCAGGATGTCTGTCTGACTCCCCGTGGGGCCACTTGCCAAGGCCATTGTAACCCTTTCCCGTGAGGTCAGCGATTCCCTGAGTGTACAATTCACCCCGTGTTCACCTCGCAGCCTGTGCGGCGGGTGGGGCTGCAGTTGGCTTTCCGGAGCTGGGACACTGGGCCAAGTCAGGGCGAATGAGAACGCTCCTCTTTGCAAACCACCAGGGGATGCTCCAAGATGGTCACTAGGTGTGAGCTAAGCCTGGGACTACTGAACTGGGCCTCGGGCCAGGAGGAAGCATTTCCGGCAGGGAGGTGTACCGCCCTATGGGGACATGTGCATTCCCATGCCACAAAACAATGCTGTGAAAGCCAGACCTGCCCCAGAAGCCTCAAACATGAGGGGACGAGCAAACAGGAGCTGGGCAGAGACCTGGCAGGGAATTCTCCTGGGAAGGGACCCCAGCCTTGCAGGAACAGCAGCTGCTGCTGCAGGGCCACATGGGGCTGAGAGCTCTAGGCAGGGGAACAGCCCGGAGTATTACCCCTGTGAGCCGTGTTCCCTGTAAGCTGAGTACTTGGGCAGCCACTTAGGAAAGATTCAAATGCTACCCCAGTGATTAGCAAAGTGCCCACAGCTAGGTTGGTGTGTCTATTGGTGGTGCACATTTGCACATGCGTCATGCACGTAGAAAAAAATATTCCACACATGGATGGAAAAAATCTGCACATGGATGGAAAAGATGAGAGGGAAGATTGCCCCTGGTCTGCAACAGATGGTACCGGAGTATCAGTCAGAGCCTAAAGGGAGGGAGACCCCTGACGGGTGACGGAGCAGGTTGTGTGGGCAGCGGGACCAGCTGGCAGGGAGACAGCAGGGAGCAGGTCTGCCTGACTTTGCAGCTGTGTGTGAGACAACAGGTATCTCAAGGGGCACTTCTCCCCTCGACCCAAGGCCAGACCAGCACGAGGGCTATGGCAGCAGATGCTTCATGTAGCAGAAACCCGGCCTCAGCAGTGCGTGCTCGTGCTGTAGAGAGATGGGCCTGGGGCAAGTCGCTGCGAGTGTCTATTCAGCACCCACCATGGGGGTGTCTCAGGTTTCCCCCAGCAGTGCCTTTGGCTCAGCTGTGGTACGGGCCCTCCACAGATGGGGTGGTGGACTCTCCCCCTCCGTCCCCATGGCAACGCAAGCCAAACCCAGGGAAGAGGTGACGTCCCACCCCTGCGTATTCATCTCCTGTGTCAGGAAAACACTGTCGGGCTCTGGCTGGAGGATCGTCCCCAGAGCCTCTGTCACGTCAGGGCAAACAGGAAATCCCTAGGGGAGGGCTCAGTGCACGCACATCGAAACATATACAGTTCGTCTACAGCTGCTAGTGGGCGGCAGGCCTCTGAATGCAATCGGGGTATGCGTGTGTGCACACTCCTGCGCTTGTTTGCACACGCGTGTGCTTTTAGGTGTACATCATATGGCCGAATATGCGCGCACACACATACACGCACACGCACAGTCTCTTCTCTTCCTCTCCCCTCCTGACGCCTCGACCCTGCCACACTCTCCCTGCTATTCCTTCCTGATTTTCGTCATGGCAGGGGCTGGGCCTGAGCCAGGGAAGGCGAGGAACAGGGGACATCCTCTCTGCATCACGCTATCAACGGGATCCAACTCCTCAGGGTGAGGGGTCCCAGCCAACTCTGGGCCCTCCCCGGTCGAACCTGCAAAACAGTGTTGGTTGCTGCGGGCGGTGTTGACGGTGAGCTGGGCAGGGTTCCCCCACCGCCAAGCCTTCCACGCGCCAGAGCCATGCGAGCATGGATCTGCGTGGAGCCAGCACCTAGCGGCCAGCTCGGCTCTCTCCAGGTGGACGCCCTGAGCTCTGTTTGCACAGGGGGATGAAATCTCAGCCTCGTCCGAAGGGATCCATGTCTCCCCTCTAGGCAGGAACAGCTTGCCCAGGGTGGTGCAGGGCCCAGCGGACACAACAGAGACCTCTGCCGTCGCTAGCAATGGGAGAGGCTGAGGGGGCACGTCAGAGGAATCCCAGCTCTCCTCTGTCCATCCCACGCTCAGGGCTGAGTAGCTGCTCTCCTCTGAAAGAACAGCATGTGGTCCGGTGTTGGCAGACCCCAGTCACGGTTCATTACCTCCCCTGGCTAATGCTGCCCCAGGGAAGAGGCTGACACGCAGGGGAAGTCGCCGTCTCCTGAGCCCTGCCGCAATGGGCCGGCTTCATCTCCGGTGCATTTCCACGGATTCCAATGGCGTTGCCCTCACAGGGTTGATACCGGCCCTAACCTGGCTCAGCGCTCCCCAAAGCCAATAAGGAGACCCCGTCTCAATCCACACGGTCCACGGCGCCGTCCCATGGGCCGATTTTCTGAGGGGGAGAGGTAGGTCCCCGTTCTGCCTGGGGCCCAACCGCAGTCGGGCCCCCGGAAGGATACTCGCCTGCCTGGGCGCCAGCCCGAGCGAGGGAGGCGGCTGTTACAGCGCGAAGGCTGGCTGTGCGCACCAGAGCCAGCTGAGAGGCAGGATGACATTCGGGAATGGTTTTGAGAAACCGTGGTTGATGGCGAGATGTTGCTAAAGGTTGAAATTTCCCCACTGGCCCCGATATGAGCGAGGACGCACAGACTCTCTGCTAGACAGACTGACATTGGCTTCCGGTGGCTAATAGAAACCCAGAAGAAAGACGTGCACACAAACTCACACCTCCCACAGACACTCCTCCCCACACCACACACGCCCGGCCTGCACACCCCCACAGTTCACATCCTCCTGCACCCCACCCCCAACCACACAAACCTATGCCCAAAGCACACCCCTACACATATTCTTCTCTTGCCCCACACAGCGATCCTACAGCACACTTCTTACTAGTCCGATGGAGAGCAGAGCGCATTTCTCACCCTCTTTCATACCAAGCATCTCCCTACACCGTGAATCAAGGGGAATTTCCCCCTTTTACCACATTCCTCTCTAGAAAGGCACAACCTGGGGTCACACGGTGGACTTTATATACAAGCATCGTCCATTGTCCATTTCCTAAGCCATACTCAACACGGTCCCTGTTTCCACAACACCAGGCAACATTCCTCACATCCTCTTTATTCTGTCTATGTCTTTAAATCCTGGTGGTTTTCCAGAATCTGCACCGGGCAAAACCCAAAGCAAACTGGCTGCCAGACAACTCACCGCCACCCACCTTCCGCTGTTACTCAATTAATGGATGCGTCTGATTCTGTTCCTTCGGATATGCTCTGCCTGCCAAGGGAAAGGCTGAATCATTTGGCCCCTCTCTGGCAGCCGCACAGGCGGAGGAACGAGAGCCCTTCCCGTGTTATTTTAGCACACGAACACACGGGCTCTCTCTCTCCCCTGCTCACCGCAAGAGGCAGATTTATGGCGCACTGTGAACTCCAAAGGCAGGGCGCTCGGCGGGGCTTTAGCAAAACTTCCATGCTGACAAGCTCCATCATGCACTTTGCAGCTGGGTCCCTGCTGTCCCCTCTGACTCCCCCCGCCCATCTCCCCAGCTTAACGACTTCGGTTTGACAGGTTGCAAATTCCTGCCCCGGGTCCCACAAAGGATTGAACCAGCTCCTTTTCGGTAGCTCTGCGGCCCCAGTGCGGCGCTCCCTGCCCGTCCGCGCTGCGATCAGAGAGGCAGCTCTCCCTCAAACGGACAGCACCAGAGCATCGGCTCAGTGGCTCCTACAGGGCTAGCAGGGAGGGGAGGCTGGGACGGGGGAGGGGAGAGGAGTCAGGTGGGGCCAATTCAGCCATGGTGTCTCCTGCCTGGAGCTGGATTCTTCAATGTGCTTCTGTAGAGCGGGCTCAGAAAGGCAAGAGAAGCTCTCATGGGACGTCAGAGAGCTGGACTGAGCCTGCCAGAAGGCGAGCATGGCTAGGCTATGCAAGGCAAGATAGAAAGAACATATGGTTCTTTTCTGCTGGAAATGATGAGTCTTTCTAAGGCGAGGACACTGGAGGTCAAAATCATCTCTTTTTATAAAAAAATGCAACAAACATTTGCCTTGGCTTTGCTTTGGCAACTGCACAGAGGAGGGAAGCAACGTTTCCTCAGCCAGCCAGCGAAGCTGACACGGGCTGGAGAGGGGCCAGGGACGGTCTGGGCTCCCTTTGCAGCAGGGTCACCCTCGTGGTGTTTATTTCGGAGGGAGAAAGGAGGAATCTGGCTGTGGAATGCTGGAGCTGCTGAGAAACAAGCCACAGGCTCCAGATGTTTGTGAATTTCATGCTGAACTGCTCCGAACCCATCCAAGTGATGGCGTGTCCAAGGCTGCCGGAGAAGCGGAGCTCTCAGCGGAGCCATTTCAGAGTCTCTCGATCGTGCTACTGCCTGTTAATAGCAACCGAGGGGGCCTTTTGGGCTCGCTTACTAGTTCTGGGGAAGAATCTGCCATTGGCCAGTGAATTCCCGCTCGGGCCGGTTGGCAGCTGCCCTGCGAAGACCTGTCCCTCTCACACACCGATATCCAGCATCACCGATACGCGTGGGCACATGAAGGGCATGGCCATGCACTCCGGTCAAGGGGGCAGAGAGCGAGGTTTTCAACTAGCCTCCGCACAGGGCCGGGAGCCAGGAACTCCTGTGCACTTGCTCTGGCACGTCTAATAAACCATCTTGTTAGTCTTTAAAGTGCTACATAGTCCTGCATTTTGCTTCAGCTACCCCAGACTAACATGGCTACATTTCTATTACTGAGCCAGCTAGTGACTGACGTCAGAACTGGGGCCTCAGACAAGCCACTCGGAGAGGAATTTTGAAAACTGGCCACTGATTCTGGGTGGCTTGAGTTCGGAGCAGCCAGCTGGAGACCTCTAGGGGCCTGCAGAGCAGCAGACACCCTGCATTGACTCCCACTGGAGATCTGGGGGACCAGCTCTTATGGAACGCAGGCCCTGGGCGTCTCCAAATCGGCCCACCGCACCCACACTGGAGAAGGTGGCCTGATCTCTGCCGTTGTTTCAGGGAACGGCACCAATGCCCTGCCTCCCAGCTGGAGGGGGACGAACAGGCTGTGGCATGTCTCTGATCGGAAACAGAAAAGCCCCGTTAAACCCTTCCTAGGATGGCTAAAAGTGGCGGTACCCGAGCGCATTTCCCGCAGCCTGGGCCTGGTGGGCAGCTGGCCTCACACACCTCCACGGAGGAAGGGGCCATGACAGGAAGTTCGCAGGGGAGGGGACTCAAGCCACGCAGAATCAGTGGCCAGTTTTCAAAATTCCTCTCTGAGTGGCTTGTCCGAGGCCCCAGTTCTGACGTCAGTCACTAGCTGGCTCAGTAATAGAAATGTAGCCGTGTTAGTCTGGTGTAGCTGAAGCAAAATACAGGACTATGTAGCACTTTAAAGACTAGCAAGATGGTTTATTAGACGTGCCAGAGCAAACGCACAGGAGTTCCTGGCTCCCGGCCCTGTGCGGAGGCTAGTTGAAAACCTCGCTCTCTGCCCCCTTGACCGGAGTGCATGGCTATGCCCTTCATGTGCCCACGCGTATCAGTGATGCTGGATATCGGTGTGTGAGAGGGACAGGTCTTCACAGGGCAGCTGCCAACCGGCCCGAGCGGGAATTCGCTGGCCAATGGCAGATTCTTCCCCAGAACTAGTGAGCGAGCCCGAAAGGCCCCCTCGGTTGCTATTAACAGGCAGTAGCACGATCGAGAGACTCTGAATTGGCTCCCCTGAGAGCTCCGCTTCTCCGGCATGGCTGGGTCTCGCTTTGTCCATTCCCAGCTTTTAAAAGGTACTTTACGTTTTTTCCCTTCCCACTAGGGATCCTGTTTAAATGGCCCTCGTGGTTCCTATAGTTATCACTCCCACCTTGCCAGAGATGCAGCCGGGTTTTCTGCCCGTGGGTCTGCCTCCAGAGGCAGTTTTAAAGGTTCTTATTCTATTATGATTGGCTCTTCGGATTACTCCGGTTCCCCCTTTTTACACCCCTAAGCCGCAACCACGTCACCAGCACCCACCGACCAAGCCGCCCTTCCCCCTGGCATCACAAGTGGCACAGTGGGATTTTGCCCTTTGGTGCACACACCTCCCTCCCTCGCCCAGGGCTGTGCTCCGGGACAGGCTCATTTTGTTACTCCCCAGCACCCTGCCTTCCATCAACATTGTAGCTCCAGGAGGGGCCTTCCTCTTACCTGCCTCGCCACCCCTCTCCATAGCTCAAAGTCAGCCCTGCGTCACGGTTATTTAACCTGTGAGACAAAAGAGCCACATCCAGTCCTGGCCCAGGAATAGGGTTTCTGGGGATGGCTGGGGCGGCTCGTCTCCTCCCAGCTCCGGGCTGCAATCCCCACCTGCC